>NW_011494907.1:206135-210201 GCF_000754665.1 Bison bison bison
ACCAACTGACAGAGCAGCACTGAAATATACACACTGCCATGTGTAACAGAGACAGCTAACAGGAAGCCACAGTATAGCACTGGGAGCTCAGCCTGGGGCTCTGTGACGACCTAGAGGGGTGGGATGGGGGTGGCGGGAGGGAGTCCAAGAGGGAGGGGTACATGGATACTTATGGCTGATTCTTGTTGTTGTATGGCGAAAAACCAACACGACATTGTTGTTTTTTTTTTAATTAATTAATTTATTTTTTGGAGGCTAATTACTTTACAATATTATAGTGGTTTTGCCATACATTGACATGAATCCACCACGGGTGTACACATGTTCCCCATCCTGAACCCCCCTCCCACCTCCCTCTCCATCCCATCCCTCTGGGTCATCCCAGTGCACCAGCCCTGAGCACCCTGTCTCATGCATCGAACCTGGACTGGCGATTCATTTCACATATGATAATATACATGTTTCAATGCCATTCTCCCAAACCATCCCACCCTTGCCTTCTCTCACAGAGTCCAAAAGACTGCTCTATACATCTGTGTCTCTTTTGCTGTCTTGCATACAGGGTTATTGTTACCATTTTTCTAAATTCCATATATATGCATTAGTATACTATATTGGTGTTTTTCTTTCTGGCTTACTTCACTCTATAAAACAGGCTCCAGTTTCATCCACCTCATTAGAACTGATGCAAATGTATTCTTTTAATGGCTGAGTAATACTCCATTGTGTATATGTACCACAGCTTTATTATCCATTCGTCTGCTGATGGACATCTAGGTTGCTTCCATGTCCTGGCTATTATAAACAGTGCTGTGATGAACACTGGGGTACACGTGTCTCTTTCAATTCTGGTTTCCTCGGTGTGTATGCCCAGCAGTGGGATTGCTGGATCATAAGGTAGTTTTATTTCCAGTTTTTTAAGGAATCTCCACACTGTTCTCCATAGTGGCTGTACTAGTTTGCATTCCCACCAACAGTGTAAGAGGGTTCCCTTTTCTCCACACCCTCTCCAGCATTTATTGCTTGTAGACTTTTGGATAGCACCCATTCTAACTGGCATGAAATGGTACCTCATTGTGGTTTTGATTTGCATTTCTCTAATAATGAGTGATGTTGAGCATCTTTTCATGTGTTCCAACATGACATTGTAAAGCAATTATCCTCCAATTTAAAAAAATACAGATGTGAGCCTCTTGTAATAGTTTCCATTTTAACACTATCTTCTATTTATCAGTAGCCTGCATTTAAATCTAATCATATAACCTACTTCATAAAGGTAGAAATCTGCTTTGTTAATTCTTAACTTTGATTCACATTAGAATTACACAGTGAGCTTGAGAAGCATTGACGACTGGGTTTCACTCCTGGAGACTGGGATTTAGTTGAGGTGGTTGTAGGTTATTGTTGTTGTTAAGTCATGTCTGACTCTTTTGGGACTCCATGGACTGTTGCCCACCAGGTTCCTCTGTCCATGGGATTTCCCAGGCAAGAATACTGGAGTGGGTTGCCACCTCCTTCTCTATCTAGATCTTCCCCGACCCAGGGTTGAACCCGAACCTCCTATATTGGCAGGCGGATTCTTTACTGCTGAGCCACCTGGGAAATCCTGTTGTAGGTTAGGTCTGAGTATTTGCAAATATCTTCCAGATGATTCTAATACGTAGCCAAAGTTGAAAGTTAAATTCAAGTTGAAAACCACTATATTTAATGGTGACAACATCTGCTCTCTTCAGACATTCTGTATAACTCCCACAGATGAGTAAGGTAAGAACAGTCAGAAGATCCTAGTTTGATTGAATCATCTTCAAAATATAGCTAATAAATACAGGAAGATTAATGGGCCTTGAGGAGAGAAATAGATTACAAGTAAGGAGATGGGGAAGGCAATAATAAACCCAGTGCCATGGGGTTGCAGTTGGAGGTACTGTTGCAAATTCATTACTTTTTAATATAATTGAATAGATATATCCATAGACATAGAGTTGTGATATCTCTATAAAATTAGGATCCTGAAAGACTTAGGACAGGCTGAGGAATTGACAGGAGACTAAAGAGACGTGACAACTACACTCAGCACATGATCCTGGATTTGATTCTTGGGTCATGATTGGGACATCAATAAATCGGATGGATGCTATTTCCTGATGTTGCTGGTCATCTTAGAGTTATGTGAAAGACTGGTCTTGTACTTAGAAAATACACCCTGAAAGATTAAGGGGTGATGAGCAACTAGGTCCACACACTCTCAGATGGTTCTGCTAGGGTGCATGAGGGCTCCCCAAGTAAGCCACAGTGGCATAGTAATTAGTTTGAATTAAAGTTACTTAAAACACAACCAGCAAGAGTGACACTCTGACCTTCATTTTTGTGCCCCAGAAAGCAGAAAATAAATCTCTCATGAGAAAGGTGTACCCCTTGCATCCAAGGGTAAGACACCCTTTTCACCAGAGAGAGGGAATTCGGGTCAAGAAACTTGTATAAACCTTATTACTTCTTGAATTTACTACCAGGGACAAACTGCTTAGATTCCTCACTAATTGAGCACACAAGACCCAAGTTTCTCTGTTCTGTCAATTCATCTCTATTGTTTCTTTCTCTAAAAGGTATAAAAGTTGCCTGCTTCGACTGTTTTTATAGCTTAAGTTACAATCTTTGTAATATAATATTATATACAATTTGTTGAAAAAACAAGAGAAAATCCTATGGATCATCTGTAAAGTAATACAATTATTTCTGAAGCAGATTTAAAAGTTGCCAAAATTAAATTTAGCATTTGCCACTAATTTAAGACAAATACCGTAACTTATAAAAAACATATTGAAAAATAAAAAAGTTTGCTTTGGCCACTATTTAGGTTCTCATTTTTATGGGACCTCTGTGCACATGAATTAACATTTGTATTTTCTGTTAATCTGTTTTGTGTCACTTTCATTATTAGTCCAGCTAGAAGAATTCAGGAGGGGTGGTGGGGAAATTTCCCCTCCTTGACAGTTCAAAAACATTTATGGAAGTTCTATGTACTTTTTCAGCTACTTTCATATAAATTGGATTTTTTCCCAAAATAAACAGCTTTCAAAAGTAATCAGATGTCACTTCTCTGTTTGAACTCTTCTCACAGAACTTATGTCCCACACAGACTTGCATGTGAATGTTCAGAGTCACTTTATTCACAATGGTCCCAAACCAGAAAGAACTCAAAATGCCCATCCATTTGCAGAACAAACTGCTGACCCACACAATAGAGATACACCTCAAAAGCATTCTAGGGGACTCCCTTGGAGATGCAGTAGATGGGAATCCACCTGCTAAGTCAGGGGCACAGGTTGATCCCTGGTCTGGGAGGATCCCACATGCAGAGGAGCATCTAAGCCCATATGCCTGGAGCCTGTGCTCCACAGCAAGAGAAGCCACCACCATGGAAGCCTGGTGCACCGCAGTGAAGCGGAGCCCCTGCTCGCCACGACCAGAGCAAGCCTGTGCGGCAGCAAAGAGCCAGCACCACTGAAAATAAAAATAGCAATAATGACAACAACAAAAAAGCATTCTACGAACTTCCCTGGTGGTTCAGGGTTAAGACTTCACACTTCCACTGCAGGCGGTGGGGTTCAATCCTTGGTAAGGCAACTAGGATCCCACATGCTGCCCAATGAGGCCGAAAAATTAAATAGGAGCATTCTAGACAGGGCACAGTTGCAGCGATAGAAAGCAGATGGGTGGCTGCCTAGGGTTGGGATGGGGACACTGCAAAGGAACACAAGGGAGCCCTTTCTCTGAGGCATGACGGAATCCTCTGTATCTTATGACCTTCACACAATTGTATCAGATCAGATCAGTCGCTCAGTCATGTCCGACTCTTTGCAACCCCATGAATCGCAGCACACCAGGCCTCCCTGTCCATCACCAACTCCCGGAGTTCACTCAGACTCACGTCCATTGAGTCAGTGATGCCATCCAGCCATCTCATCCTCTGTCGTCCCCTTCTCCTCCTGCCCCCAATCCCTCCCAGCATCAGAGACTTTTCCAATGAGTCAACTCTTCGCATCAGGTGACCAAAGTACTGGAGCTG
>NW_011494907.1:210437-218770 GCF_000754665.1 Bison bison bison
TCTTCAGCACTCAGCCTTCTTCACAGTCCAACTCTCACATCCATACATGACCACAGGAAAAACCACAGCCTTGACTAGACGAAACTTTGTTGGCAAAGTAATGTCTCTGCTTTTGAATATGCTGTCTAGGTTGGTCCAACTGCCAAAACTCACCAAATACTAAAACGGGTGAATGCTATCACTGTAAGTAACTCAGTTTACAAAATCCTCTAATAGTTCCCCATTTCGGAGTGTAAGCATGCCCTTAAAATGGCCTACACAATCCCATTTTCCATCCACCCTCTCCCTCCCTCCGACACCTACCACTGTGGCCAACTTCCCCTTCAACAGCCACTCAGAGCAGGGCCAGTCTGTGTTCTGAGACTAAGTACAGTCACCAAGAGCAAGCAGTGAGAAAGTGTACTAGCCACTGGGACTGCTGGTCAACATACAAGAGCGGTCTTTTTTCCTAATGGCTCAGTTAATATCTTTTATGGACGTACATGAACTTGACAACTAAAAAGTTATTCACAACAATCAGACTCTGCAAGTGGTGAAGTTTAAGGAATAAAAAGTATTTTGCTTTTTCCTAACATATACATGTGGTAAAAACCTACATAAGCTTAAAAATGGTCTCTTTTTAACTTTACAATATTGTATTGGTTTTCCCATATATCAACATGAATCCGCCACAGGTATACATGTGTTCCCCATCCTGAACCCTCCTCCCTCCTCCCTCCCTGTACCATCCCTCTGGGTCTTCCCAGTGCATCAGCCCCAAGCATCCAGTATCATGCATCGAACCTGGACTGGCAACTCATTTCATATATATTATACATGTTTCAATGCCATTCTCCCAAATCATCCCACCCTCTCCCTCTCCCAGAGTCCAAAAGACTGTTCTATACATCGGTATCTCTTTTGCTGTCTCGTATACAGGGTTATTGTTACCATCTTTCTAAATTCCATATATATGCATTAGTATACTGTATTGGTGTTTTTCTTTCTGGCTTACTTCATTCTGTATAATAGGCTCCAGTTTTAACATATATATATTTCACAAATACATAAAAAAAAATCTAAGTGATAAGGAAAAGTCTTGTTTCAGAAAATACTAAAACAGGAACACAAAAAGTGTCAATAGTGTCACTTTACCATGTGCTATACATACAAAATTGTCTACTTCTAAAGACACCCATGGTTTTGCTACCAGGGGATTAAACTGATAGCCTTAAGCAGAAATCAAACACTACAGAAAATGAACTTTGGAAATACCCAAGAATTGGTGTTAAGCAGCACAATGAGGCAGCAAGATTAGGACTGGCAACCATTGGGTTAGACTGCTAGTCTTCAAAAAGATTAAACATCTTTCCTTTGGAGGTCATTCAATCAAGAGGTATTAACTGAGTAGGTATTCCTTAGGAAACACCCTATCTCAAGAGGGTAAGAGTATAAGATGTGAAGTCTGAAGACAATATTCCCTTTTTCTCTGTTTTCCCAGAAAACATTTAATATAGTTACTCTTAAATGGTCTTTATTCAAGTAAAAAATGAATGAAAAGATTTGTGAAATGCCTACTACTGGCTCATTTATTTGACTCTGAAGATGAAATTCAGATCCTGCCCAGGTCTCGTTTTCTTCTAATATGCAGGATGATCATCATTACTATTCGTACAAGTAAAAGTATTAGTATTAGTACAAGTATTAGTAAAAAAGGGACTTCCCTAGTGGTGCAGAGGCTAAGACTCTGTGCTCCCGAAGCAGCAGGGCCCAGATTCGATTCATTCTCAGGGAACTAGATCCTACATGCCACAACCAAAGGTCCCACATGCTGCAACTAAGACTCAGTGCAGCCAAATAAATACATGAATGAATAACACACAAAAATGAGCTCCAGGATGGCAGTTCATATGCATAAAAAAATAACAGAAAATCTAAACAAGTGCTTGACCTAATTCTTTTATTAAAGTGTCTCTACCATTAGCTGCTCCGAGATAACACTAGAAAAGCATCTCATTACAGTTTATACCTTAAGATGTGTCCTAGACTAGCACCGGCATTTGATGATAGGGCAGTGGGTCAATAAATGAAATACCAGGTAAGGGATACAAATAAAAATTTTATTGTACAAAATTAAGGCCTTCACAGTTCACTAAGGCTAAACAGAGATTAGGTAATCTTTTAAATCCTTTACAAAAAGCTCACATACACTTCTGCTTTCCCAACTATTAAAATGAACTGACCAAATGTTATCAAAACGAAAGCTATAAATAACAGAGTCCTTTAAAGACAACTATCCCAAATGTTATTTTTTGGCATAGGTGATCTTCATGGCATGGGACGGTGTGATCTTAAACCCCTGCAGGGCGTCCCTAGCAGCTCCAGCCTGTCCATCATTTTCAAATTCAACAAAAGCGATGTCATGCCTCCCAGGTACCAGACGCACTTCCTTGAAACCAGGGAACCTATAACGAACGAAAACAATGCTTATATATGTAAACAATTTTTATATATGCAAATATAGAAATGACATCAAATACAAAATGTCTATTCTGCATTTAAATTTGTTAAGCAACATCATGATCTACGTACAGGAAAACGATCACATCCCACCAAGAATCCTGAGTGGGATGAAAGAGCCTGAAATATAACTAATACCATGAAAAGAACTGCAGGAATCATGTAAGCTAATTCTATTCCTGTCACTTCATCAAAGCTTTGTCTCCTATTTTACTTATCAACTAGAATTAATAATTCAAACATTAGAGGTAATTTAGCTTCTCATTTGCTTAATCTGCATACTGGTTTCGATTCATGATTAATCCAGGAGCAAACCAATGAAGCCGTAGGAATTACTGTGTGATATGCAAATGGATTCAACCCAGGGAAGTGCTATCTGTCCTGTCAGGAGGCTCTCAGAACACAGACTTGTTTACGAAATACTTACTGGTTAAACAGCATGGAGAGCATCATCTCATTAGTCTCTTCTGGTAAATTATTAAGGAATAAAATATAGTTTGGAGGGTAATCAGGGACCTATTAAAAAGAAAAGGCCAAGTTAACTTATAAGTATTATAAGTATAATTAGCCACTTTGGCTCTTACATTTAAATCTATACTTCAGAGAATTACATTCCACAGTTTAAGGCTTATGAAATCTTACCACATCAAGCACTGAAGGTGAAAAACAGTGACACCAGAGAAGTAAACAAAACCTAACAGTAATTAAGATTGACATTCAAGTCACTAAGGAAATATTTGGAAGGTTATAAATCTTATCAACAGTTTTTAAGTATTTAAGTATTAACTATTTAATTAACAGTATTTAAGAGAATATTTAAGTTTTAAGCATCCGGAGGCAGCTGGAATAGGAGGCTTCTGTCATCTGGATTACGTAACTGGTCCTAACAAAAGCAGAGATGGCATTGGTGTCACCCGTCCTCAGCTGCTTAACCCGCAGATACTCAATCCTACTGCATACTACCTCCCGGTGTGTGAGAAAATTTTGGAAAAAAAAAAGATTTCCACTTAGTGCTACAACTACGGAGCCCATGCTCTGCAACAAGAGAAGCCACTGCAATGAGAAGCCCACACACCGCAGCTAGAGAAGAGCCCCCACTCACAACTAGACAAAGTTTGTGCAGAGCAACAAAGACCCAACGTAGCCAAAAATAAATAAATTAAAAAAGATTCCATGTAGAACCTATATTTGGTAATTTTTAATGTTTTCCCCAAGTAAATGAGAGTAAATTTCATGGGAGAAAAAAGATGAAATGTAAAGAACTTAGGGCTTAGAGAATTATGTGCTGGACTATAGCTGCTGAAAGACTTCATAGTAGTAGATAATGCAAGAAAATGCAAGTAACTTAAAATCAGAGGAGGAAACCTCAGTGGGGCAAGGAATTCCCTGGATGTAAGGATGAGTTTCTGATAAATCTATATTGTGCTAAGTTGCTTCAGCTGTGTTTGACTCTTTGCAACCACATGGACTATAGCCGCCAGGGTCCTCGGCCCATGGAATTCTCCAGGCAAGAATACTGGAGCAGTTGGCCATTTCCTCCTCCAGGGGATCTTCCCAATCCTGGGATTGAACCCGTGTCTCCTGCTGCTCCTGCACTGCAGGCGAATTCTGTACCGTGGAGTCACAGGGTAAAGATCTGTATCAGGAGACTTAAATATATATGTACTGAGGAAATAAGAACAAAGGTAACTATAGAACAACTTTGTTCTTTGAGAAAAGACGGGTTAGTGCTTTAGCCAATGGGAATGGATTCCAAGCAACAAGCCTGAAAAGCTCTGGGCTACATCATGTGAAGAAAACAACCATCCTGCTTCTTATCTTTATAGAACTTAGAATATATTGTTTAATCCTGTCATTGATCATTGTGGGAAGCAAGGAATAAAGTCAGGTTTTGTTTTCTTCTTCCTAAAGAAAAATAAAATGTTTTGAAGAAGGAGGTTCCACATTGTTGTGGCTTATACATGGAATCATTTTCAGTTTTTGGAGACATGAGGATTGTTATACATTACTGCTATTGTTTTGTAATTTTATTTTAAAGTAAGTATCACATGGGAAAAAATATTACCTGAGGATTTGGTGTTGCATTTCCTTGGGTATTAGCTGAATTTGGTGTTCCCTAAATGAAAAAGAGTGAGAAACAGTTAAAACTTCCAATCCCTCTAAAAAAATAGCAAGTGTTTAAAATTACTGCACTAAAAATAAGAGTAACATAGATTTTTTTATTCCATTTTGAGAATTTACATCTTAAAACTCTGACTCAAACATTTATGTATTTATATCTTGTCAAATATTTTTGAAAGGTCTGTATCATAAAACTCAACCTCTAAGTTTCAAAATTATGGAGAAATATATAGGAGAAAAACCAAGAACCGGTCTTTCTCACTTTTTTTTTAAAACAACTAGAAAAAAAAAACCCAAGCATTATACTTATTAAAACTGATTTCTAATTACTTTCAATCTGAAAGTAACTAGTTTTTGGATAATTTCACCTTTATCTGGAATTTTTAAATTAGATTTTTGAATTTATGAACTGTTCAAAGAAGGCTGATTTCAGTGGAATACTAAAGATAAAATCTATAGTATTATTTATACACAGAACTTGAAAAATAAGCCAATAGATATTAACATATTTTGGATAATGATGGAGTTAAACATCATGCAAATTCAAATAAAACTGTCTGATATACAACGAAATAGGAACTTTTGCCCATCTTACCTGACCAGGCTTTTTGTTCACAGTTGTTGCAGTCTGTTCCACAGTTTTGGCTTTTTTCTTTTCTTTTTTCTTTTCTTTGTCAGCAAAAGTGCCACGCATTTTAGATATTATATCGGAATCTGTTTTGGCATACTGGATTCGCTGTTTTAATTATTTAAAAAAAAGTTATTTTTCATTATGCTGAAGGCTATTTACACTTGTCATTAATATTTCAAATTTCATTACACAAATATAATTTTCCTGAAGGAAATCTGTCAAGTATGCTGAGTGCCAAAAGAAAATAAATTGTGGCCCTGATTTGCAACTGAGACAAAGTTAGATTCAACTGTGTTTATTAGAAGAACAATAGATTTTCATACGGGAGAAACAGGACTTTGAAAAATCTGCACCACTGATCCTCTCTATTAAAAGACAGAGAGGAGTGCACTGGAAAGCTGTCTATGCCTTACAGGGACACTCGACAGGTCAAGATGTGCATGGAGTTTGTTACTTCTCAAGTTAAAGTACTGAAGACTGAGAATGACTTTCCTTTGAATCTGGAATATTACTTTTAAACAAAATAACAAATAGTGGCATCAACTTAAATTTAAAAAGCTTTGAAAGGAAATAAGATGGCATCACAGCTGTGCAACTAGGCCACCTGCATGAATAATATGCCACAGGCAGTGTAAAACTTTTCTTTCCTGGAGTCCAGAAAGCTGAAACTACCTCTCTGATCATACTGAAACACCAGTTCTACCAATTCCTCTCTATAGTTGTCTTCTATGGCAAGAATTTGATCTCAGTATGAAGAGAAAAAGTGACATTTTACAATATGCAGGTTTGCTAATGTACAGCTCAGGGAACTCTACTCAGTACTCTGTGACCTAAAATGGGAGGGAAATCCAAAAAAGAGGGGATGTGTGTATACATAGGGCTGACTCACTTTGCTGTATAGTAGAAACTAACACAACACTGCAAAGCAAATATACTCCACTAGAAACCAATTTTAAAAAATAATGAAGGTTTGAAAACAAAGAATTTGTTAAAACCAAGAGCAGCTCTTTCCTTTCTTTTATGTTAACTAGAGATGACTATATGGGGTAAACAAGAGGAGAGCAAGCCTCTCACAACATCTCCATCCCTTCAGTCAGTCAGTTCAGTCGCTCAGTCGTGTCTAATTCTTTGCGACTGCATGGACCGCAGCACGCCAGGCCTCCCTGTCCATTACCAACTCCTGGAGTTCACTCAAATTCACGTTCATTGAGTCGGTGATGCCATCCAGCCATCTCATCCTCTGTCATCCCCTTCTCCTCCTGCTCCCAATCCCTCCCAGCATCAGAGTCTTTTCCAGTGAGCCAGTTCCTCGCATGAGGTGGCCAAAGTATTGGAGTTTCATCTTCAGCATCAGTCCTTCCAATGAACACGCAGGATTCATCTCCTTTAGGATGGACTGGTTGGATCTCCTTGCAGTCCAAGGGACTCTCAAGAGTCTTCTCCAACATCACAGTTCAAAAGCATCAATTCTTCGGCACTTTCTTCACAGTCCAACTCTCACATCCATACATGACCACTGGAAAAACCACAGCCTTGACTAAATGGACCTCTGTTGACAAAGTAATGTCTCTGCTTTTTATATGCTATCTAGGTTGGTCATAACTTTTCTTCCAAGGAGTAAGTGTCTTTTAATTTCATGGCTGCAGTCACCATCTGCAGTGATTTCGGTGCCCAAAAAAATAAAGTCTGTCACTGTTTCCAATGTTTCCCCATCTATTTGCCATGAAGTGATGGCACCAGATGCCATAATCTTAGCTTTTCCAATGTTGAGTTTTAAGCTAGCTTTTTCACTCTCCTCTTTCACCTTCATCAAGAGGTTCTTTAGTTCTTCTTCACTTTCTGCCATAAGGGTGGTGTCATCTGCATATCTGAGGTTATTGATATTTCTCCCGGCAATCTTGATTCCAGCTTGCACTTCTTCCAGCCCAGCATTTCTCATGATGTACTCTGCATAGAAGTTAAATAAGCAGGGTGACAATATACAGCCTTGACGTACCCACTTCCCTATTTGGAACCAGTCTGTTTTTCCACGTCCAGTTCTAACTGTTAAGTCCTGACCTGCATACAGATTTCTCAAAAGGCAGGTCAAGAGGTCTGGTATTCTCATCTCTTTAAGACTTTTCCACAGTTTACTGTGATCCACACAAAGGCTTTGGCGTAGTCAATAAAGCAAAAGTATATGTTTTTCTGAACTCTGGCTTTTTTGATGATCCAAAAGATCATCTTCTGTGTAGTCTTGCCACCTCTTCTTAATAACTTCTGCTTCTGTTAGGTCCATACCATTTGTCCTTTATTGTGCCCAACTTTGTATGAAATGTTCCCTTGGTATGGCTAATTTTCTTGAAGAGATCTCTAGTCTTTCCCATTCTATTGTTTTCCATTTCTTTGCACTGATCACTGAGGAAGGCTTTCTTATCTCTCCTTGCTATTCTTTGAAACTCTGCATTCAAATGGGTGTATCTTTCCTTTTCTCCTCTGCCTTTCACGGCTATTTGTGAGGCCTCCTCAACCATTTTGCTTTTTTGCATTTCCTTTTCTTGGGAATGGTCTGGATCCCTGTCTCCTGTACAATGTCATGAACCTCCATCCACAGTTCTTCAGGCACTCTATCAGATCTAATCCCTTAAATCTATTTCTCACTTCCACTGTATAATCATAAGGGATTTGATTTAAGTCATACCTGAATGATCTGGTGGTTTTCTGTACTTTCTTCAATTGAAGTCTGAATTTGGCAATAAGAAGTTCATGATCTGAGCCACAGTCAGCTCCCGGTCTTGTTTTTGCTGACTGTATAGAGCCTCTCCATCTTTGGGCTGCAAACAATATAATCAATCTGATTTCAGTGTTGACCATCTGGTGTTGTCCATGTGTAAAGTCTTCTCTTATGTTGTTGGAAGAGGGTGTTTGCTATGACCAGTGCATTCTCTTGGCAAAACTCTATTAGCCTTTGCCCTGCTTCATTCTGTACTCCAAGGCCAAATTTGCCTGTTACTCCAGGTGTTCCTTGACTTCCTACTTTTGCATTCCAATCCCCTATAATGAAAAGGACATCTTTTGGGGGTGTTAGTTCTAGAAGGTCTTG
>NW_011494907.1:218870-222408 GCF_000754665.1 Bison bison bison
CATTCCAATCCCCTATAATGAAAAGGACATCTTTTGGGGGTGTTAGTTCTAGAAGGTCTTGTAGGTCTTCACAGAACCATTCAACTTCAGCTTCTTCAGCATTACTGGTCAGGGCATTACAATGGTCATCTGAGTTAAATTCACCCACTCCAGTCCATGTTAGTTTGCTGATTCCTAAAATATTGACGTTCACTCTTGCCATCTCCTGTTTGACCACTTCCAATTTGCCTTGATTCATGGACCTAACATTCCAGGTTCCTATGCAATATTGCTCTTTACAGCATCGGACTTTACTTCCACCACCAGTCATATCCACAACTGGGTGCTGTTTTTGCTTTGGCTCTGTCTCTTCCCTCTTTCTGGAGTTAGTTTTCCACTGATCTCCAGTAGTATACTGAGCACCTACCAACCTGGGGAGTTCATCTTTCAGTGTCCTTTTTGCCTTTTCATACTCCATCCCTTAGGCTCCCTCTGATTGCAGGACTTCCTCCAAGTGGACTTAACCCTGCCAGCCACTGTTATTCTTGCACATCATCATCTAACCAAAAGGAGCAGATCTGGGCTAACTCTGACTTGGTCCAGGGATTATCTCCCAACTCCCCTGCGTCCTCATCCTTCTTCCTGACCTGAGAAGATCTTGGGTGATCTTGTACTTGTCCCTATGGCCTGTGAAAATCTCTTACCACAGCCCTTGCTCTTAGCTGGCTGGTCTAGAGCAGCAGTTCTCAACTTGAGGAGAATCTGCCCACCAGGACACAGCTGGCACTGCTGACTGGAGACACTGCATTGTCACGCTTAGTGGGCAGAGGCCAGAGACGCTGTTAAACACTCTCCGATGAACCACAAAACCCAAACAATAAAAAAAAGTTATTCAGTTCAAAATGTCAAAAGTGCCAGTGTTGAAAAATAGTAGACTAAATACTGATGAGGGATAAAAATTCACCCACAGCTTAGAGAAAGCGCAAGATTTACATTTATACCAGAGGTTTCATGACAGACACCCTTCGGAAGATGGTTTCACTTTACTGAGGTATTTTTGGAATTAAAGAACCAACTGTACTTGAATCACAGAGAATAATTTTGTTCTGAGTTCCAAGTCATAGACAATTTTGTTCATTTCTGATCTGGTATGTTGGCGTTAAAACAGAAGAGCAACTGAAACCACTTAAGTAAATATAAACAAGATAGCTCAAGGAACATTCTTCCCCTCTTCTAGGATGCTAGAGATCTGGCAGTACCTCCTACTTTCCTGAAGCCAGAGAGGAGACCTAAAATACCTCCAATATGAGATCAGTCTAATGGGCTTGTCCCTTTGATTTTCAGTAACTAGCTGGCAGGGTGAAGCCAGTGCCAAATGCAGCAAACAATTTCCAGCTTTCCTGGACTTCAATCCCAGGCATATGCAAACGTGTCATCCCAACTTAACAAACAGTCCTAAAACCCTTTATGGAATAAATGGCTTCTTCATACTAACATAATTTCAGATTTAAACTAAAACCCAGTCTTATACTACTACCAGCTGAGATCTAAATTATGCTAATTCTTCATGCTACTGAGAAAGATAAACTGGTTTCAGGAAATGCCAATTTACTGTAAGTTGGGGTAGGTAGGTAGGTACTACCCCTTCTCAGTTCTTCTGGAATATGACTTTCCAAACATACGATGGTGGGAAACAGTCATGTGGGAAAAGGAGAGTTGGATAGAGGATGGGCAGAAAATGCGCAGCAGTTTAACAGACAAAAAGGGCTCAGTCCTGAATTAAACAGTGCAGTACTGAGGTCCCTGGAGTGCTGACTATGCCAACACTGCCTGGTATTGTGCATTAGGTCTTCTTAGGACACAGACACACCCTTCCATGTGCACACGTTCTGTGGCTGCTTCTCCAACTATAAAGGCAGTTTAAGGAGCTGCAAAAGAGATCATCTGGCTCACACAGCCTAAAATATTTATTATCTGGCCCTTTACAGATCAGATGCCTATCCTAATGGGGGGGGGGGAATCACAATATTGGATGTCAGCAGATTAGCTTTCAAGTCCTGACAATGCCACTGGTTATAGTAACGTAAGATTTCTGTGCCTGATAATATTAATTTGTAAAAAGAGATCACAGTGGTGATCTGCACTACAGATTATGGGCCAAATCCAGCCCATGGCCCGTTTCTGTATGGCCTATGAGTTAAGAACTTTTTTCTTTCTTTTTACAATTTTTAAAGGATTATTTAAAAAACCACATACAAACCCAAGAATGTGCAATACAAAATCTATGTAGTCCACAAAGCTTATATTATCTGGTCCTTTATAAAAGAGTTTTTGCTTGCCTGTAAATCTGACCGAAAAATATTCAGTCTGCTTATTCTTTTTTTTTTTTTTTTAACAGGTGGTGAAATGGAACATGCACCAAAAGCCAGTTAATGGCAGAACCAGAATGAGAATATGGGACCCTGAAACTCTCGGCCTTGGCTCTTTCCCCAAAACCCCTTCCCATCGCACTCCAGTTCCAGAAGAAAAGCACTAAAATCCATACCCAATGTAGAATGTACCCATTCAAACACCAAGAGACCTCTGAATTATATACTCTGTCTCCAGCCTGATCCAATCCTCTACTATCTCTGACTTATACCAATGCCTCCTGAGTTCCTTACTTTCCTTCTCACAATTCAACTTTGACCCAACAGCTAAATGTGAAATCTCAGGTCATTCCTGAGTTTAAAACTGTCCTTAGATCAGTGCTTTGACTGCATAGCTTCTAAAGTACAGTATTTCACTATAGTATTTTTTGAAACTTTGGACTGGATTTCCTCTTTGACTCACCATTTTTGTTTTGTGTTGTTTTACAAGTTTACAAACAGAGGTTTCTTTTTAATCTTCTGAGTTAATTAATCACAGGATGGTGTGATCACTGACCTAGAGCCAGACATCCTGGAATGTGAAGTCAAGTGGGCCTTAGAAAGCATCACTATGAACAAAGCTAGTGGAGGTGATGGAATTCCAGTGAAGCTATTTCAAATCCTGAAAGATGATGCTGTGAAAGTGCTGCACTCAATATGCCAGCAAATTTGGAAAACTCAGCAGTGGCCACAGGATTGGAAAAGGTCAGTCTTCATTCCAATCCCAAAGAAAGGCAATGCCAAAGAACACTCAAACTACTGCACAATTGCACTCATCTCATACACTAGTAAAGTATTGCTCTAAATTCTCCAAGCCAGGCTTCAGCAATATGTGAACCATGAACTTCCTGATGTTCAAGCTGGTTTTAGAAAAGGCAGAGGAACCAGAGATCAAATTGCCAACATTGGATCATGGAAAAAGCAAGAGAGTTCCAGAAAAACATCTATTTCTGCTTTATTGACTATGCCAAAGCCTTTGACTGTGTGGATCACAATAAACTGTGGAAAATTCTGAAAGAGATGGGAATACCAGACCACCTGATCTGCCTCTTGAGAAATCTGTATGCAGGTCAAGAAGCAACAGTTAGAACTGGACATGGAACAACAGACTGGTTGTTGTTCTGTATATTGTCACCCTGCTTATTTAACTT
>NW_011494907.1:222508-276799 GCF_000754665.1 Bison bison bison
CAAGATTGCCGGGAGAAATATCAATAACCTCAGATATGCAGATGACACCACCCTTATGGCAGAAAGTGAAGAGGAACTAAAAAGCCTCTTGATGAAGGTGAAAGTGGAGAGCGAAAAAGTTGGCTTAAAGCTCAACATTCAGAAAACGAAGATCATGGCATCCGGTCCCATCACTTCATGGGAAACAGATGGGGAAACAGTGGAAACAGTGTCAGACTTTATTTTTTTGGGCTCCAACATCACTGCAGATGGTGACTGCAGCCGTGAAATTAAAAGACGCTTACTCACTGGAAGGAAAGTTATGTCCAACCCTGATAGCATATTCAAAAGCAGAGACATTACTTTGCCAACAAAGGTTCGTCTAGTCAAGGCTATGGTTTTTCCTGTGGTCATGTATGGATGTGAGAGTTGGACTGTGAAGAAGGCTGAGCGCCAAAGAATTGATGCTTTTGAACCGTGGTGTTGGAGAAGACTCTTGAGAGTCCCTTGGACTGCAAGGAGATCCAACCAGTCCATTCTGAAGGAGATCAGCCCTGGTATTTCTTTGGAAGGAATGATGCTAAAGCTGAAACTCCAGTACTTTGGCCACCTCATGCGAAGAGTTGACTCATTGGAAAAGTCTCTGATGCTGGGAGGGATTGGGGGCAGGAGGAGAAGGGGACGACAGAGGATGAGATGGCTGGATGGCATCACTGACTCGATGGATGTGAGTCTGGATGAACTCCGGGAATTGGTGATGGACAGGGAGGCCTGGTGTGCTGCGATTCATGGGGTCGCAAAGAGTCGGACACGGCTGAGTGACTGAACTGAACTGAGTAATTAATTTCTAGTTCTTAGTTCTTTTGAGATGACAGTATTGCCTATACTGCCATTGTTCTTAAAATATTCTACATCTCCGTGTATTTTGGTTTTGCCCATCTGAACTATCGTAACTCAAGAAGTGAATATTATAAACTCTACTACTAATGTGTTTCTATAAAAATAAATACATAAATAAACCCCAACCCACTACACAGAAGGCAGAAAGCAATAGCCACACTGTCAAGGGTATATTTACAAATCTACCACACCAGTAATAGCGATTAAAGCCTAAAGAAGATTGATTTACCATTGGTTTGCCATAAAATGGAAATCCTTGTAACTGTCTCAAGGCATTTGTAGATGAGCCCAATTCCTTAAATATAACAAAGGCTTGTCCCCTCATCTTCATGGTCTTCAAAGCAACGATATCTACCACATGGCCAAACTGAGAAAACAGGGCATACAGGGATCTCTTCAATTCTGCACAAAATTAGAGGGGAAACAAGTCATTTGTGGATGAAACTATGACTGAAATTCTTCTTTAAATGACACTGCATTGAGTGCACTCCGCTTATTTATTTATACAAAGTTACATATTTTAATAACATACTATTCCCAATGCCTGTTTAATTTTAAAAGTTTCTGAAACAATTTCATCTGAGTGAAAACAGATTCAACACATCTTCAGCCCCTACTTATTTTTAATCTTTAAAAAGCCTTAAAGTCTTTACACAGTAAGGGATAAAGCATTATTTCAGGCAGTGAGAAAGATGACTAGATGAGAACTTTTGAAGCTGTATAATTTTTAAGATGGTAGTAAATAAACACACTAGTTTTTTTTTAACAGAAAACACTTACCTTCCTTTTTAATTTTGTCATTCATATTGTTGATATAAATTGTATGATTTGGTCTGATATCCATGTTTTGGGTTAAACTGTTCCAACAGCCTAAAGAGACAATAAATATTCTGTTACTAAATAGGGAGGATTCGTTCACGTCATAGGGTGGCATTAAGGACACAGAACAAAGGGACTGACTTTTCAATTCTTTCAGCCCCAAATGTCAGTCTGAAAACTGAAAATATCAGTTTGGCGGTAGTCTCTAAAACCTCTCCAAAACTTGCTAGCCCTCCTTTTTAAAGAAAAGAACAGTTCTCAGGCCAAAAACTCGGTGGCGCACCATATCTAGTCAATTTTTAATAATACTCCCTTATTCCATACTTTTATTTTTATAACCTATTTCTTTTATGACAAGTGAGACTGTTTTTTCCATCTGCGTAATGAAACAACTTTCCTTTTTAAACAATATTTAAAAATTAATAGATTTGGTGAAAAATGAAAAAACAAGCTAACAAATGCGCATTCAGTAAAAATCACAAGATACAGAACATTAATGAAGTTTGCCAAGAATCCTTTCATGAGTACTCTCATAAAGCACTTCCATAGTATTACTTAATTCATATACACCATCACTAACAGTCCTGACTCCAAAGTCAAATGGAACCGACTTGAAACGCTGGTATAGTACCGCGTGATGGTCACAAACTCAGATGCTAGTGCCAGTGGATCTGAATCCAAATCTTTCTATGCTTCTTACTAGCTGCTTGACTGATGGCTAGTTCCTTAGTTTCACAGGTTCATATCTGTAAAATGGGGATGGTAATTTGCCCAATAGAGCTCAGAAGACTAAATGAGATAAAATTCTTTGCAGCTTTTAGAATGAGCAGTAAGCACTTACAACAGCTGTCACTGCTGTCTATCACAGAATAAAGCAGGGATTCCCAGGTGGCTTAGTGGTAAAGCACTGGCCTGTCAACGCAGGAGACGTGGGCCCGAACCATGGGTCACGAAGATCCCCTGAAGAAGGAAATGGGAACCCACTCCAGTATTCTTGCCTGGGAAATGCCACGGATAGAGAAGCCTGGCAGAATACAGTCCATGGGGTCGCAAAGAGTCGAACATGATTTAGCGACGAAACAAGAAGTTAATGCAAGTTCTTGCCCACGGTTACATAGGAGATACGCAGGAGGCCTGAAAATTCAACCCTTGTTTTCTGTCTCTTGCACTTTTATTTCACACCCACCACACTATTTCATTTTTCCCACCGTTTTAGTCGCGAATTGGGACCTTGCTTTATTCCCTTGGTAACCCACATATCGCTGCATCTCACGAACATTTACACTCATAGTACGTGCACAGCATAGGATGTCTGACAAGCAAAACGCCTAAAGACGAGGACTGTCCTTGTGCGGGTTAATAGGTGAAAGGTAACGCTTCTCAGAGGTTTGAGACCCTAAACTGAAACTTGGTGGACCTGTGACTCGAAGACGATGAAGAGAAGGAAGTGACAGGGATCAAACTTGAGCAGGGGCGCCGGGAGTCGCCTTCCGGATTCAAAAGGGGAGCCTCTGGGAGGCCCCTGAGAACGCACGGCGCGCTGTAAACGCCTCGCATCCGCAAAAGTTATCCATAACTTCACACGCGCGAGGGTGTCGCCTCTCCAGACGCAGCAACATCCGCCCACGAGCTCCGCCCGAAGCCCCAGGAAGCGGCCACGCCATGCCCGGCCCCGAACTGTCCCGCCTAAGACAAGCTCTGAAGTCCAGGGGCCTCGCCAGACCCGAGCGTCAGTTTCCAGGCCTTCCTCGGCGACCCACCACGAACCCTCGGATGCATACATTCCGGCCCCAGCGTTGCGGACCGGTTATTCTCGGCTCCCGCAGGGGAACGTTTGGCTAAGCCGCAACCCGCAGCCAGAAGAGAAGAGAGAGCGAAGAAAAAAACCCCTCCAACTCACCAAACAGGTCCACCACGTCCCGTAACAATCACAAGCCAGAAGCCGGAAGCGGAACCAGCCACCGGAAATGACGATATCAAGCGCCTCAATCGAAAGCTGATCAGTCAAGAGCCGAGCCCAGAGTGGATCGATGCCCGTCGGTCTAGCCCACGGTAAGTAATCGCTCTGAGCATGCGCACACGTGGTGGACGGGGAGAACAGGTGTGAAGGGGACACGGTAAAGGGAAAGAGGCTTGGGGGAATTCTGTGGGTTTAACTCGAATTCTAGGGGAGCGCAATAAGAGTATAAGGACAGATGGTGATCAGTTCCGTCACCATGAGTTAGCGCTGTTCAACACAGAACATCCTGATAAAATATCTGTGGGCTTCCCTAGTGGTTCAGACGGTGAAGAATCAGCCTGCAATGCGGGAGACCTGGGTTCGATCCCTGGGTTGTGAAGATTCCCTGGAGGAGAGGGCATGGCAACCAACCCCTGTATTCTTGCCTGTGAAATCCCGTGGACAGAGGAGCGTGGTGGCCTGCACTCCATGGGGTGGTACAGTTGGACACGAGTGGATACGACAAACACATCTGTAAGTTGAAAGCACTGTAAGATGCAAATGAGAACACATGCAATAACACCTAACCTACCCAGCATCACACATTTAATCCATACCTATCACAAATGTGCTCAGAACACTCACATTAGCCTTTTTGTTGTTCAGTCGTTCAGTCATGTCCGACTTTTTTGCAACCCCATGGGCTGCAGCAGGCCAGCCTTCCCTGTCCTGCAGCCATCTCCTGGAGCTTGCTCAAACTCATGTCCATTGAGTTGGTAATGCCATCCAACCATCTCATCCTCTGTCGTCCCCTTCTCCTCCTGCCTTCAATCTTTCCCAGCATCAGGGTCTTTCCTAATGAGTTAGTACTTCACATCCAGTGACCACCGTATTAGAACTTCAGCTTCAGCATCAGTCCTTCCAATGGATATTCAGGATTGATCTGCTTTAAGATTGACTGGTTGGATCCCCTTGCAGTCCAAGGGACTCTCAAGTGTCTTCTCCAACAACACAGTTCAAAAGCATCAATTCTTTGGTGCTCAGCCTTCTTTATGGTCCAACTCTCACATCCATACATGACTACTGGAAAAAACATAATTTGACTAGATGGACCTTTGTTGGCAAAGTAATGTCTCTGCTTTTTAATATCCTGTCTAGGTTGGTCATAGCTTTTCTTCCAAGGAGCAAGCGTCACCATGGGCAGTGATTTTAGAGCCCAAGAAAATAGTCTCTCACTGTTTCCATTGTTCCCCCAAAGTTTGCCATGAAATGATGGTACTGGATTCCAAGACCTTCATTTTTTTGAATGTTGAGTTTTAAGCCAGCTTTTTTAATCTCCTCTTTGATTTTCATCATGAGGCTCTTTAGTTCTTTGCTTTCGTCCATAAGAGTGGTGTCATCTGCATATCTGAGGTTATTCATATTTCCCCCAGCAATCTTGATTCCAGCTTGTGCTCTATCCAGCCTGGCATTTGGTATGATGTACTCAGCATATAAGTTAAATAAGCAGGGTGACAATATACAGCCTGGATGTACTTCTTTCCCAATTTTGAACCAGTCCATTGTTCCATGTCCAGTTCTAACTGTTGCTTCTTGACCTGCATATGGATTTTTCAGGAGGCAGGTCAGGTGCTTTGATATTCCCATCTCTTTAAGAATTTTCCACAGTTTGTTGTGATCCACATAGTCAAAGGCTTGAAGGTAGTCAATGAAGCTGAAGTAGATGTTTTTCTGGAATTCTCTTGCTTTTTCTATGATCCAGTGGATGTTGGCAATTTGACCTCTGGTTCCTCTGCCTTTTTAAATCCAGCTTGAACATCTGAAAGTTTTGGGTTCATGTACTGTTGAAGCCTAGCTTGGAGAATTTTGAGCATTACTTTGCTAGTGTGTGAGATGAGTGTAATTGTACAATAGTTTGAACATTTTTTGGCATTACCTTTCTTAGGGATTGGAATTAAAACTGACCCTTTCCAGTCCTGTGGCCACTGCTGAGTTTTCCAAATTTGCTGGCATATTGAGTGCAGCACTTCAGCAGCAGCATCTTTTAGGATTTGAAATAGCTCAGCTGGAATCCCATCACCTCCACTTATAGTTGGGCAAAAATCATCCATACAAAGCCAATTTTATAATAATGTGTTGAACATTACATGCAATTTGTTGAATACTACACTGAAAGTGAAAAACATAATAGCAGTCTGGGTACAGAATGTAGTTCACCCTCATGGTCACATGACTGACTGTATTGGTGGAAAATGGAAGGATGGTCATAACTCAGGTCTCCAGGGAGTCCCTGGGAGGGGCCACCAAGTAAGCATCCTTGGCTTCATGCAGGAAAGATTTCAAGAGTCATGGTTGTAAAGCGAAAGCAGGTTTATTGAAAAAGATAGACATTCCACAGGCAGAATACAGTCCTTCTCAGTAGGTGAGAGTGGGGCTGTGGTCGGGGGGGGAGTTAGTTTTTTATGGGCTAGATAATTTCATAGGCTAATAAGTGGGAGGAATAATCCAACTATTTTAGGGAAGGAGGTGTCTCTATGACTTGGGGTATTGCCCACTTTTTTAGTCTGCATTGGAGCTGTCATAATGCCTGTGGGCATATTATTTAGCATATGCTAATGTATCACAATGAGCATATAATGAGGCCCAGGGTCTAGTAGGGGCTTCCCAGGTGGTGCCGTGGTAAAGAACCCACCGCTAAAGCAGGAGATGTAAGACATGTGGGTTCAATCCCTGGGTCAGGAAAATCCCCTGGAGGAGGAAATGGCAATCCACTCCAGTGTTCTTGCCTGGAGAATCCCATGGACAGAGGAGCCTGGTGGGCTACAGCCCATGGGGTTCCAAAGAGTGGGACACGACTAAATGACTTATAACAGGAAGGTCTACTAGACGTTGAATCTTCTGCCATCTTGGGTCTCATAGTTTCTAACCAGTTTTTGTCATGTCTTTGATGGCTACATCATTCTTTTAATGGTTGTGCCCTGCCCCTTCCTTCCTTCTAAACTGGGAGCTGTGGTTTGCTGCCCAGCATTAGGACAGTAGCTACTGCATGTTGTTAGCACAGGAAAAGCTCAAAATTCAAGATTTGAACATTGCTTTTTATTGAATGTGTGTCACTTTCACATCTGCATAAAGTAAAAAAATCGTTAAGTTGGATGATCTTAAGTTGGGGACCCTCTGATTGAAACAGAACCGGACCCTATTTTCCTTAGCCCTCACCTGGCTGTCCTGGGTCTTCCAGAGGAGTGCTGTGGTCATAACAGTGTATGAGCCTGGTGCTGCTTATGGCTAGCTAACCCAAGTAGGGAATTTGGGGGACATTCCTAGCAGCTGCCAAAATCATTTGTTTTAATGATCCTCCCTGTTTCTCCCCTCAGCACTGGCTGCCAACTTATGCTTTTCCTTGGTGACATGGAACTTTGCATTTGGGATGAGCTGACGAGCTCCAAGACCAGGTAAGTTCACTGGTGTGCACGCAGGCACCCTTCCCATCTGTGAGTTCTAGAGATGTTTGGGCATTCTTGCCAATTGGTTCTAATGTCTATCTGCCATTGACAAGTGTTTGTAAGTGCCAGTGCTATTTTAGAATTCTTGCCAGTTGGTTCTGGTGTGTGTCTGATGTTGAGGACCATTTGTGAACACTGACCGCTATTTGGGCACTTTTGCCAATTGGTTCTGAATGATGTCTGTCTGCCATTGAGGACCATTTGTGAGAATGAGGTGCTAGTTGGGCATTCTTGCCAATTGGTTTTGATGTCTGTCTACCGCTGAGCACCGTTTGTGAGCACTGAGTGTCATTTGGGTATTTTGCCAATTGGCTCTGACATCAGGCTACCATTGAGGATCATCTGTGTTGGGCAAGTGTTCATTTGGGACTCCATACCAGTAACCCTCAGAGAGGGTTTATGACAGATCTGTTGTTTGGTCTGTGAGTGTATATTCCATTTGTATGATTGGTACTCTTGTTGCCTTATGTAAAATAGGACATTTAGGTTCAATTAATTAAGAAAAATTTTAGCTATGAAATTATGACTACAAAAAAGATGATTTTTTTTGGACAATGTATGGCAGCAGTATTCTTTAGACTCTCAAGAAAGTTGGTTAAGATAAAACTCTTGAAATTCAAAAAAATCGGTTCTTTTGGCATATGCAGTTAGGGAAAGCTAGCTTGACAAAAAGTTTTTTTAGACCCTGAGAAATTAAAATATAACTAGGAGAAACTTTGAAGTTAATGCTTATCATGTCCTTAAAATACAAACACAGTCCACTTTGCCTGGATCTTCAGCCCTGTACTTTGCCTGAATCTTCAGCCATTATATCTACTATTGTGGGCAAGAATCCCTTAGAAGAAATGGAGTAGCCATTATAGTCAGTAAGAGTCCAAAATGCAGTATTTGGATGCAATCTCAAAAATGACAGAATGATATGTTTGTTTCCAAGGCAAACCATTAAATATCACAGTAATCCAAGTCTATGCCCCAACCAGAAATGCTGAAGAAGCTGAAGTTGAATGGTTCTATGAAGAACTATAAGACCTTCTAGAACTAACACCCAAAAAAGATGTTGTCTCATTATAGGGGACTGGAATACAAAAGTAGGAAGTCAAGAGCTACCTGATGTAGTAGGCAAATTTGGCCTTGGAGTACAGAATGAAGTAGGGCAAAGGATAACAGAGTTTTGCCAAAAGAATGCACTGGTCATAGCAAATACCCTCTTCCAACACCACTAGAAGTCTACACATGGACATCACCAGATGGTCAACACCGAAGTCAGATTGATTATATTCTTTGCAGCCAAAGATGGAGAAGCTCTATACAGTCAGCAAAAACAAGACCAGGAGCTGACTGTGGCTCAGATCATGAGCTCCTTATTGCCAAATTCAGACTTAAATTGAAGAAAGTAGGGAAAACCACCAGATCATTCAGGTATGACCTAAATAAAATCCCTTATGATTATACAGTGGAAGTGAGAAATAGATTCAAGGGATTAGATCTGATAGACAGAGTGCCTGAAGAACTGTGGATGGAAGTTCATGACATTGTACAGGAGGCAGGGATCAAGACCATCCCCAAGAAAAAGAAATGCAAAAAGGCAAAATGGTTGCCTGAGGAGGTCTTACAAATAGCTGTGAATAGAAGAGAAGTGAAAAGCAAAGGAGAAAAGGAAAGATATACCCATTTGAATGCAGAGTTCCAAAGAATATCAAGGAGAAATAAGAAAGTCTTCCTCAGTGATCAATGCAAAGAATTAGAAGAAAACAATAGAATGGGAAAGACTAGAGATCTCTTCAAGGAAATTAGAGATACCAAGGGAATATTACATGCAAAGATGAGCACAATAAAATACAGGAATGATATGGACCTAACAGAAGTAGAAGATATTAAGAAGTGGCAAGACTACACAGAAGAACTGTACAAAAAAGATCTTCATGACCCAGATAATCATGATGATATGATTACTCACCTAGAGCCAGACGTCCTGGAATATGAAGTCAAGTGGGCCTTAGGAAGCATCACTATGAACAAAGCTAGAGGAGGTGATGGAATTCCAGTTGAGCTATTTCAAATCCTAAAAGGTGATGCTGTTGAAGTGCTGCTCTCAATATGCCAGCAAATCTGGAAAACTCAGCAGTGGCCACGGGACTGGAAAAAGTCAGTTTTCATTCCAATCCCAAATAAAAGCACTGCCAAAGAATGCTCAAACTACCTCACAATTGCACTCATCTCACACGCTGGCAAATTACTGCTCAAAATTTTTCAAGCCAGGCTTCAACTGTACGTGAACCATGAACTTCCAGATATTCAAGCTGATTTAGGAAAAGCAGAGGAACCAGAGATCAAATTGCCAACATCTGCTGGATCATCGAAAAAAGCAAGAGAGTTCCAAAAAAGCATCTACTTTTGCTTTATTGAGTATGCCAAAGCCTTTGACTGTGCGGGTCACAACAAACTGGAAAATTCTTCAAGAGATGGGAATATCAGACCACCTGAGCTGCCTCCTGAGAAATCTGTATGCAGGTCAAGGAGCAACAGTTAGAACTGGACATGGAACAACAGACTGGTTCCAAACAGGAAAAGGAGTACATCAAGGCTGTATATTGTCACCCTGCTTATTTAATTTATATGCAGAGTACATCATGAGAAACGCTGGGCTGGAGGAAGCACAAGCTGGAATCAAGATTGCTGGGAGAAATATCAATAACCTAATATATGCAGATGACACCACCCTTATGGCAGAAAGCAAATAACTAAAGAGCCTCTTGATGAAAGTGAAAAAGGACAGTGAAAAAGCTGGCTTAAAACTCAACACTCAGAAAACTAAGATCATGGCATCCAGTCCCATCACTTCATGGCAAATAGATGGGTAAACAGTGGAAAGTGATAGACTTTATTTTTCTGGGCTCCATAATCACTGCAGATGGTGACTGTAGCCATGAAATTAAAAGACACTTACTCCTTGGAGGGAAAGTTATGACCAATCGAGACAGCATATTAAAAAGTAGAGACATTACTTTACCAAAAAAGGTCCATCTAGTCAAAGCTATGCTTTTTCCAGTAGTCATGTGGTTGTGAGAGTTGGGCTATAAAGAAAGCTGAGTACTGAAGAATTGATGCTTTTGAACTGTGTTGTTGGAGAAGACTCTTGAGAGTCCCTTGGACTGCAAGGAGATCCAACCAGGCCATCCTAAAGGAGACCAATCCTGGGTGTTCATTGGAAGGACTAATGCTGAAGCTGAAACTCCAATACTTTGGCCAACTGATGCGAGGACTTGACTCATTGGAAAAGACCCTGATGCTGGGAGAGATTGAAGGTGGGAGAAGAAGGGGACAACAGAGGATGAGATGGTTGGATGGCATCATCAACAGTATGGACATGAGTTTGAGCAGGCTCCGGGAGTTGGTGATGGACAGGGAAGCCCAGCATGCCTCAGTCCATGGGGTTTCAAAGAGTTGGACACGACTGTGTGACTGAACTGAACTCAGCCCTGGGTTAATTGTAAAACCTCAAGTCAAAATGGGAAAAAAAGAGGGGAAGCCTTTTAAAATTGAGAATGTAAATTTGACTAGTCTGACTATTATCCATAAACTGGTGAGTTTAATTGCAATGCCTGCCTAACTCACGAAATATAAAAAAATGAGACCTCTGTTTGTCTGTATGTCTGCATGTTTCAATATGTGTTCTTGTCTTTGGACAATATTGCTGAGGTTAATTTGTGAAGAAGCTCTTTTTAATTGGCCTTAAAAAAATTATAAGTGCTTACAAATCAAAACAAATCTAAATTTACCTACTTTTGTCTTCTTGTAAGACCAAGAGGGAAACTAAAGATATTTTGGTTTATTAAACCAAATGCATGTTGTACCACTGAAGAAAAATTACACTATGAAAAAACTGTATGTTTTTTGAGGTTATGGAATGTGTTCTTCATTTGCCAATCAGAAAATGCCAGTGTAACATTTCAATCTCTTGTTTCTTGTTTTTTTTTTGTTAAATTATTCAGGAGTTAAAAATTGTGATGTATAAAATGATAAGATAAACATTTCAGTGTGTAAAGCAAATAGGATATGTGTTGTTGGCAAAAAAAAAAAGGTATAAAAATGGAATTATTTTTCTTGAGGAAAAATGATGATAATAATTTTATTCTACAGTTGTTTGTTTCTGGATGAGGAAATACAAATTTGTTTGGATCCAGAAAATGATAAAAGGTTTATGAAAAAGGGACTTTGAGAAATGAATTTTGTATGTTGTCAGGATTAAGAATTTAATTTAATTAGGTATATGAATTTTGCTATTAACAGTAAACTGATGCAAGACTGTATTTTTTTTCCCTCTCTGTTAATAAAGCAAAATTATCCTGGAATATTGATCCATTTAGGTAACAGAGACTTCTAATGGAAAATAATTGTTTTGTTTCTAATCTTACTTTAGACTCTAATGTTCAGGATGGAAAAATTGTCCAGTGAGGTTGTCACAGAGTATAACTACTCGTGATGTGTAGCCCTGCTGGCTTTAAGTTTACTGCTTAAAGCACATGTGCAATGTTTGTGTGACGGTTGGGTATAGATGATGAAATGTGTGGCCTATAAAGCATTTCCCTACTAACATACCATATCTAACATGGGATCTTTTTAGTTTTCCCCCAACGTGGACAGCTAGGCAAGTATATGAACAAAAAGGAGCCCTTGCACCAAGGGACGTGGATGGACCCAGAGCATGCAAAAGAGCAGGCAACGTTGGAAAAATGTATTGATTATCAATGCTTGCCATGAAAGGAGCTACAATTAAAAGGGGAAAATGACGGAAGAAATTTTCACATTTTGAGGTATGGGCAAGTCATTCTGGCCTATACATGATTTATTTAAACTTTAGGCTAACCAAAACAACCTGTTTATGGCCTATTAAATATAGCCCTGTGGCTTACCTGGCCTCGGGTCAGCAGGTGAGCTGGGAGGGAGCTGGGGGGCCCAGGGAACAGGCTGGGGCTATGTCCTTCAGAGCTCCAGAGCCCTCACCAAGGCTGCCCCCTAGAGGACCAGGCCTTGAGGCAGTGGTGACCCTCTCTCCTGTCCCTGTCTCTGTGACCTAATGGCAGCGGCCATCTGTGGGACCTGTCTATGGGACCTGTCCCCACCCCCATGCTGTACAGCATCCTGAGGGGCCTGCAGGGCCAGTGGGGTCCTGGGTCCCTGGGTCCCTCAGTGATGACAGCTGAGCAGGGTCTGCGGACCAGGCCCTGAGGGAGCCACCAATGAGATCTGCCTCCTCTTAGCGAGAAACTGGACCTTAGAGGGTGACTTGGGACCTGTCCCTTTCTTGTCAGAACAGAGAATAACATTTGTTTGGTGGCGGTTTGTAGGAACCTCCTTACCTGACTACGAGCTGACCTCAAGAACAAAGGCTCTGGGACTTCCTTGGCAGTTTAGTGCTTAAAATTTTGCCTCTCTATCCTGAGGTTTCCCTGGTGGCTCGACAGTAAAGCATCTGTCTGCCATACAGGAGACCTGGGTTCTATCCCTGGGTTGGGAAGATCCCCTGGAGAAGGAAATGGCAGCCCACTCCACTCCACTTGCCTGAAAAATCCCATGGACAGAGGAGCCTGGTGGGCTACAGTCCATGAGGTCGAAAAGAGTTGGACACGACTGAGCAACATCACTCTCTATGCAGAGGGTAGGGGTTCAATCCCTGGTCAGGGAGCTAAAATCCCACATGCCTCCTGGTCAAAAAACCAAAACATAAAACAGAAATAATATTGTAACAAATTCAATAAAGACCAAAAAAAAAAAATGGTTCTTTAAAAAACAACGAACAAAGGCTCTGACACCAAAAAATTTGCAGCAACTAAGCACGCCCCTCCCTCACCTTTCCTAGGAAGGGGCTTTGCTGAGAGGTTCCAGGGAGTTCAGAGTTTTTAAGGCACGAGTCACCCATCTCCTTTCGGGACCCTCGATAAACCTTTCTCTGCTCCAAACGCCATCATTTTGGTATTGTTGTGCCTCACTGTGTGTTGGGCACATGGACTGGTGTTTCCATAACACGTTCACTCAAATACCTTAAGTAATTAGAAAAGTGGCTGATATGTATTGAATAAGTGAATGAAGTTTCATTAGGCAACACTGAACACATGTGATGTGTTAGGAAGATGCACAAGTGTAGGAAATAATATTATGCAGTCACAGAAAAGCATTGTTTTATTACTTAGATGTAAAAATTTAAAAGAATGTAAACAATCCTCAGTGAAGGAGTTATGAGAAGAATAAAAAGAATATCCTTAACTCATTAAAAGAGAATATAAACTAAATAAAACCACTCTGAATAGCAAAAGACAAGTTGCTCTGCACATTAATTTTTGCATCTGAGCAATTAATTAATTCTGTTTGATGATAATGAGGATGGTGAAACTTTATTATGTAAGTGGTTCTGGCTAAGAGCTCATTATAACTTAAAAAAGAGTAAGATGAGACTTTGCAAAGACACTCTACCAGGGCAGAAAATACCACAGGAAATGCAGAGACCTGTGGAGCACTATACCAAAGTCATGAGTGTGGGAGTCCTATACCAGGGTCACAGGACGAAAATCTCTGGAACTGAACAAGCCCCACAGCAACTGTTGCAGTGAACCTCCAGATCTAAACTGGCCACTTCCTTGACCCCATATGAGGTAAAACACCTACCCTATTACCCACCCTATAGCATCCTAACCAATCACCTTTCCAGCAGGAATCTTCTTTGTCATGAGGCTATAGCCACCTTGGGCTTCCCAGTTGGCACCAGCGGTAAAGAATCCGCCTGCCAGTGCAGGAGACATAAGAGATGTAGGTTCGATACCTGGGTTGGGAAGATCTGGAGGAGGGCACAGCAATCCACTCCAGTATTCTTGCCTGGAGAATCCTATGGACAGAGGAACCTGACGGGCTACAGTATATAGGATTGCAAAGAGTTGGACACGACTGAAGCGACTTAACACACACACACAGCCCTTGAAAGGCTTCAGCTCTCCCTGGATACAGCCTGCAGTTCTAACAGCATCCCAGCTCTAAATTCCACCTCTTGTCTGGAAATTCTTTTCCAGCCCTCGCACAGATCATGACAAGACCTAAAGACAGAGGCCTGTTCTGTTAACCACTGAACAATGGCTACTATACATTATACTGTGAGAAGAAAATCTTCTAAGGTCAACTCAGTGGCAATGATCTGCAGGCTCTTTCCCAAGTTCTAAGACAGCCAGTGCATTTTCCTGTCCTTGGGCAGTTGCTGTGGGCTTTTCAATAGCCTTTTAGTGGTCTGCAATGATTTCCTTAGTGATCTAGAGAAAACAATCATTGAAAGTAGAACTGGGAAAAAAAAGGCGGGGAGATAGGAGCTTTACTGGTTTTGTGAGAAGCACTGCACCACCTGGCCACATAACTATATTAAGAGCGTTATAGCACCCAAAATTGTACCATAAAGCAACCATCACTCCGTTATAGCAAAATTCACTTGTTGAGAGGGTCAGATGTCAAAAATTCACTTTAAAAATTTGAATAAGAGTTGATTTACAATGTTAGTTTCAGGTGTACAGCAAAATGAGTCATGTATGTATATGTAATATATATATGTAAATCCATACAAATATCTTTTTAATATTCTTTTTCATTACAGGTTACTACAAGCTCTTGAATATAGTCCCCCTGCTATAGAGTAGGTCCTTGTTGTTCATCTTTTTCTATAGTAGTGTGTATCAGTTAATCCCAAACCCCTAATTTGTCCCTCTCCCTGCCTTTGATAACCATAAAGTTAGTTTTCTATGTCTGTGAGTGTATTTCTGAAAAACCTGTGTTTAAAAAAATCTCAGAAGAACAAATGGATTTGCTCTGAGTTCTGCTGAGTCCAGTATCTCAAATTTCAGTTAGGCAACATGATTTACTTTCCTGTGAAAGAGGATTTTTTATCAAACTAAGCCCAGAAGCAACACTATAACACTAGCTAAGCTTAATATAGCTACTGATGATGAAACTTCTTATTTTAAGGGTAGCAGAAAAATTACCACCAACAGTTGGGAATAAAACTGTGTCAAGATATCTATATTATAAGGCTAACTGAGGTATCTCTTGGTAACTCTGAATACAGAAGCATTTTTGTAGCTTATCTGCACGTGTTTTATGTTTCTCATTAGTGTTTTCAGTATCTTGCTGCAGTAATTTTGAGATGGAGCCATGTTTAAAGGAAAATGCATCATAAAACTGGTGGATAAATTTTGGCTTATTTATGTTATATAGAACCACAAAATCTGTGACAATTTGCTTGTATCATCTTTTTCCTCCCCAGGCGGTGATTACATTAAGAAATTTATGTAGAGTGAAATTATTTTCACAACAAGCATTAAACAAATTGAGGCATTATTGTTGAGCCTCAAATCAGGTTTAACTTTCCTAGGTTGTTGGGATTATGTAGTCTGAAACTTCCTAAAACTACTCAACCCCTTGATTCAGGGAGGAAATCATTCTGTGCAACCATTTCTTTTTATTTCACTTCAATCATTCTGTTTTACTCTTTTTGGAAATAGTCTTATATTTAGGAAAGAAAAAAAACCCAAAAGTGATGACTATCACCTCTAACATGTACTGCTTTGTTAATAATAAGATGTCTTTCACATACATGAGAATGAGACCCTCTCCCTAAAATAGGTGGAATCTGAGACAGGCTCTGATTCTGTCGGTTTCCTGTCAGTGTGTCAGTATGATAGTCAGATACTGTCATACGATTCCTTACAGTTTGGAAGCAGTCATTTGCCTTTGTGGATTCAACGACTGGGCTTCCCTGGTGGCTCGGCTGCAATGTGGGAGACCTGGGTTTGATCCCTGGGTTGGGAAGATCCCCTGGAGAAGGGAAAGGCTACCCACTCCAGTATTCTGGCCTGGAGAACTCTATGGACTGTGTAGTCCACGGGGTCGCAAAGAGTCGGACACGACTGAGCTACTTTCACTCTCACTTTTTCAGCAAATTGTGGGGGAAAACCTGAAATTCTTTGCTGTTCAGCATTATGTATAAGTTGTGCATCTGTACAATGCACTCTGACCTCCCCTTGAAGTCTACTAAGTAACATCACAGGACTGCCATTCCCTTCAAGACTGGAAAAATAGTAATAAGATGCCAGTCCCATGAGGCCCACCTAACACGCAAGATGCTATGCAGATAAAATTCTTAAGTGTAGCAGGTTTTGCTTCTATGATTCAATGCTGTAAATTTTTTTGAGTCTTGAGCCCTATGATAATTTAAAAATCAAAACTTTTAAAATGGAAAATTTAATTTCAATTATATAATTTCAAGCGTAGTATGTCATTGATTTCATGGGGATACCCCAGATGTCCTAATCAGTCCAGTGCTTCTCAAATACTAACGTGTACATGGATCACCTCACCATTTTGTTAAAATCAAATTTCGATTTGGTAGAGCTGAGATAGGGCCTGAGAATTGACATTTTGAAATGCTCATGCTGCTGGTACCACATTTTAGGTTGCAAGACCCTAAACATTTCCTCTTTAAGAGTGTTTGGTCTACTATCCAGCGTTCCACAATAGTTAACTCCGGAGACAGAATATTTTCTTCCTATGCAAACTTTGTTGTGCAGTCACTCAGTTGTGTCCAACTCTGCGACCCCATGAACTTCAGCACCCAAGGTTTCCCTGTCCTTAACCACGTCCTAGAGCTTGCTCAAACTCATGTCCATCGAGTCAGTGATGCCATCCAACCATCTCATCTTCTGTCATCGCTTCTCCTCCTGCCTTCAGTCTTTCCCAGCATCAGGGTCTTTTCTAATGAGTCAGTTCTTCACATCAGGTGGCCAAAGTATTGGAGCTTCAGCATGAATCCTTCCAATGAATATTCAGGATTGATTCTCTTTACAATTGACTGGTTTGATCTCCTTGCAGTCAAAGGGACTCCCAAGAGTTTTCCCCAACTTTACAGTTCTAAAACATCAATCCTTCAGCAATGCACACACAATGAAAACACAAATCAATTATTTCTTTCCAAGAGGTGCCATTTATTCTGAAACTCTCCTTTATTTGAATAGCCTTCCCCTGAGCATTTGGCTATCAGTCTTAAGTGAGAGTGAGAAAGTCCGGACTTTTTGTTCCCTCATGACAAGAGATTGCCTGGTTGTTTGTGAGGTCCCAGGTCACCTTCTAGTTTTTGGTAGTCATTGCAACTATGCACAGACATGCTGGTTCTTTGTCTCATGAAGGGCTTCCACTTTTTTGCACTCTTGCAAATTGGCATGACCATGTAATTTGCTTTGGCCAACAAAGCATGAGGACATGAGATATGTATCACTTTCAGGCAGCAGCATTAAAAGCCAGTGCACAATTTACTAAGTGTCCTTTTTTCTGTCTTTGTGATCTTAGAAACATGTTCGAGATGGGACCTCTGTCAAGCTTAGGTCCACGAGTGACCACAGAAATCAGAGGACAACTCCCCCCCATCACAAACGTCAATTCAAATTGGTCATGTAACATAAGCAAGAGATAATTAACTGAGATTTAGGGGATATTTGGTAATATGGCATAGCCTAACACTTTCATACATTGGAGGAGGAAATGGCAACCCACTCCAGTGTTCTTGCCTGGAGAATCCCAAGAACGGCAGAGCCTGGTGGGCTGCCGTCTATGGGGTCGTACAGAGTCAGACATGACTGAAGCGACTTAGCAGCAGCAGCAGCCGCAACCCATCCTGACTTATGCACTAATTTAAACCATCTCTGAGAACTAATTCTTAGAAGATTCAAAAGAGTTTTATAAAGCAGCCTCACAATTACAGACTACTTTTAAGTACATGAGAGGCTGTGTATGTGAGATCATTTCTCTTGAAGGGAAAATCAAAGTAATGAATTTATAGCTATTAATACATGATCTACCTTCTGAGTGACCTTCATTGAATAATTTAATCCCAGATTTTTTTAAGCACCTATGTAAGAATACTGTATAAGAAAATATTTTGAAACTTAGCTGAGAGAAGAAGTAGTGTTTGGTAGCATTCCCACATACCTTCAGAGAAGGGTTCTAAGGAAATAAAGAGAATGTTCACATTCTAATTTTACAGTGGTCAGAGTCATCTTGAAACAAAAGACCAGGATATGTATAAAACATTTCAGGCAAAATTTAACATCATGAGACAGTTAGGATTCTTATCACAAGGAAGTTGAAAGAAAAAAAAAAATGAAGCCTCCAGTTTAAATTGCAGATTATGTTCAGACAAGACAACCCTGGAAATTATTTCTGTCTGGGAAATCCAAAACAATTATGTAAATGAAGCTGGTACTTCCTATTCTATTTTGTTTAAGGTGAATGTGGGTCAGTTCAACTATTGTAAATTTCTTCAATATCCACTGGCAGAAACATCATCACATGGGTTAATGAGTTTATTTAAATGGATGGTGAAAAAAATAAAAAATATAGTGTTTATCTCTTACTGATATTAAATAGTGTCCTTTTTTTTTTCAGCTTTAATATGAAGCTACTTTCTGACATTTAGAATTACCAAATTACTTCAGCTCCTGAAAGATATTAATAGAGCTTATAATACATTTTGTCACTTCAGTAGAAGGTGCTAAATAAGACTGGTCAGCATAGAAGCCTGAAAGAAATTAGTTCTAAGTTATTTCCTCATGCCTGAAATTGCAAATGTCAGGTTCCATTACAAGTGGCTAAGACAAGAGCTCCTCCCTTGCTCCCCTCAGTACAGGGTAGCCCAGAAGTCTGAGCACTAAGGCTTTGGGGTCCTCTTACCTTTATTGACCACCTACCACATTGTGCTTCCTATGTTAGCTGCTGAGGTGCCACCTGCCCTCATGGAGCTTCTGGTGTCTTGGAGCTGTCAGGCCAGTAAGTCAACATTTGTGAGTTGTGAGTAGCTACTGTGGATAACAAAACTTACTGGTTTAAAACAACTGCTTGATTATATCTCATGGATTCTGTGGGTCAGGAATTCAGAGTCAGGATGTGGCTATGTAGTTCTTCTACTCCTTCGGGAGCTGCTGCTGTCACTCCTGACAGCATGGGACTCAGCTGGTGAGTGGGCTGCTCTAAAGGATCCCAGCAGCTGAACTCAAATCTCTGGAAGAAGGAGTGGCTAAAAGACTGAGCTTGCAATGGACTGTCAATTGGAGTGCCCAGGCATGGTGTTTTCAGCCTGGTGGTTTCAAGGCAATTGGATTTCCTACATAGGGTCTGCTTCCTTGGTGGCTCAGACATTAAAGAATCTGCCAGCAATGCAAGAGACCTGGGTTCAATCCTGGGTTGTGCAGATCCCCTGGAGAAGGCAATGGCAACCCACTCTGGAAAATCCCATGGACAGAGGAGCCTGGTGGGGCTGCAGTCCATGCGGTCACAAAGAACTGGACATGACTGAGGGACTAACACACACACACACACACACACACACACAACACAGGGGCCAGATAACCCTAGACTAAGCATCTCAAGAAAATTAGGTAGAAGCTTCATGGCCTTTTTGGCTTTGGACTGGAGAGACACAACAGAACTTTTAACAATTTCTTCTTGGTTATGAGTGAATCGTAAGGTCAGCCTAGATTCAAGTGAAAGGAAACGAATTCTATTTCATGGTGTGGATGGGAATGGCAAATTCACAGTGTACAAAGTTTGTGGGAAGGAGTTACCATTATGGTCACCTTTTTTTTTTATGGTAAAAAATTTATAGTTAGTTAGCTGGACTCAGATGATCCCAATTTTGTTGGCAATATCTAAAGAATCATAGAAAGGAGCCAATTAAACATGTGTCTTCTTCTCTCCATCAGGCCTAATCAATGTTGACCTTGGCCACATCATGGTCATAAAGCATCTGCACAGCCTGTTTGATCTGGTGCCTACTGGCCTTGACATTCAGTGAACATAAGTGAGCTGTTGCCTTCTATCTCCTTCATGGCTGACTTGGAGTTCAGGAGAAACTGGGTGATGGTATGGTGGTCAAGCTTATTTCTCCTGGGGGCGCTTTTTTGAGGATATTTGGAATGCCTTCAGAGCGCAGTGTCTTGGACCATCGAAAGGTGGGTGATATGTGGATCTTATTTATGATCATCTTTGAAAATGCGATCTATCAGAGAAAGGAAAAAGCAGAGATGGAGGGAAAGGGTTATAGACTTAAAGGTGAGAAGGAGCAGACAGTTGAAAGATAATAATTAGGAGGAAGTCTGTGGAAGGTTCCCCAGGCAGAGTACTTCTGGCAAAGGTCCTGAGATGAAAAAGAACTTGCCAAATTTGATGAACTATAAATAAATAAACAAATAAAAAATAAACAATAGCTAGAGCATAGAGGGAGAAGGTGAGGCTTTAAAGATTAGGAGCTTAGGTAGCATCTTGTGAGCCATGTTAAGACACAGAGGCTATGCTAAGAGCAATGGGAACCAGATGTTTGAGTAGAGAGTAATGTGATCTAAGGGTTTATGTGGATCCTTCGGAATGAACTGGAGCGGTCAAGTATGGACCAGGTAGGAGATGGTTGCAGTGTCCATGCTGCTGATGAGAGTGGTCTGAATTACTGTGGCAGCAGAAAAGCAGACAGATTTGAGTTCTATTTGGAAACATAATTGATAGGTCTTGCTGGTGGGAAAAAACATGACGAGGCTAGGGACTGTGAGATGTGTTAGTTTCCTAGGACCTGTAACAAACGATCACAAATTAGGTGGCTTAACAACAACAGAAATTTATTCTCACACAGTTTTGCAAGCTAGATGCCTGAAATCAAGGTGTTGGCAGGCCATGCTGTCTCTGAAGCTCTAGGGGACAATCTACTCCATGCTGTTCTCTTGGCTTTTGTGGTTGCTGACAGGCCTGGATGCTGCTTAGCTTTGCAGACACATTGTTCTAATCTCTGCCTCAATCATCATATGGCATCTCCCCCATGTTTCTCTCTGTCTCGTCTTCTTTTTTTATAATGACACCAGTCATATTGGATGAAGCATTTACCCTACTCTAGCATGTCAAATAGACTGCCAGATATGTCTCCAAAAAGATGGGTTTATTCAGGATCAGCAGAGAATTGCAGTTCTGCAACTATGCTGAGCCAAGTGCAAGAGCAGGAAAGAGCTTTTATAGAGAAGGAGAGGAATGTCGGAGAGTCATAGCAAGCAAAGAATCCATGGCTTTTCACTGGCTGAGTCCTCCCCAGGAAAGAGGAGAGTCACTCTTCCTCCTGTTGGGCTCTGCTCTTGTCACAGGGCGTCAGAGCTTCCCTTTCTGGTCTCCTGACTCCATTTGATTGAGGCTTCTGTTCATTAAGTCTTTTACAATATGGTCTCGACTTACATCTTAATTATATCTACAAAGATTCTGTTCCTAATAAGGTCACATTCACAGGTACCAGGGCTTAGGACTTCTCAACATATCTTTAGCGGGGCACAATTTAATCCACAATATGAGGAAAAGAAAGGAATAATCACGGATGCCTCTCTGTTTTCCAGGGTGGATCTTTTGGGGAATAGTGGTGCATGGTGTTGAGGTGAGAGCAAGCTTGAGGAGGCAGCTGGGAAATCAAGCATTTTATTTTGAATATATTGATCCTCAGGTGACTATGAGACACAGGTTTTAGAGGGAATCTTAGATGGGAAGCCCTATGTTGTAGGAACTGTACCCTGTTGAGGGCAGGATATCTGGCTGACAACAAAGAAAAAAGCCTAGAGCCCAGGGAACCTCCATTCCATCTCTCAAGACAGGAGAGAACATTAGGGCAATGGTGTGCAGGCAAACGCGTAACAGCTAGCTTTCCAGGGGAAGGAGAGGAGAGGAAAGCCCTGAATTGGAGAGGTTGCCAATTCCCCTGGTGTAAAAATTCCCATCATGGTCACAGACCTGCAAAATTCCTGAAAATGTCCAAATTGATCCTTGCATGCTGGCACAAGCTGGCTCTGGCACAGCTTGGAATTGAAGACCCTGTTTTATGCTACTAGTTGTGTGAGCTGAAGAATTAACTTACCCTCTCTGGGCATTGGTGTCTTTATCTATAAAATGGATGGCTGCTCCTAATGCTCCCTGCCTGCTCTCACAGAGCATGAATCCCAACAGCAACATTATGGTTCTGTCCTGATAATAATGAGGCCCTTTGAATGGAGCACATGGCATTTTACAATAAAACAGTTGAGTGAATAAAGTGTGGGCAGTGACACTCCTGTTCAGTGACCAGTTCCTAGAACTAGAAATGCAACATGGGGTGAGGGTGGGTATTGAGGAAGGGGACATAGACTCTACCCAAGAGATGTGAAAACTTTTTTGAAGTTCATGTGAGGCCAGAGATATTCTTGTGTTCACTTTTGGAAAAAACAAACTGCCACATGAGCTTTCTAGAGGAATGTTTTTCTCATTTCTCTGGGTAGGATGTCAAGGCAACATAATCATTACTCTTTCAAGGTACCTCAAGTCTTTTGGGCTAAGGATGTGTCTCTCAGGGTTTTTTTATTAATTTGTTTTTGGCTGTGCTGGGTCTTCATTGTTGCTTGCGTTTTTCTCTAATTGTGATGAACAGTGGCTACTCTGTAGTGGGCTTCTCGTTGTGCAGCTTCTCTTGCCGCAGAGCACTGGCTCTAGGATGCTCAGGCTTCAGTAGTTGCGACACATGGGCTTAGCTGCTCCATGGCATGTGGGATCTGCTGGGACCAGGGATTGAACCTGTGTCTTCTGCATTGGCATTTGGATTCTTCAGCACTAAGCCTCCAAGGAAGCTCATGGATGTCTCTGGTATAAAGGTCATGACAAAGGTCTTCAGTCTTTATGGGAGGATATATACTTCTTGTCCCCACAGTCTTGAGATCCACCCAGAGTCGAGAGAAGGAGGATAAACAAGACTGACCCAATAGTGACTTTCAAAAATCGTGCAGGAAGCCAAACAGTTCAGTTCAGTTCAGTTCAGTTGCTCAGTCGTGTCCGACTCTTTGCGACCCCATGAATCGCAGCACGCCAGGCCTCCCTGTCCATCACCAACTCCCGGAGTTCACTCAAACTCACGTCCATCGAGTCGGTGATGCCATCCAGCCATCTCATCGTCTGTCGTCCCCTTTTCCTCCTGCCCCCAATCCCTTCCCAGCATTAGAGTCTTTTCCAATGAGTCAACTCTTCACATGAGGTGGCCAAAGTACTGGAGTTTCAGCTTTAGCATCATTCCTTCCAAAGAAATCCCAGGACTGATCTCCTTTAGAATGGACTGGTTGGATCTCCTTGGGCTGGGTGCAAATCCCTCTCTACTAGCACACCTGTTGGGAGGGAAATGCCATTAGGAACCAGTGATTGGCCATAGTCTGCAGGCTAGGAAAGTATGGATTATACATTTCTATCCATGTGTACAAGTGGAAATGTCATGTTCTACTGCTAACAACAGAAATTCATTTGCAGTGCCTTAAATTCACAAAGGTTTATTAGATAAAAGACAACTGAAAATCAGCAGGCTAGACCAATTCCACGGTCTTCATAGATCGAATTTCCCTCTATGTTTCTGCTTTATTTTGTTGCTATATTTTTCCACTTCCCTTCAAAAGATCATCTCCTGTTCAAGGTGGGTGCTGGAGCTCCAGCCATTATATCCACATTTCAGGCAACAGAGAGGAAGAAGAAGGAAGGCTTATCTCACTGTCTCTTAGGTGGTCTTCTCAGAAGTTTCAGTCTTTCTGTTTATATCATTTTGGACAGAACTTGGTTATATGGGATCACCTAGTTACAAACAAGGCTGGGAAATGTACTTTGTAGTAGGAGATGTTGCCTGAGGTTTTGTTTTCTAAAGATAAAAAGTAAAAATTAATGTTTGGAGACAAGGTCCTCTTTGTCACCTTTCCTACTTGGTGGGTAAGATACCCATCAAGTTAAATGAATCACAAAGATATATGATTGTGGTAACATTTATTCCTTTTAAGTCTCTATAAGAAATGAGAAGTTTACTTCATTATTTCAAAATGTGAGTTGAGATTTTCTGGAATCTATTTCCCTACTCTGAACAGTTGATGACAGCATATAAACCATGTTTTAAGCCTCCTGTAATTTCAAAGCACCTTTTGCTCTAAACGACTGAAGTCACAGCTAATGCAAGATACATGAAGACAGTCTGGAGTTTGGAGGATGACACTAACTCTGAAATGTTCCATGGCTGATGCCTGCGCCTTGTGTTTCTTACATAATCATGCCTCTTGTTGAAGTGCTGGCAATTTAGGTAATTGTCACTATTAAAATATTTGCTCAGTGTTACGTAGATACAAATGTGCACTCCCGTCTGCACAGAAGATGTCATGAAATGTTCTAGTTTTCTCTGCCTGCAAACATCCTACACTTACAGGCCCAGCAGAAGTCCTACTTCATTCTTGAAGCCTTTCTTGGCCCCAGTGCTCTTGTCTTCTCTCCCTTCTCTGCACTCGGGGACCAACTCTACTCTTTGCATTTAATAATTAGGATCCAACACTTAGGGCTTTCCTGGTGGTTTAGCAGTAAAGAATCTGCCTGTAATGCAGGAGACATGGGTTCAATCCCTGAGTCAGGAAGATCCCCTGGAGAAGGAAATGGCAACCCACTCCAGAATTCTTGCCTGGAGAATCCCAGGGACAGGGGAGCGTGGTGGGCTGCCATCTATGGGGTTGCACAGAGTCGGACACGACTGAAGCGACTTAGCAGCAGCAGCAGCAGAGTCCTGTAGATGGTTCTGACAGTAAGCATCAGAAACCGGAGGAGCATAGACTAACCAACTCACTGCTTGTTTCCACTAAAGGAATAAAACCCCTCACTCCACATCTCTGAATCTCAAAAGCACCATATTCCAGAATAGCTAAAATGGAAAACGCAGTCAACATTTATACACTGTTGTTGTTTAGTCACTAAGTGAAACCACTTTTGAGAACTGCTTGACTGTATTTACTAAAGCTGATCATAGGAATATTTTACTCCCTGGCAACTCCACTCCAAGTTTAATGTTCAATAGACATGCAAAATTAGCAGCAACAAAATAACAAAAATGTACTAGAAGGTTCAGAGCACTATTCATAATATTCCTGGAAACTGCCCATATGTCTTTCAACAGTGTAATGCATAAGGAGATTGAGTAAGTATGTTTTTACACAATAGAACATTATATGACAACAAAAATGGACCAAGTATTGCTACATGCAACAATATGGATAAATCTCACAAATATAATGTTGAGTGAAAAAGTCAGACATAAAATAGGCCTTACTGTTTGGTTTCATTTATATAAATTTCAGAAACAAGCAAATGAATCAGGAATCAGGATGGAGGTTGCCTGAGGTGTAAGGGGGTTGCCTTTGGAAAGAGGCACAGTGGGCGCTCCTGGGCTGCTTGGGATGCTGTATTTCTTAATCTGGATGCTGCTTCCATGAGTATGAGGTCTTCCCTTTGTGAAACACAGACTGAGCCACACATTTATGATGTGTACATTATTATCTGAGGATGTTATGCTTCAATAAAAAGCATACTAAAAAACAGAAATGGTAAGTTGTGGTTGGCACATAGTAGATAATCACCCATCCCGACTTCTCTGTGTGCTACTAGGAAACATGAAATGAAGGGTTTATAAGAAAATCTCCAAACTTGCTTGTAGCTCTAATATCCTATGCTTCTATGATTACACTGGAAAAAGACTAGAAGAAGATTCTGACTTTAGTTCGCAGTAGGAAATTCTACTTGCCAGGAAGAAGGCCCTGGGGCCAGCCAGCCCTCTGGGCCCGAGCTGATTATGGACATGTCCCAAGCCCTTTGGGACAAGCGGTGTGTGGTGGAGCAGAGAATCTTTTTTTGGGGGGGGGGGCACGTGGTATGCGGAGTCTTAGTTGCCACACCCCCTTCAGTGGAACTGCAAAGTCTTAACCACTGGACTGCCACAGAAGTCCCTGGGGCAGAGCATCATTTTCTGAAGAGGTGAGAGGCAGGAGGCTGTGCTGCAGCCGTTCTTTCTGGATTTCTCCCTCACCTCTCCGTCATCCTCTTTCTCTCTTCCCTTGTCAGCAGCTTTCCTGGCTGGCACCCTTTGCTTTTAGGGCTGACAGTTGGCTGGGACAAGTTCCCCTTTTCCTCTTACCTCGCTGGCACCTGTCTCAGCTCACCTTGTTATGGCTGCTGCTATGAGCTCACGCATCCTTTGTGTTCCCCACCCACCTAGTAGCTGAATCTGCCTTGTTTGCTTTTCCCGGAGGCACGAGGCGTTTCAGAATCTAAAACTTGAAACACTCTCCCTTTCTGCCTTACCTCTCAATGGCATACTTGTCAATTTCAGTGTGCTACACTACACTGAGTGCTTAGAAAAGAATAATTGAGGGAGAAAATAAAGAATTGAGGTGCTACAGATGGGCGGAGGGATCGAAGGCAGACATGGACAGGGCACCAGCCCCTCCTGTCACTTGGTGTGTAAGCAGCCTCTGCTCACACCTGGGTTACAGAAAATGCAAACACTGCCACAGGGGCTTTCCACAAGCCCCTGACCTAACAGGGATGAAGGATGCAGGCAAATGTATAGGTAATTAACAGGGAGAAACCTCAAATGAATAATAATGTAGCCACGAAACAAAAATGACACAGGGACGCAGAAAGAACATGGGATCCTCCAAGAGAGCATCGCATAAACAAAGCCTCCTGGAAGACAGACAGGTTAAAGTTGGAGACACTTTCATTGCAATCCAAATCTGAAGTTTTTTGAGAGGTTAATGGAGAATGAAAAAGGCTGGCTCTGAAATCAAGAAATACAGAGTCCAAAAGTTGGTTCTATTAGCTTTACTGGGATGGAGGCTTGTGCTGTCAAAGGGAGCAGGGATAACTGATGTAACCATATGAAGCTAAGGAAAGTTATGAGCAAGAAGAAGTAAAATCTAGTCCACAGAGGAAACATTATTAAAAGAAAAATCCTGGACTCTTTATACTTAATGCATTTCTGTAGGAACTTGGTCGCCCAATGCACAGTCCAGGCCCAGGTCCTGCCTGCTCTAGGTCCAGTCATCTGCTCGAGAGGTGGGGGAGTGGGGAAAGTGAAGAATATGGGTTTATTCCTTCCTTCTGTTCCTAAAGAGCCTCTTGATAAAAGTGAAAGAGGAGAGTGAAAAAGCTGGCTTAAAACTCAACATTCAAAAAACGAAGATCATGGCATCTGGTCCCTTCACTTCATAGCAAATAGAAGAGGAAACAATGGAAACAGTGAGAGACTTTATTTTCTTGGGCTCCAAAATCACTGCAGATGGTGACTGCAGGCATGAAATTAAAAGATGCTTGCTCCTTGGAAGAAGGAGCAACATAGACATGACCAACATAGACAGCATTATTTAAAAGCAGGGAAAAAAAAAAATAAAAGCAGGGACATTACTCTGCCAACAAAGGTCCATCTAGTCAAAGCTATGGTTTTTCCAATAGTCATGTATGGATGTGAGAGTTGGACCATAAAGAGAGTTGAGAACTGAAGAATTGATGCTTTTGAACTGTGGTGCTGGAGAAGACTCTTGAGAGTCCCCTGGACTCCTAGGAGATCCAACCAGTCAATTTTAAAGGAAATCAGTCCTGAATATTCATTGGAAGGACTGATGCTGAAGTTGAAACTCCAGTACTTTGGCCACCTGATGGAAAGAACTGACTCATTGGAAAAGACCCTGATGCTGGGAAAGATGAAGGCAGGAAGAGAAGGGGATGACAGAGGATGAGATGGTTGGATGGCATCACCGACTCAATGGATATGAGTTTGAGCAAGCTCCAGGAGTAGGTGATGGACAGGGAAGCCTGGCGTGCTGCAGTCCATGGGGTTGTAAATAATTGGATACGACGGAGTGACTGAACTGTGTGTCTATTCTTACTCCTGATATAAAACACCAGACAGTCATAAAACAACCTAACCCAACGCTGAAGAATGAGACAAATGTGATGGGACATATCACATCCATTTCTAATTTCTGTGCTTTTCTGGTCCACAAACCAACTGAGGATAAACAGGGAAAAACAGCCTGAGTTCTATTAGAGCCGCAAGAAGTAAAATCCTCTTGGCACTCAAGAATGCATCTCATTGCCTACTTTAAGGCTCGTTGTCTATAAAGCTTCCAAAAGATGAAAGTGATTACAAGCTTAATAGTAAAGGTCATAAGAGCAAACACTTTTATGGGTTTCTAAGCACTTGACAGGTATGTCCAGCCACAGCTCCGTGTTACTGGAACTCCATCCATTTTAGAGAAGTAAGGAAACTGAAGGAGAGGCATATACATTTCATTCATTCTTTCACTCATGCATTCATTAAACAAACATTTCTCTTATTGCATGTCTGGATGTAGTGGGTTTGCTGCTTTGCAGGTGAGTGCTGAATGCCTGGAAGGATCAAAAGCTGTCCTTAGTCAGCTTGGGCTGCTTAACAAAGTGCCACAGACTGGGTGACTTAAAGAGCAAGATTTTATTTTCTTAAAACTCTGGAATCTGGAATTCCTGGAAGATATGGTTTCTACCAAGGCCTCTCTCTGTGGCTTGCATGTGGCCACCTTCTCTCCATGTCCTCACGTGGCTTTTGCTCTGAGCCTGTGTATCTTTGATATTTCTGTGTCCTAGGACATCAGTTAACCTGATGTCCATTAGGGCCCAACTCTCAGGCATCATTTTAACTTCATCATCTCTTTAAAACCCATCTCCAAATATAGTCACTTTCTGAACATATGAAGGAGGGAAGGGCACAGAAACCATTCATGCCATGACAGCTGGGAAGACAATTAGATTCCTTGACCAAGGTCATGAGACTTTAACTGCATCCCTGTAAGCTGGAGCTGGAAGCTTCCTCTTCCCTGGCGACATCAAAACTCACAAGGCTTGCAGCCTGAATCCCCAAGGACTGAGGCGGATGAGCTATAAGAAAGCATCCCACAAGTTGTTTGTTAAGCAGCCGTCCACCAGCTGCAGTACAGTGCCGGCCTGTGCGGACCAAGGAACGCAGCTGTGTCCAATTGCTCGGAGTGTTTGCTAAAAACATTGAAAAGGAAACATCTGCTTATACTATATTTTTCTTTCTTTTTTTCCTTTGAATGGTTCAAAAGGGAATAAAGCAGATTTCAGTAACTCTGCCACCCGGAGCTGGATTCCTGCCTTCAATAATTCTTCTGTGCTTGTCACATTCATACTTGCTCTGAGGCACTTCAAACACTGCTGATTTATTCTTCCATGAATTTGAATGCAGGTAGTGCTGAGGAGCCAAGTTGTTCCTGCTCTTCAGATGGGATTTCATGGTCTATCTGCCAACTTATTAAGAGAACCTACTCCTTCCAGTTTTTCAGATTCATTCCGATTACAATTTCTCTTAGTCTTCTTAATCTTGAAATAAAGAGCTGTGGGACCCAATAGTGTATTATATCCACCAAAACATTTACTTTATTTACTTTGATCCCTCAAGACAATGTGGAAGAACCACTTAAAAATATTTTAAAAATCATAGTTGTAAATGTGGCTGGGCAATCACAATGCACAATGCTCTGAAAATCTGCCCCCAACTTCAAATTTCTAGTTCCCTATGAAGGCAGCCAGTGATAAGAAAGTAAAGATCAGTGTATCTTGATATACAACCATTTCTCCCTCTCATTTTCAAGCCCTTTGTAAGTTGTGAACACTGGGAAACCCAGGTGTGACAGGGCATCAGAGCTACTTGTCTCAAAAGTCTGCAGAAAATGCAGTGCAGAGTCTAACTCCCTCTTGCTTTAAGTTGAAAAGGCTGCCTTTGGTGGACAGCGAAGTGCAACCATCTGCTTAATGAGAGGTGCCCCTCTTTGCAAGTAGAGGGCCTGGGAGGACCAGAGAATGAGCATTCTGCACTGGTTCTAACATGGATTCATTCTGACTTAAGAGATCATTTTACATCCTGTTGCCTCGTGTTCCTTCTCATTAAGATGGCAGGGCTTTACAGCTTTCTCTCTCACAGGAGTATCATGTAGAACAATTAAGGGTTAATAACTAATTGGAGGACAACTGTGCAAGAGAGATAATGAAGATTTCTATTGTGTTTCCCTGGCTTTGGGTAAGGCCACTCCTAAATCAACTTTAATCAGAAGCTTAAGGCCTCAATTTTTCATTAGTAGTCACAACTTGAGGTTTAAAATGAACATGAATCTCTTGAATATAAATTTTCCAAATCAGATATTTTTTTCCCTCTGCAAGACTGGTTTCTAGTACCGACTTCACTGGGTTAATCAATAAGTTATCTCGCATTAAATTTAATAACTCTTGAGTCAATGAAAATGACAAGGATTTTTTTTTCTTTGCTGAATTTTGTTGTTGTATTGTTTATTTAAGATAAATGGAAGAAGTCTCATTTTCAATATGAGTTTGCTTATTTCCATCTTAAAAGATGAAAACTTTCAGAGATAATCTTGGCCAAAACCCAGGACAGAATAATGACAGACCTTGGATGGCAAGTCAACTCCTTAAAAAAAAATGCTGGTTACCTGCTGATTAGCCAAATGCTGGTTTCCTTGGGAGAACATGAAGCTGTATTCCGTCCCTGCTCCAACCCCCCCACCACCATTTTCCTCCTGGTGCTCTGTCCGATGATGGGGGCTGGGCCAGGGCATACATATGTAGATCAACAGGGCTCCGTGGATGGACTTGTCTCCCTGCTGCGGAGAAGGCTCAACCTTGTAGAACTGAGGTTCAAGGGCCTGTAGCAGCTCTAGATCAGTGATGCCAGGTGGTGGCTGAACTCTGATTTCCTCACCACTTCCTACTCCAATGAGAAAGGGATCTCTGACTCATGTTCTGGAGAACACAAGGACTACTCCATTTTACAGAGCAAAGTACATTCCCACTCCCATGGCCATAACAAAGCAACTCACAAAGAAACTTATGCAGAATGTACTCACTATGGAAAATCAGGTTAGTTTTATTTCATTCATTCAACCAATGTTTATTGATGATTGACATGTGACACCAACTACTAGGAGCAAAAGGAAGGTAAAGGACATGGTCTGTCTCAGTGAGGTCAAGGTTAACTCGAGGTAAGACAGCACAGCAGGCAAGAAGGTCAGGTTCAAGTCCACTGCTTTGATCTCTTCATAGGAAATCTAGTCAAAGACTAAGTGGACAGGTCAGAGGAAGAGAGATTTAAGTTTTTCTTTGGGGATTAAGTATCCACAGACCAAATCTGGGAACACTTAGGGCTTATATTCTTGGAATAGAAATTCCTATACTTTTGCTGGGTGTGGAAGAATTTTTGTTTATGTAAATTCTCCCAGATAAAGAGTGTGTTTGCTTTTATATACCTTATGTCAGATTTCTTTTCATTAATAATGGAGTGAGAAGAGCAGCCTCCAAGATATTCCCATCCAACTCCTTCATTTTAAATGTTCGGTTCAGTTCAGTTGCTCAGTTGTGTCTGACTCTGCGACCCCATGGACTGCAGCGTGCCAGGCCTCCCTGTCCATCACCAACTCCCAGAGCCTACCCAAACTCAAGTCCATTGAGTCGGTGATGTAATCTAACCATCTCATCCTCTGTCATCTCCTACTCCTCCTGCCCTCAATCTTGCCCAGCATCAGGGTCTTTTCCAATGAGTCAGCTCTTCGCATTAGGTGGCCAAAGTATTGGAGTTTCAGCTTCAACATCAGTCCTTCCAATGAACACCCAGGACTGATCTCCTTTAGGATGGACTGGTTGGATCTCCTTGCAGTCCAAGGGGCTCTCGAGAGTCTTCTCCAGCACCACAGTTCAAAAGCATGGTTCTTTGGTACTCAGCTTTCTTCACAGTCCAACTCTCACATCCATACATGACTACTGGAAAAACCATAGCCTTGACTAGACAGACCTTTGTTGAGAAAGTAATGTCTCTGCTTTTGAATATGCTGTCTAGGTTGGTTATAACTTTCCTTCCAAGGAGTAAGCGCCTTTTAATTTCATGGCTGCAATCACCATCTGCAGTGATTTTGGAGCCCCTCAAAAAAGTCAGCCACTGTTTCCACTGTTTCCCATCTATTTGCCATGAAGTGATGGGACCAGATGCCATGATCTTTGTTTTCTGAATGTTGAGCTTTAAGCCAACTTTTTCACTCTCCTCTTTCACTTTCATCAAGAGGCTCTTTAGTTCCTCTTCACTTTCTGCCATAAGGGTGGTATCATCTGCATATCTGAGGTTATTGATATTTCTCCCAGCAATCTTGATTCCAGCTTATGCTTCATCCAGCCCAATGTTTCTCATGATGTACTCTACATATAAGTTAAATAAGCAGTTAAATGTACAGCTTTGATGTACTCCTTTTCCTATTTGGAATCAGTCTGTTGTTCCATGTCCAGTTCTAACTGTTGCTTCCTGACCTGCATATAGGTTTCTCAAGAGGCAGGTCAGGTGGTCTGGTATTCCTATGTCTTTCAGAATTTTCCACAGTTTATTGTGATCCACGAAATCTAATTCTGAACCTATATGGTTTATCCAAAATCACACTGATTAAAAAAAAAATGGTGGACTGAGTCTGGAACTCAGTTTTCCTACCCAATCTTATGATATTTCAGAATAAGAAATTACTAAGTAATTGCTGTAATTTCTCCACGATATTCTCTTAATCACTTAAATTTTGTGGAGAAATCTTCAGTGTGTCTGGCGGAACTGAATTCATAGATTCAATTAAAATGCGTTGGTAGATTGCAAAATGGCCATAAATTCTTTCACTCTTTGATATAGTCTTTACCTTGTGAGTGATGGTTTTTAAACAATGGGATATTAACAAGTGTGAGGCTAGCTCAGGCCTCAAGGGGGTTCATGCTTTGGGTTTTACCCTCTTTCTGCTGTTGGGGCCCAGCCTCCTCCTGAAGCAGTGGAAGCTAGCGTGCAGGCTGATAAGAGAGTGGATCAGTCAGACCAGCTTCTCTATCGCCTCTGCCAATAGCCCAGGCAGCCCTTGGCCAAATCACCCACTGACTACAGATGCATGAATGAGGCCAGCTGAGTTCAGCCAAGCCTCACCCAGACAGAAGAGCACCTGGTCAGTGCTTGAGCTAGATGAATGACTGTTGTTTTAACCTCCATGGTAGGAAGGGTGGTTCATTGCAAAACAAAAATTAGCTGATACAGTGAATGTAAGAATGAATGATGGGGCTTCCCTGGTGGCTCAGTGGTAAAGAATCCACCTGCCAATGCAAGAGATGTGGGTTTGATCCCTGGGTCAGGAAGATTCCCCTGGAGAAGGAAATGGCAACCCACCCCAGTCATCTTGCCTGGGAAATCCCATGAACCAGAGGAGCCTGGCAGGCTATAGTTCATGGGGTCACAAAAGAGTTGGACCCCGCTTACAACTAAATATCAAAGAATGAATGATAAGCACAGAAGCGAGTTCAAGAGGGAAGAGCAGACTGTTGCAGGCAGAGTAAATGGTCAAAGGATTCTTTTGAAATTGAGCCTTCCCTGGTGGTTCAAGGAACTAGATCCCACATACTGCAACTAAGACCCGGTGCAGCCAAATAAACATTTAAAAAAACTAAGCTTTATATACGAGAGCAGAACCTTCATGCTGAATTTGCTATTTTATGGAGGAAAAGGGAAAATCATACTTTATTTTTTCTCTGTAAGAGAATCTTCCTCATGGGATGGATACAAGTTCTTTTTATACTTATTTCCTAATTTAATATCAAGTCTTGGCTAATAACTGGTCACAATTAGCATGAAATTGCAAATAAAACTTTCTATCAAAAGCACACAGGCTTACACACACGCACGCACACACACAACATGTCAGATGCAGAACTGTGCCTCCTCTTACAGGTCATTTATCTGAAGACTGCGTATTGTGGTCTTTTTGAGCCAGAGCCCTGTTTACTGTGGATTTCTGCCAAGATAACTCTTGGCATTCTTCAGAGATTTCTCTTCTAACAAGAGCATCTCTATAATGCAATATGCTTTCAAGGAGTTGAAATATAACCCTGATAGAATATAAAGATAACTCCTTGTAATAAATAAATACAACACTATTTCCTGTTATCCCTGAGAACAAAACTTAGAAAACAGGTTTTTAAAGTCTGATCAGAAAGACACAGGCTCCTGACAATATTCTGTAATTTCTTCCTGTTGCACGAAAATACGAATTATAGGAGAAATATATATTGAAAAATAAATACATAATTAGATTGGAAAACAAGAAGAGTTGTTTTTGGTAGATCCGAAGAAAAATAAGATTTTACCATGCAAAGTGAAAATTCATATAGGAAAGGACTTCTATAAAATGTGGGGCATTTCCAGCCTAGAGGTGGCAAGGAGAAGAGTGGGAGAGGACCTAGCTGAGACACTGCAAACAGATAAGCTCAACAGATAAGCTCAGCAGAAGAATCTGGCATTTAGATGGGAGAGAGGGACAACACTCAGGAGGATAGTGACCAAAAGTTTTGGAAATTGCTCCTGTCCAGAAGGTGGTATGCCCTGCCCAGCAACACATCCTGTGCCTACCTGCTGCTCTCAGATCTGAAGAGACTGCAGTCCACCCCATCTGGAAGCAGATCTATGAATCCCTGAAAGGGTTGCCCTGTGAAGACAAAGTATTCACAGAACCAGGGCAATAGGAAAGCAGCAAGAATCTGCAAATATTTGAATGAATCAGCAACTGAAAAAGGGGCACCAAATGCAACAAATTAAGAAACCGAGTTACGATGGTAAACGGTAGAAGATTTTGGAATTATAATAATTCCTATTCTCAGACAGATTTAAGAAGATACTGTAGCCATGAAACTGCTCAATTAGAGATCTAGGAAAATTTTTTTAAATATGTTTTTGAAATTAACAACTAACTAATGTTAGACATTGGTTAGACATTGGTTAGACATAAATTAGACATTGGTGTAACATAAATCAGTGGCCTGAAAGATTAAGGTGAGGAATCCTCCCAGAAAGCAGGATAAAAAGATAAAAACAAAATTATGAGGTAGAGAAGAAAAATTAAGGGGTTTGAAGGAACAAGCCAGAAGTGCCAACGTCTAAAAAGAATTTTAGGAGAGAATAGAGTGAATGGAGTGTGAGCTCCAAAAGCAATACTAGAAAAAGAAATCACAGAATAAAGAAAAACATCACTCAAGTTGAAGAGGCCCAGTGATGTTTTATTAACAGGAGATGTATCAATAGCATAAGCATGTCAAAAGGTTGAAAATACGTAGATATAAAAGCTATAGGAGGTAAACGCTACCAAAACAGAACAGAAAATCAGTATCTCCGGGCAAGTTTAGATGGGAAAGCATTAAAGGGACAAGAGAGAAGTGTTTTGGACAATGCCACACAGTGTGTAGGTTCCTAATCCCCCAACCGAGGACTGGAGCCACTCCCGCTGCACTGGGAGCTCAGAGTCGTAAGTGCCAAGTCTTAATCACTGGACTCAGGAGATATTTCCTATGGATAAAAGGAACACCTAACACAACAGTCAGAAACACTAGGCCCTTTATTTCCCAGCTTTAGAATTTGTAAACAAAAATAAATAGAAGGACACAGCCTTTTAAAGAACTCGTCCCAACTGGTAACAGTGATTATATCTGTGGAGGATAGTGAGACTTGGTTAAATAATACTTTTTCTAACTCTATATTACCTGAAATTATTTTTTTAAGTTTGATGCATCTATGTATTGGTTTTACATTTAATACATTTTAAAATAAAGATTTTACACATATATTTTTCTTATTCCATACTTATAGTACCTTGAATATTTAAGCCAGGAATAATTCCAATCCGGGCCAAAACTTTCTCTTTCACCTATTAAAACCTTGTTTGTCTCTGCCACATAGACTTTATCACTAAATTTCTTATCTTTCTGCATTGTTGTTGGGTTGTTAAATAAACTTCAGTCATGTAACTTCAATCAGAGTATTGTGGATGAACGAGTTTTTTTTTTTTTTAATTATTTAGGGCTGTGCTGGGTCAATTATTAAATTATTTAAATTATTATTTTTTAATTATTTAGGGCTGCGCTGGGTCTTGGTTTTCTCTAGTTGCGGTGAGTGGGGGCTACTCTCTTGCCGCAGTGCATGGGCTTCTCACTGAGGCGGCTTCTTGTGCGGTGGAGCACTAGCTCGGGCAGGCAGGCTTCAGGAGTCATGGTGCACCGGCTTAGCTGCTCTGCCGCGTGTGGGATCCTCCTGGACAAGGGATCGAACCCGTGTCCCTTGCATCGGCAGGTCTCAACCACTGGACCATCTGGGAAGTCCAAGGGATTCTTCTTACATTCTAATAGAATATTATTAATAGTATTTAGAAATACTGTTTTTAATGAATACTCATTATGTGGTACCATATGCATTATTTCATTAATCTTCTCAATAACCTTTTAGAATAAGTACTGTTACAGTTCCCATTTTACAGATGAGACAACTGAGGTTTTAGGCAGAGTAAATGACTTGTCCATTTACTGAGAGCAAATTCTGAGAGCAAGTAAGAACTGAAGGAACCAGTATTTGAAAGTAAGTCTGCTTGACTCAGGACTCTGAGTTGTAATCATTGTGAACAAGTCTGGGCTCATAGAAACTGCTCATCATGTTTCACTGATTAATCGATAATTTCATGTCTCATGGACAGTCCTCAGATTGCAACACCATATGGCATCATGAGGAGGGAGTTGAATCAGAGAATCTGAAGGGTCATACTGAATACTTTTAAGCCTAAGTATCTTGAGTTTGATTATTTGACTGCTGAGGGGAGTGAGAGTAAGAGAGTAGTTCAAGGTCACAGAGCTGGACCCTGAAACAGCTAAGACGGGAACTAGGCTCCCTTGGATCCAAGTGCAGCTCCGTAGAAAGAAACATCAGAGGCCGTGGCTCCTGCAGCTTCTTGGCAGCCCTCCTTCAGCATTCCTCCCTGCAGCCCTTCTTGCTGCCCTGTCCCTCTAGGGTACCTTGTGGGGCACCCTTCCAGTCTTGGAGCCCCAGCACGTAAGTCACCGTGTGGAGTGTCTGTAAGGGAACCATAGGGATTCACTGCAGGTGACTTTTTTTTTAAGGTGCTAAAATAAAAAATGATTCCCAGAGCAGAATGCAAGACCGTCAGATACTCAGAGAGTTGCAGAGGGGAGAAAACCAGAGAATAATCACAAACCATAGAGGGAGAACAGAGAGATCCTGAAAAGTTCTGGAAGGCAGAAGAACGGGGACTACATATGGGACAGAATGGATTCAGATGTCAGCACGCAGATGGATGGGAATAATTCCAGAACCTTCTGCTGAGATTCCTGGGCAGTTTCTCCTTGTGCTTTTGTGGTTTCTATGTGTGTGAGCAGTCACAATTAGAAATTTTGGTGTTTATCCAATGTAGAAACAATAGTCAGACTTATAAAGGAAAATGGCTTTTTCTTTTTATTTAATTTAATTTTTTTAATTTTATTTTATTTTTAAACTTTACAATATTGTATTAGTTTTGCCAAATATCGAAATGAATCCACCACAGGTATACATGTGTTCCCCATCCTGAACCCTTCTCCCTCCTCCCTCCCCATACCATCCCTCTGGGTCGTCCCAGTGCACCAGCCCCAAGCATCCAGTATCGTGCATCGAACTTGGACTGGTGACTCGTTTCATAGATGATATTATACATGTTTCAATGCCATTTTCCCATATCTTCCCACCCTCTCCCTCTCCGACAGAGTCCTTATGATCCAGCAATCCCACTGCTGGGCATACACACTGAGGAAACCAGAAGGGAAAGAGACACATGTACCCCAATGTTCATCGCAGCACTGTTTATAATAGCCAGGTCATGGAAGCAACCTAGATGTCCATCAGCAGATGAATGGATAAGAAAGCTGTGGTACATATACACAATGGAGTATTACTCAGCCATTAAAAAGAATACATTTGAATCAGTTCTAATGAGGTGGATGAAACTGGAGCCTATTATACAGAGTGAAGTAAGCCAGAAAGAAAAACACCAATACAGTATACTAACGCATATATATGGAATTTAGAAAGATGGTAACAATAACCCTGTGTACGAGACAGCAAAAGAGACACTGATGTATAGAACAGTCTTTTTATTTAATTTTAAAACATTCTATTTAAGCCATGTATTTCAAATGTATAGAAGAATTTCAGAAATGAAGCAATGAAGACCGGCATGCCTTTTGTCTAGATTTGCCAAAAGTATTAGGTTGGCCAAATATTCATTTGGTTTTTTTCATAAAATGTTATGGAAAAAACTGAACTTTTTGTCCAACCCAATATTTTGCCTCACATTTCTATGCATTTTTTCCTGTTTCTTTTTTTTTTTTTTTGATCTTGCTGAACCACTTCAGAACTTCAGACATCATAACCCTTTACCTGTAAATACTTTAGCCCACATATCCTAAGAAGGAGGGCATTCCCTTCTGTAATTACAATACCGTTATCAAATCCTCGTTGTTTTACTATATTGATAAAATATGATTATCAAATAGACAGCCTGTATTCAAATTACAGCAATTCTCTCAATTGTGTTCTTTCATCTCTGGTCAAACATTGCATATAGTTGACATTTCTCTTTAATCTGGAGTAGTTCCTCGGCCTTTCTTTGTTCTTTACAACCTTGACATTTTGAAGAGGATGATTTGGTTTTGTCTGGTGTTTTCTCATGATGAGAGTCATTCAGTATTTACAGCAAGCATGCCACAGAAGTGAGGCAGCTGCCCAAAGGAAACAGCTTTAATCACAGTATTTTTATATGATATTCATCCTGTCGGATACACTGTTTATTGAGTTCAAGGGGTATGGCGCTAAATGACATCGGATTAGCCGTAAAGCAAGCCCAGAAGAGAGAACACACACTCAGAATGCAGGTCCCGCCATTGACTGCATTTTCAACTGCACTCAGCATGGAAAGCAACTCACCCTCTACCCAGGTCACATTACACTGGCCTCTTTGTGTCTGCCGTAGTGACATCACTGATTAATTAATTCTCTTAAGAATTAACTCTCTAAAGAAGGAAGGGAAGGGTCTACTTGGAACATAACTCCCTGTTTTAATTGGTCCATAAACGAAAAACTTGGAACTTTCATCACCAAACATAGTAATTTCCCTTTGGAATCATCAATCCTCAAAGGATTTCAAAAGTTAGAATAATTCAATCAACTTCCCATTTCTCTCCACTTAAATTTAAAAAATGATGAGGTGAGATATCACATGTAATGATAGCCATATCATTATGTATTTACAGGGTGTTTGTGTTAAGGGCACGTTTCATCTGAGAAGCTCATAATACTGAGTTCTGAAGACTGAAAAACGCCTCCTCTGTTGACTGGATTCTGTCTTCCAAGCTTGTCTTCTTCTCTCCATGCACTTGCCATGCCCTTGCAAGCCTCTACCATCCTACTCAAGATTCTTCTGTTTCCTAACTGCATCCAGCACTCTTGCCCCAACAATCCAGTTTTCACCCAGCAGGCATCATGACTCCCCTAAAATGCACCTCACGTCATGCTGCTTTTCTGCCTGATACTGTTCAGTGACTTCCTCTTTATTGCATTTACTTAAAACCCAGATGCCCTACCACAGGCAACAGGACTGACCCTCGTACCTTTCCCTGCCTCTCCTGCTCTCTCCTGTCAGCCAGGTCCAGCCACATTAACTCTTCTGTTCCTTGAGTGAGCCTGTCTCCTCACCTAAGGGCATTTGCACTTGCTGATCTTTCTGCTTGGAATCTACTTTCTTTGACTTGATCCTTGAGGGTTCCTTCTTGACATTTGGATTTCGGCTCAAATGTCACCTCATCACAGAGGCTTTCAAACATACTGGAGTCCCACAAGCAACAAATTTAATTGGTGTAATTAGTTCATGATTTTGTTTTTAAAGCTGTCCAAGTGACACTAATATGCATCTTGAATAACTGTACTAATGTAATGAAACTAATGTTATAAAAAATGTTATAAAAAATGCAGTTGAAAAAGCATTTGTGGGAATCAGTGTATTTGTATCTTAATTCTGATTCCACTACCTTCTAGCTTTTTGGCCTTGAGAAACCTCAGTGTCCTCATCTGCATAATAGGGCAGTAGTAATATTGGGTTGGCCAAAAAGTTCATTTGGGTTTTTCCATAACATCTTCATTTAGAAGAACCTGAATGAAATTTTGGGCTAACCCAATACCTAATGCATAGGGTTTGCCAGTATAAGAAATAACATTTTTAAAGTGTATATTAAAAGAGAATTAAAAGAAATAGTGTATCAAAATTGTAAGAAATAGTCAAGACCAAATTAAAGTGCTTGGATATGCACAATGGGATGATAAAACTATTTTTTAAAATAAATGTATTTAAAATATTAATTAATTAACTAACTGATTTTGGCTGTGCTGGGTCTTCATTGCTGCACAGGCTTCTCTCTAGGTGTGATGAGTGGGGGCTGCTCTTAGTTGCAGTGCACGGGCTTCTCACCATGGCAGCTTCTTTTGTTGTGGAGCAGGGGGCTCTAGGCTGTGTGGGCTCAATAGCTGCAGTCCCTGGGCTCTAGATCACAGGCTCAATAGTTGTAGTGCATTGGCTTAACTGCTCCATAGCATGCGGGATCTTTCCAGACCAGGGATCACATCCCTGTCTCCTGCATTGGCAGGTGGATTCTTGACCACTGAGCCATCAGGGGAGCCTGATAAAAGTATTTAAAAAGTGTTTACTATGAGAGTCAAGATACATATTTGTACATATGTATACATATGCCACGTTCATAGTAATGTTATTCCCAATAGCCAAAGTCAGAAGCAACCCCAGTGTCCATCAACAAAATGAATGGATAGACAAAATGTGCTACATACATACAGTGGAATATTATTCAGTCATAAGAAGGAAGGAAATCCTGAAACTTGCTGTAACCTGGAAGAAACTTAAAGCCATGATGCTAAGTGAAATAAGGACAAATACTGCATGAGTTTATATGAAAGACCTAGAATAGTCAAATTCATAGAGACAGAAAGGGAATTGTGGTTGCAAAGAACTAAGGGGAGGGGGACCTGGGGTATTGTTTAATGAGGACAGAATTTCAACAAGGAAAGATGAAAAAGGTCTTAGATGGAGAGTGGTGATGGTTGAACAAAAATGTAAACATATGTAATGCCACTGAATTGCACACTAAACATGGTAAATTTTGTGCTATTGTATTTTACCACAGTTTTTAAAAAGTTAAAATAATAGTTTTGTTTTATGGGGAAAGGAAACAAGACATCCTGATTGGGATGAGACATGTGGGTGGATCCACAGTCACCAGGGAGGTTCTGTTCATTGAGGTGCATGGTGTTCACAAGGGCATTTGCTTTATAATAGCTCATTGTCTGTTTTATTTGATTTTCTGTCTACGTTTTATTTTATAGCAAAAAGGTTTTTTTGAAATAAAAGAATAATATATAGAACACTTGGAATTGTGCTTAGCATAGAGACAGCCCTCCACGCACGTGAGTTATTATTGCCGTTACTCTGTGAATCATCGCCGTCTCTGCCTCTTTCCACCCATCTCCACCACCACCTCCCAGCACGGTGATCTGCTAAATTAATGGTGACAGCACAGGACCCAGAGAGCCTGCCTAACTGAACCTGAGGCCTTCTAGCCTGATGGAAGAGGCAAAAAACCCCAAGCTGGACCTCAGTGCTGGGAGCAAATGGTAATCATATGGGGTCATGGGGTGGCATCAGTTGGGGTGCCTTCTCAGGGGGAAGGAGGGAGGCCATGCCTATTCTTAACAGAAAGAAGCTGAGTTAATCTCCAGGGTACATTTTCTGTTTCAGCACTCCATGCTCAGCTTGGATGAGGGGCATGAAAATTGGTGACCAATCTGAGATGAGAAGCTAATAAATATGTCAGGTTATCAGTGCTGCAGGCATTCAGAGCAAAAAGAAATAGCCTTGAAAAATGAATGAGGTTTGGAAGGACACAGGGAAGATGGCAAAGGAATGGTTTTCCAGAAGCCAACATCAAGAGGAACTGGCTGGCATATTATAATTGGTGAAAAGGCCAGCTGGCACCAGAGGGACACACGGGGGATATCAGGTTAGACAGGTTGCCTGGAGCCAGATGCAGGATGGCCTTGGATTCAGGTAGAGAAATTCACATCTGAAATGATGGGATATAGGGGGTCCATGGGAATTTTTTGAGCAGATGTAGTGAAAAGATTTTTTTCAGCAGCTGCCCTCAAGAAAGTTGGAAGGGGCTGGCGAGGGACAAGCTTGTGAGACACAAGAAAGACTTATTTGGAAAGAAAATCAACAAGACTTGATACCTAACTGGATATGAGGAATGAGGAAAAAATATTTCTAGTCTGAATTAAGGAAGATGAACCATGTCCGTCACAAGATTAGACTATTGTTTTTTTCTGGGTTCTAGACAATCTCAACTTGGACTGCACAATTGAATCATCTAGTGAAGCGAGTGAAGTCGCTCAGTCATGTCTGACTCTTGGCGACCCCATGGACTGTAGCCAAGGCTCCAGTCCATGGAATTTTCTAGGCAAGAATCCTGGAATGGGTTGCCATTTCCTTCTCCAGGGGATCAAACCTGGGTCTCCCACATTGTGGGCAGATGCTTTACTGACTGAGCCAGCAGGGAATCATCTAGAGACTGTATCAAAATACAGATTGATTCAATGTATCTGGGGCAAATTCTCCATTGGTTTTCTGGCCATGCCTCACATCATGGGGGATCTTAGTTTTCCATCCAGGGGTCAAACCTGCACCCCCAGCATTGGAAGCACAGGTCTTTATCCGTTTGACCTCAAGGGAAGTCCCAGAAGTCTCCATTTCTACCAGACTCCCTGGTAGCTGAGATGGTAAAGAATCTGCCTGCAATGCAGGAGACCTGGGTTTGATCCCTGGCTTGGGAAGTTCCCCTGGAGAAGGGACTGGCAACCCATTCTAGTATTTTTGCCTGGGAAATCCCACCGAGGAGTCTGGCGGGCTATGCCCCATGGGATCGCAAAGAATCTGACACAACTGAGTGACATTCACATTCACACAACAGGTTCCCTCATGCTGCTGGTCCACAGATCAACCACACTTTGAGATACAAAGTTTTAAAATAGTCTTTTCCAACTTGACAGTGCACAGAGTCTTCTGGGGAGCTTTAAAACATTCAAACAGCCAGACCAGACCCCTTCAGTCAGCATCTCTGGGTGGTGAGCTACAGGCATCAAGGTTTCTAAAGCTCTCCGGGAGGTTCACACCCACAGCCTAGGTGAATTGGGCTTTAGTCCTTCTGGATTGTGGAGGTTAAAATAACACATTTAAAGTCTTCAAAGGTTTCCTGGATATATTCTCCAGGGAAAATGACTTGACTGAGATTCTTTTTGGAGTGGTTCAATAATTAGCCTATTTAAACCTGTGTGCACCCAATAATCTATAACAACAAAAATCAAATTGTCCCTTAAAATGAAGGTACCTGAGCAAAATAACTGGTAGTAGATCGTTAATGCTGCAGCAGCGAGCACATTTCTTTTAACTGCATGGTGGGAGATGTCTTACAATGCCTGCAAAGCTGTGTGATTTATGAGTGTGAATGCACGGTGCAGAAGCCGCTGAATCACCTCAGCTCATCAAAGAAGCTTCTCTGAGGGCTATTTTGAAGACTCCCTGCTGGGTCTTCAGTCCACATTTCTGTACATCCATCTCCGAATGGTCAGGCCACTGCTCCCAACTCCACAGGTTCCTGGACTCAGCTCCCCGTTAGTCTCACCATGCTGCAGACACACACAGGGAAGTCCTATACCTTGAAGCAATTCAAGTCCTTTACAACAGACTGCAAATTGTGGTTGTGAAAGAGTGCTTCACCCAGAGCTTTCTCCCAGCACCTTGGGATTTATAGCAAGTGGCTATACATCTTTTTTTTCCTGGGTAATAGAATGACACAATGCCCATGCTGGGCAGAGAAATTTAGGAGGCAGGGCCTAGCCCCTCTCTCAGCGACAAGCCCTTTCAATCAGATTTCTGCTGGGCAGCCTGGCACTGAGATGCAGAGCGAGAGCAGTTCCTCCCTAGTGCACGGAGAGGCAGTGTGGTATCATGCCAAGAGCCTCAGTGCAGCAACCATGGGGCCTGTCTCTTGCTTGAGTCTTGTGTTTTAGTGGCCAGAGTTTCCTCAATCATAAATCTGGAATTAGACAGCTTTCTTAGTGAGATTATGGTCAGAGATATGTTGGTAAATGTTTAACAACTATCGGCATGGCAAAAAACCCTGACTTTACAGTTTGCCCATTTCCATGGTGTAAATATCCCCAACCTGGCCTGTTTCAAACTGTCAACCTGTGGGAGCGTGCTGTTATGCAGTATTTCCTCCATTCAGATACAACAGACATAAATTCAAGGACACAGATAATAGTAATATGTAGTAAAATAATTAGGATGTATTTAGTTTTGCAAATTCATCACCTTTTAAGAATATAGTTTGTTTCATTTTAAGTTAACATAGCTTAATTTTTGCCACAATTTTGGATGGTAAAGAATCTGCTTATGATGGCAGGAGGCCTAGGTTTGATTCCTGGGTCAGGAAGATCCCCTGGAGAAGGGAATGGCAACCCACTCTGGTATTTTTGCCTGGAGAATCCCATGAACAGAGACACCTAATGGGCTACAGTCCATGGGGTTGCAAAGAGTCAGACCTGATTGAGTGACTAACACATACATAGCTTAATTTTTAATAATGGATGTCCTAAAAATCAGCTCACAAAATTCCTAATATTTTAAGTTGGCTCTCACAAGCCAGCAGAAGATGGTTCCAGGAATGTCCCGGATATGATGATTTAATAAAACGACGTGTAAAAACATCTAGCACACTCACTAGGTGTTTGTTTGCTAGGGCTGTCGTAACAAAATCACAGATGGGGAGACTAACAGAGAAATTTATTTCTTCACAGTTCTGGAGCCTGGAGACCCACGTTTAAGGTGTTGGCAAGGTTGTTTTTTACTGAGGCCTCTCTTTGGCTTGCAGTTGGCAGCCTTCTTGCTATGTCCTCACATGGTCGTTCCTCCTGCTTGCACAACCCTGGTGTTTTTTCCTCTTCTTATAAGGACACCAATCCAGTTGATTAAGGGCCCCACCTTTATGAATTTGTTTAACCTTAATTATCTCTTTAAAGGGCCTATCTCCCAATATAGTCAATCATATTGAGAATTAGGGCTTCAACGTAGAAATTTGAGGAGGTTGGTGGACATGAGTCAGTCAATAGCAGCATTTGGTAAATATTGGTTGTATGTAAATAGAACAGCTTCAACAATGAGCAGAGAAGGATTCATCTCTTCTTTTACAGGTATTAGAAAAGATCTTATAGATCTTATGTCTCTTATAGATCTTATGTTTCTTATAGATCTTATGTTGTTTTTCAGTCGCTAAGTCATGTCTGACTCTTTGTGACCCCATGGACTGCAGCATGCCAGGTTTCCCTGTGCTTCACTATCTCCTGGAGTTTGCTCAAGTTGATGTCCATTGAGTCAGTGATGCCATCCAACCATCACAGCCTCTGTTGCCTCCTTCTCCTCTTGCTCTCAATTATTCCCAGTGTTCCAGGGTCTTTTCCACTGAGTTGGCTCTTCCTATCAGGTGGCCAAAGTGTTGGAGCTTCAGCATCAGTCCTTCCAATGAATATTCAGGGTTGATTTCCTTTAGGATTGACTGGTTTGATCTCCTTGCAATCCAAGGGATTCTCAAGCATCTTCTCCAGCACCAGAGTTCAAAAGCATCTGTTTTTCAGCACTCAGCCTTCTTTATGGTCCAACTCTCACATCCATACACGACTACTGGAAAAACCATAACTTTGACTAGATGGACCTTTGTCAGCAAAGTAGTGTCTCTGCTTCTTAATGTGCTGTCTAGGTTTGTCATAGCTTTCCTTCCAAGGAGCAAGAGTCTTTTAATTCATGGCTGCAGTCCCTGGTGGTGGTGATTTTGGAATCCAAGAAAATAAAATCTGTCACTGCTTCCCCTTCTATTTGCCATGAAGTGATGGGACTGGATGCTGTAATCTTAGTTTTTTTTAATGTTGAATTTCAAGCCAGCGTTTTCACTCTCCTCTTTCACCCTCATCATGAGGCTCTTTAGATCCTATAGGTAAAGAAAAGACGTAGCTATGCCAAAATAAACTCTGCCTGGGGGTCTGACCTCGCCACGCTCTCAGGCTCATGTGCATATGGTCCAGTAATGTACAAAGGGCTGTACAAGTGGGATATTGCAGTTGTGGTTAGTTATTTCCTTTCTGCCATGGCTGGTTGCTTTAGTACAAACTAAAAATTTTCTCTAACTGCCCTTAGGGATGTTGTGTGTACAATAGTCTATCATGGGTAAGTCCATTATGGGTGTATAATTACTTATGTTTTGTGCTTTCTAGTTCTTTATGCCTAGAGGCTATGAAGCATGGAGGTTATGAGTTCAATCTCTAAATCCAGAATGCCTGGATTTGAATCTCAGCTCCACAGTTATATTGTGTGTGTGTTTGTTTTTTTTTTAACTTGGATAAACTTCTATTTATATACCAAAAGGAAAACCAATATTTACTTAAAGTCACCTAATCCATATTTCCAACAGTGAAAGTGTTTAGTTTGCACATATTACATTTTCACATCTCATTACAGTTGCCGTAGAAGTTAAAGCCATCATCCAAAGACCACCAGGAATACAACCATCATTCAAATGTTTAGGTTTATTTAGCTTCCTGTAGCAACGGAGAAGGCAATGGCACCCCACTCCAGTACTCCTGCCTGGAAAATCCCAAGGACGGAGGAGCCTGGTGGGCTACAGTCCATGGGGTCGCTACGAGTCATATACGACTGAGCGACTTCACTTTCACTTTTCACTTTCATGCATTGGAAAAGGAAATGGCAACCCACTCCAGTGTTCTTGCCTGGAGAATCCCAGGGACGGGGGAGCCTGGTGGGCTGCTGTCTATGGGGTCACACAGAGTCGGACACGATGGAAGTGACTTAACAGCAGCAGCAGCAGCTTCCTGTAGCAAAGGAAAGCATACCCCAAAGAAACCACAGACTTCTGCGTAAGAAGGAATTAGGATGGGATTGCAGTGGGGTTGGTGCACTTGTTGTGAGTATTTCTAGGAAGTTTGAAGGAAGTTGGGGGTGACAGTTTTGGATGGGACCTATCAGTACTAGGGGATCATGCAATGATTGGGCATCAGAATCATTTTTATTTGGAGGACAAGAGTATTAAGGCAAGGCGAAAGTTGCAAGTGGTAAAGAAGCTATAGTCACTTGTCTTCATCGTAAGAAGAAAGTGTTCAGTCATCTTTGTGTTTCTAGAGTGTCCTAGTCTTTGTCTTATTTAAAATATTGTCACACCATGAACTTATCTGATGATCATGTGTATTCTTTGAGCACTGTTCATTTCAACTGGGATCATTACAGCCTATTGCCTCCTGGGGTGTTTCTTACAAGTATCTCAAAATAGCATTCTTATCACTACTTAGAAATAATATTTATTAAACAGGCAACTGTTTAATACATGAGTATATTGTGATTATATTGCATGATATGTATAGGTCAAATCATACTCTACAACTTAAACTTATACAGTGCTGCATGTCAATTATATATCAATGAAACTGGAAGAAAAGAAAGACTTGAGTAAAGAAGCATATGCAATACCATTTCACACCTATCTTGTGAGATATACACATATTATCGTGATAAGTGTACTTCAATACAATTGTGGGTTTTGTAATTCTATATGTATTTCATTTTTTTGCATTTAAAAACATTATTCTGAGAAAGAATTTGTAGATTTCTTCCAACTGTCAAAGAAACCCAAGGATTTCAGAAGTTTAAGAGCATCTGATAGCCCAACTCTGATTCTAGAAGTCGGGAAACATGTACAAGAAGACAAGTAGCTTTCCTGAATTTATACCGAAAGTCAGGGGCAAAGCAAGGATCAAGATCCACTTCTTCTCCCTCCTTGCTGCTGCTGCTGCTGCTAAGTCGCTTCAGTCGTGTCCGACTCTGTGGGACCCCATAGATGGCAGCCCACCAGGCTCCCCCGTCCCTGGGATTCTCCAGGCAAGAGTACTAGAGTGGGATGCCATTTCCTTCTCCTTCCTTAGGAGGCAGTAAATAAAAGAGTGAAAAAAGCACAGGCTTTGGGGACCAATAGACCAGCATTTGTTGGGATAATAATATTGTCTTAGCTTTAGTCTCCTTGAGAGTAAAACACTTGGCAAAACTTCCTCTTAATGTTTTATCAAGGGGTGCAACCCCAGGGTGCCAAGAGGGGAGAGGAAAGAAAAGTGAGACTGAGATGGAAGAAAAGCGAACACCAGGAGTTGGATTACTAAGTTTGCTGCAAAAAAAAAGCAGACAGCTATTCAGTCATGAGGATGCCCACCAGCAACAAAGCATCAAAGTCACAGTAAGAGAGAAGACACTGAGGGGACACCAAGTCCCACATCAACAGCCTGGAACATGCTGTCTTCCCACCCCCATGGTAGAGGAACACGGAGAAATTTGGCAAGAACATATTTGTGAGTTAACAGGAGATAAGTTGATGGTGGCAACAAGATTCTCCATCAGGAGATATTTGGAACTCAGAAAATTTGGAAAGGTGCGTAAATTGGAACTGGCTTGAATCACTCTCTTATATCATTGTTGTTAGGATCAGCAATAGAGCACTGAGCCAAAAAACAAATCCCCAAATTGGAATATGCAATATAATTGCAGCACACATCCTCTCTGTGGTCTTTCCATCGTAACTTAGAAGCTTCCCTTAACGATCTTTCCTCAAGAAGGAACTCAGGATGTGACAGTCTCTTCCTTAAATGTGGTCCTCAGACATGGTTGCACATTGAAGTCAGCTGGAGAATTTTCAAAAACAATGATGACTGGGTCCCACCCTGGTGATTCTGGCTCTGTTGGTTTGTGGTTTAAGCTGGGCATCAGCCGATCTCAAAGGAGGGTTTGGGTTATGATGGCACTTGCTTAATTGACAAACTGACAGCTTGGAGTTCTTTAGTGGATCTTAATTTTATTCTTTAGTTCAATTCTCTACATTCCTTGGATTCATTTTACTTGAAAATTCCACTCTGATTGCACCTTCTCTGTGGCCTAGGCTAAAAGTTCCCTCACGTTCTTACTGTTCCTTTCTATCTCCATATCTATATCTGAAGGCACTCAGGGATGTGTCAAGAGGACCTCAGAAAGCAATTTCTGCTTGTATCCACTTCATAGCATGCAGCACACGCAACGCTGCCGTTTCTTCCATCACTGCTGTCTGTCTGTGCATGCAAACGTCCCACCTGCTGACTGAGACCCTGCTCTAGGCATTTCAATAGGAATAAATCTAAAGCATTAGGGGCTGTTGCCAATAGAAGGTCACTTGGCAATGAAAGGGACAAATCTCTAAAGTTATCAGTAAAATTGAGAATTCAGGATACCTAAACTCATAAGATCTCAGACTTTAGGGAGAGCGGGGTGAGTTACTTGGACCAATCCTCTCCACATTGTAAAGGTTCTCTTCTACAACATTCTTGCAGATACCAAATGCCAAAGCATTTTATTTATGTAAATAAGGTTCGGGACTTCCTTGGTGGTCCAGTGGTTTAGACTCCACTCTTCCAATGCAGGGGGCACACATTTGATCCCTGGCTGGGGAACTAAGATCCCACATGCTATGTGGTGTGGCTAAAAAATATAAAATAAAATAAGACAGAATCACACAGCTTTAAAAAAGCAAGTTTAAGCCTCAACTTTTCAAAAACATACCTAGTGGATAAAATGCAGACCAGAGGTCCTGATGAAGTTCACCAGGTGGTGAAAGTGAAAGTATTAGTCACTCAGACGTGTCCAACTCTTTTCAACTCCAAGCCTGCCAGGCTTCTCTGTCCATGGAATCCTCCAGGCAAGAATACTGGGGTGGGTTGCCATTTCCTTCCCCAGGGGATCTTCCCAACCCAGGATTGAGCCCAGGTCTCTTGGATGGCAGGCAGATGCTTTACCATGGGAACCACCGGGGAAGCCACACCAGTGGTAGTGATGCAGAGTCCAGCAAAGCTGCTGGGGTGATGGGAAGCACCCAAGACACCGCAAGTCTGCATACAGATGCGGGAGACTGCTATTCAGGATATGTGCAGAGAGTTGCCTTTTTGTTATTCAAAAGGCACCAAAATTGAAAAAGATACATGTATCCCATTGTTCATTGCAGCGCTATTTACAATAGCTAGAACATGGAAGAAACCTAGATGTCCTTCAACTGATGAATGGATAAAGAAGTGGTGGTACATGTACACAATGGGATATTACTCAGCCATAAAAAGGAATTCATTTGAGTCAGTTCTGATGAGGTGGATGGACCTAGAACCTATTATACAGAGTGAAGTGAGTCAGAAAGAGAAAGATAAAAATTGTATTCTAACACACATTGAATCTAGAAGAACGGTACTGAACTTATTTACAGGGCAGCAATGGAGAAAGACACACAGACAATAAACTTATGGACCTGGGGAGAGGGGGGGAGAGGGTGAGATGTATGGAAAGAGTAACATGGAAACTTACCTTACCGTATCTAAAATAGATAGCCAATAGGAATTTGCTGTATAACTTAGGAAAGTCAAACAGGGGCTCTGTATCAACCTAAAGGGGTGGGATGGGGAGGGAGTCAGGAGGGAGGTTCAAAAGGGAGGGGCTATACGTATACCTATGGCTGATTCATGTTGAGGTTTGACAGAAAACAACAAAATTCTGTAAAGCAATTATCCTTCAATAAAAGAATAAATTTTTAAAATGGCACTTTCTCATTTGAAGTGTTGAGGAAATCAGTATGCTGTAGTGACTGAGGCATTCAGAAGCTCAAGGCACAATAGAGAATGACCTCCCCTCAACCCCGCCCCCAAATACACGGGTCAAAATCAAAGCTCTAGTCCTGTGTATAAGAGCGGAGGCTTGGGAAGTCCACAAGGCAAGAACTTAGCCTTGCTCCCCAGAGAGATGGAAGGTTATTGTTGGTTCAAAGAATGAGAGAAAACATCAAAGTTTAAAAACAAACATTCAAACTTTAGAATAGTTATCTGCTACATCCAGATCAGTAAGACATAATTTCTTTTTATTCTCCACTTGGAAATAACATTCAAACCAGATGTGGAAATAGAAGAGAGGTCGACTGGCATAACACAGTTCCCCGCCACCCCTTCCACTTCCACTTCCTTAGTTTGCTATTTGGGCATAAGGAAGTGTATGCAAGGGCTTGCCCGGTGGCTCAGCGGTAAAGAATCCTCCTGCAAAGCAGGAGCCGCATGAGATGTGGGCTCAGTCCCTGAGCCAGGAAGGTCCCCTGGAGAAGGGCATGGCAACCTACTCCAGTGTTCTTGCCTGGAGAATCCCACGGACAGAGGAGGCTGGTGGGCTACAGTCCGTACAGTCACACAGAGTCAGACATGACTGAAGTGACTCAGCACGCATGCAGAAGCGTATGCAAAGTTTATCACACTTTATTTTTGTCATAAAACTGAAACAAGCTTTTATGCAGTGCCTACAATACTCAGCTGACTATGGTAAGAATGGTGATTGAAACACGTCTTTACTATTTTAATATTCAGTTCAGTTCAACCTGTGAACTCAGCCTTTGGCTGGGCCCCTGGGTGCCCAGCTGTCCCCATGCCTGGGACTAACCCTGGTTTGGGCTCTGAAAGTCCTGCATCCTGAGAGCCTCTCACTGGAGGCAAGCTGGGACAGGCGGTCACTGTGGGCACTGAGGGAGTGACCGAAGAAATGTTTCTGAACTTAAGGAGTTTACACCTTACTTAGATTTAAAAGTAAGTTTACAACTTAGATGTTCTTAAAAAGAAACAAAATCTGTACATTACACTGACAGATAGCAATTCAAGAAAGAGTGTGAGTAATACAAGCTTGCTGTGTGGTTAATATGGAGTAGTATTGAAAAGGGGGCTACGGAAGTGCTTATGAAAATAAGTGCTTCAAAGGAAGGAGAGATGAGTTAGCTTTGACGTTCTTAGAGTTTTCAAGCATTGAGTCAAGTATTTATGGAGGGACAAACAGTGCTGATGTCAAACAAGGTTCACCTCTGCCTCGAGACGTGGTTTCTAGTCTCTGTACCAATAATCCTCCCACTGTTGTGAGAAAACCCCTTAAACTCTCTGAATTCTGGTTTTCATATCTATAAAACGGGTCTTATAACCTTATTTGTCTATCTCTTAAGGATGTTGGGAGGCTCATATGAGATGAGAGGTATATATAGGAACATTTTGAAAACTATAGAATGCAATACAAATTTAAGGGGGTAAGTAATGTTATAATTGCTGATGGATAATAAATATATAGGGTGGATTTCAGTGGTCTAGAACTATGCTGGCCAATACAACATAGCCACTAGTGGTTATTTGAATTTAAATTTAAGTTAATTAAAGCTAAATTCAAATTTAAACATTTGTTGCTCAGTCACCCTACTCACATTCCAACTGCTTGATAACTATACCTGGCTGGAGGTTGCTCTATTGGTCAATGCAGAGAATATTTCCATTAGTGCAGAAAGTTTTACTGGACCAAGCTGATCTGGAAATAAATGATTGAAATTTTATATCTTGAATATGGTAATATCATGTCTTTGAGGTGGGACATTTCTGTATAAGAGCAGGAAGGTTATAATGACCCCAAACCCTCTGGCCACAATCAGGTTGAAGTGGCTATGACTTCTGTTCACCAGATGGTTCAGTTCTCTTTCTCTTCTGGGTACATGGTAGTATGCTACTTCCTAGAGCCCCAGGTGGTTGATTGGCAACCATGATCAATTCTGGGCAATAAGCTGTGAGCACGACTGATGTATGTCACTGCTAGGCTGAACATGTAATTATTATTATTATTGGTTTCACTGCAAGGTTTGTGGGATCTTAGTTCCCCAAGCAGGGATTGAACCTTCACACTCGGCAGTGAAAGCATGGAGTCCTAACCACTGGACCACCAGGGAACTGCCAAGCATTTAATAACTGATGGAAAGACATCCAGGGTGCTCTCTCTCTCTCTCTTTCTCCTCTTGTATAGTTACTAAAAACTTCCCAGACGATGGCTGTTGACCATCCTGGGTCCTGAAGGGAGACTAGATGAACAAAGGCAGAGATCATTTCCCAGCTGACCCTTGAGGGACACACAGAAGGGGCAGTAAATCAACCTTTGCTTGTGTAAGCCACTAGAATTTAGGGACCGTTTGTTATCTTGGCATGACTTAACCTATCCTGACTGATACATTCATCTTGAGGTAAGAACAGAAAGAGACATAATGGGTTAGATTTCTGATCCCGGTTATTCTCTAGCCCAGATCATTCACCAACACACACACACTCAGACCCAAATGCACCTGTAATAAAAACAGAACAAAACAAGAACGACACAGCACAGCCCCCCTACCCACAAATGCACACAAGCTGCACTGTCTCACTTCTTTGCCAAGGGAGGATTCAAAGCAATTTGTAACCCATTTACCACAGCTCGATTTCAGAAATAGAGTATGATGTTCCCATTTTCTTTTACGAGGCTCTGGATATTATCATGTCATGAGGACTCAAATTGATGTAACTGGAATCTGAGTTTTCCAGGGCGGGCTTCATGCCCTGTTTACCTCTTGTCTTGGTCTCTGCAATTGTCAAAGGAGGAAGCAAGAAGGATAGTCTTCTCAAGTGAGATGATTTCCCCTCCCCTAAGGAAGTGTGGGATGCCTTGAGCTAATGGCAGAAAGTACTTAATTTTTGAAGAATGGAAGGGAATATATTGGTTCAAATTATACATATTCTGCTGCCTGATCCCAAAGCAAAGATTCCATTTTAAGATGCCAGTCAGCAATTTAGCTTTTGAAACACATCATGTATTATACTAAAGAGGTGCCGTTGGGAAAACTTTATGAAGAAACTGCACAAATCTTATCTTTCTATGCAAATATGTTGAAGGATCCCCATGGACGAAGATGCAATACTCTACCTGATGCTTCTCTTCCTGTTCACCAGCAGTGCTCAACCCAGCGTCTACCTGCCATTTCCACCCCACCCGCTCCTTCCACTCAATTCTGTAAAGCACAGGGCCTGTTGGCAGGATTATCTGCTGTCATAGCTATGGAGAGTCCACAAGAAAAAGGAAGGTACCTATTTTGAGGGCACTGTGCCAAGCACTCCCTCACATGAGCTTTTCTCCTTCACAAGACTCTGGAACAGTAGCTGCCATGATCTCCACTCTCCACAGGAGAAAACCAAGGCTTTAAGACATTGCCTAACACGTCTGTGGTAGACTCACCACTCACATACACCTG
>NW_011494907.1:276899-280882 GCF_000754665.1 Bison bison bison
AGAGGCATCTGTCGCCTCTGGCCTGGTTTTCTCTGGCTAGAGAAGCAAACAACCCACACAGAGCAGCACAGAAAGGCTAGAGTGTTTGCACCCCTGGGAGCAGTCCCTGGGCCGCACGGAGAGATGTCAGTGGATACAGGCTCCAGCTTCCTCTCCTCCTGTGTGGGGTGATGCTGAGGCATGCTCTGCACAGCACCCTGGAGTCCCCCAGCAGGAAGGAGACAGTTGCCCATAGCAGTAAATTTCTCATTCCCATGCCTTGTCGAGGTCTCCTTCCCCTCCCCTCCTCTCTTTCCCATTCTGTATGTGCACTTCTTGGAAGCACCTCCCCAGGTAACAACTTGCCCTCAAGACTTGTTCTCAGAACCTCCTTTCAGATAGGACCCAACGTTAGACAATATAATGAACAAATGCTAGAGCCAAGATTCAAATTCATTTGACTCAATATTTTCTACATCAAGGAGGAGAGAGTATTTTTCATATGGTCTCTTGCCTCCACTCCAGGCCGTGGTGATGGACACTCCATTGGCCAGATTAGAGCAGGGGGTCACCGTCCTCACCAAGGACCTCTGTGCTCCCCAGGGCCCTGACTTGATCCTTCCCAAGAAGCAGCCTCAGAAAGACTTCTTGGCCCTTGAGCATCTGGGAAAATGGGTATCCTGACAGACAGGTATCATTTCTGAGAATGCATGAAGAGTTTGGAGGGAAGGTTTCTGGAAACTGGACATATGACTCATGTATAAACAGCCAGCGCGGTTGGGAAGGAGAAACGTCACTCTGCTCCTACCTGTTTCCTCGTAGTCACAGTATAGCTGCAGTGCCATTGACGGTGGCATCTGCATTTGCCCACTCTGGTCAGGGGCCAGAAACCCAATGGCCTGTGGTTGGAAACTCCCTGCAAGGATGAAGTTCCTTTACAGATCAATCACAGCAGGTCATTTCAAGAAGGAAGGATTACCCAAACTACTGAAGAATGATTACCTTTCACTGTAGCTTTTAGTGTTGACACCTCGCCCAATTTAATCCTACTAGTCGAGTCTAGTTGGGAAAATCACCACTGTGACTGCCTTCACAAACAATGGGGACACATCAGGGTCAAGAGGCCAGCTATCAGAGAAGGCGGCATTGCCTGGCACAGTTTGGACCAGACTTGGAACTTAATAAATACACAGGAAATTTAGTCAAGGTTTTACTTTAAGTCTGGTAAGTTGCGTGAACTAAGGCCAATTGATCTAGTTTTTGAAAAAGAGGGATGATAGGAAGAGGTGATAAGAAATAGCCTGAAGAATGTCAGTTCACAGATGTCTGCTGCCTGTCTGAATATCCTTGAGATTCTATCTTTCTACAGCTACCTTTTTCCTTTTAAAAAAAAAAATCACGGAAGTATAGTTGATTTAAAATGTTGTGTTCTCTTTTCCTTCATATTCAAAAAATGGTTTAAAATGGCTTCATAGTAAAAGTGGTTTGTGACATTTAAAAATCATTTAAGTAGATCTTTTAATTTTTCATTACTAGAAAAACTAATTTGTAACCAGTGTTTGCTGATGGATGTTAACTAAATTTATTGTTGTGATCATTTTGCAATACATACAAATACTGAGTCTTTACACTGTAAACCTGGAAATAGTGTTAAATGTAAGTTATATCTTGTTGTTTCATCACTAATTGGTGTCCGATTCTTTGCAACCCCAGGGACTCCAGCTTGATAGGCTTCCCTGTCTTTCAATGTCTCCCAGTGAGTGAGTGAAGTCACTCAGTTGTGTCTGACTCTTTGTGACCCCATGGACTGTAGCTTGCCAGGCTCTTCCGTCCATGGGATTTTCCAGGCTAGAGTACTGGAGTGGGTTGCCATTGCCTTCCCCAGAGGATCTTCCCGACCCAGGGATCAAACCCAGGTCTCCTGCATTGTAGGCAGATGTTTTACCATCTGAGCCACCAGGGAAGTCCCCAGAGTTGGCTCAAACTCATGTCCATTGAGTTGGTGATGCCATACAACCATCTCATGCTCTTTTACCTCCTTCTCTTCCTGCCTTCAATCTTGCCCAGCATCAGGGTCTTTTCCAATAGGTCAGCTCTTCGAAGCAGGTGGTCAAAGTACTGGAGCTTCAGCTTCAGCATCAGTCCTTCCAATGAATATTCAGGTTTGATATCTAAAATTTTAAAAATGGCTTGTGTAATTTCAAGAAGCTCCCTTGGGCCAGAGATGGGAAAATCTGAGCACCTAATAAATAACAGGATAATAACAAATATAATAACTTGACAAATTTGTTTGAATACATGAGTTCATAATAATTTAAAATTATTTGGAGACCTTTGAGGGGTTGAAGTGAACCAACACACTGTTCCCTGGTAGCTCAGCTGGTAAAGAAGCTGCCTGCAATACAAGAGACCCTGGTTCAATTCCTGGGTTGGGATGATCCCCTGGAGAAGGGATAGGCTACCCACTCCAGTATTCTTGGGTTTCTCTGGTGGCTCAGATGGTAAAGAATCTGCCTGCAATACAGGATACCTGGGTTCAATCCCTGGGTTGAGAAGATCCCTTGGAGAAGGGCATGGCAAACCACTCTGGTATTCTTGCCTGGAGAATCCCATGGACAGAGGAGCCTAGTGGGCTACAGTTCATAGGGTCACAAAGAGTGGGACATGACTGAGCAAGTAAGCACAGCACGCACACAGCACAAATGAAGGGAATGAGTCAGTTAGAAAAGGGTGAAAACAGCAGAAACTAACAGAAAAGCAACTACACTCCAATAAAAATCAATTTAAAAACTATGAAAAAGTCCTATGCCCTGTATAAATTAATAAATATGAAACCTCAATTAAATAGAGTTGGGTGACCAGAAGGGCAGCTCTCATACCCTGTAACAATAGCAGAGCTCAACAGAAGACAGAAAGACTCTTCATTCCTGGCAAGGACTCAGCCAGAGAAAACTCAATAGTCTCTCTCTTTCCTACAGCCCTCCCAACTTCCTCACCCCTTCTATAAAAGCGCTCTCCTTGCCTTGCTATCTGGGGAGCTTGCATGAGGCTCATGATATTTGCAGACCTTGAACTGCAATTCTCTGCTGATCCTGAATAAACCCATCTTTACTGGAGGAATATCTGGCAGTCTATTTGTCTCGTGTCAACAGCCCCATGCCATGTACTCACAGAGGTTCTGGCAGGTCACCACCGAGTCTTGTTGGGGAGGCATTCTTTCTCCTGAAGCAATCCTCCCTGCCATATGCCCTTCCTTCCCCACTGTTGCCTTCACACCCAGCTCCTCCTGCTTCCACAGTTGCGACCTTCTTTCTGTGTCCTCAGCCCATGCTGGACACAAGCGTCTTCCTTCTTTTCCCAAACACTCCACTCTCATGAGCCAGTTCCATTTGGAAGACTTTAATTGAATTCTTGGGGAAATGGGGGCAGAAGGAAGTACAAAAAACAAATTAAAACTGAATCTTCTACCACCTTAGGTTCTCCAGGTAAATGTCAGGTTAGACTGACAAAAGACAGATAAATAAGAGAAACAATTTATTAACATGTGCATATTGCAGACACATGGGAGCATTTAGTGATGAGTGACTCAAAAGGTTGTTAGAGCCTGGGCTTATACAGTACCTTAACAAAAGAAGAGATTTTAATAAAAGTCAAAAGACAAAGGATCTTGAGGTGGCAAACTGCAGGAAGAAATAGACTGGGCAACCAATGGTAGGTGAGAACTAGTTTTAGCAAAGCCTGTTAGGTAGATTACTCGAGGAAACCAGAAGGGAAAGAGACACGTGTACCCCAATGTTCATCGCAGCACTGTTTATAATAGCCAGGACATGGAAGCAACCTAGATGCCCATCAGCAGATGAATGGATAAGAAAGCTGTGGTACATATACACAATGGAGTATTACTCAGCCATTAAAAAGAAAACATTTGAATCAGTTCTAATGAGGTGGATGAAACTGGAACCTATTATACAGAGTGAAGTAAGCCAGAAAGAAAAACACCAGTA
>NW_011494907.1:280982-304456 GCF_000754665.1 Bison bison bison
ACTCCACTCTCATGAGCCAGTTCCATTTGGAAGACTTTAATTGAATTCTTGGGGAAATGGGGGCAGAAGGAAGTACAAAAAACAAATTAAAACTGAATCTTCATTTTGAACTACATTGACCACATTCGCTCCTTGGGAAATTTCTTCCATCTTTGGTCGATTTTCTTTATCTACAGATGGATGAATACATGCCATCTGTGTATCTTGGGTTCCCTCCCCACCCTTTAAAAATGTTTACTTATTTGGATGTCTTGGGTCTTTGTTGCATCACGTGGGATCTGTTGTTGAGGCAAGCATACTTAGTTGCTTCATGAGGCACACGAGGCACGTGGGATGTTACTTCCTCACCAGAGATTGTACCAGCATTCCCTGCATTGGAAGGTGGATTCTTAAACACTGGACTCACAGGGAGGTTCCTGCCCCCACACCTTTTTATTAACTTCTTTTCAAATATCCTTCAAAATCCTTCTCCCAGTTACCACAAGCCCCTACCAGCCTCTTCAAACTTTCTTAAGCTTTTTATTTTTTTAAATTTAACTTTATTTATTTTAATTAGAGGCTAATTACTTTACAATATTGTATTGGTTTTGCCATATATCAACATGAATCTGCCATGGGTGTACACGTGTTCCCAATCCTGAACCCCCCTTCCACCTCCCTCCCCATACCACCCCTCTGGGTCATCCCAATGCACCAGCCCCAAGCTTCCTGTATATCATATAAGAAACGAATCGCCAGGCCAGGTTCAATGCAGGATACAGGAAGCTTTTTATTTTTAAAGGCAAACATGTTAACCCTTCCTTGATTAAATCTCTTCTCATCCAGATTATGCCCTGGAGAACTTGGCATATATATAATCAAATATGCCCATTAAAATTGCTTTTCTTAAAAACAAGACACATTTCTCACTAAATAGAATTCTGGTTTCTTGAGGGTCTGACTCAAACCCCAGTCAGGTTTCTTATTTTCAATTTTCTCATTATAATGAAAAGTCTCTAAAAATTTTAAAGGCTTAATTTCAAGTACTCGTTGGTGCTGTTAATCAAAGATGCAGTATGTATACATTTCAAACAAACGCTGTTCATCAGCCGCCAATTATGTTTTATTTTGTGTGGTCTGTTTCCCCCACAGGCACCAGCCCTCACCTTTTACCCAAAGTGCAGGTTTCCAGCTTTGTTCATTGTAGTATTAGTCTATGACCTTCGAAAACAGACTGCTGCTTTGCTTGGGAAAAAAAAATCTAATTACTGTAGTTAAATGAACTGGAATTAATTAAGTTGTGGGTACTTGACATTTATAGTTAATTAGTCTTATCTATCATAAAAAGAAAAATTGGGCTTTTTAATCTTTCTGTTTTATCAACCATGCTGAAAATCCATATCGTTTTTAGAAGCATGTGTGCATGGGGTGGGGTGAGAGGACCAAGTCTCACAGCCTGTTTGACCCAGAAGAAAACACAAGATGCTACTGAATTATGGCTAGAAACTTCTTAGCTGGAGAGAATCCTCGAAAAAGAATCATGGGCTTCTGCGTTGCTGCACAGGGACTTTGGAGACAGCCTAGACTAGGGACCTTTGCACAGAAAATTTGCTCAATTGAGGAAAGGAGCACTGTCCTCAGTGCTTACTTGCTTGTTTTTTTTTTAATATAAAAAATTATTTATTCATTTGGCCGTGTGAGTCTTAGTTGTGGCACGTGGGGTCTAGTTCCTGACCACGGGTCAAACCTGGGTCTTCTGTATGGGAAGCATGGAGTCTTAGCCACTGGACCATGGGGAAAGTCCCGACGATTTTTTTTTTTGATGTGGACTATTTTTAAAGTCTTTATTGAATCAACCCTGAATACTCTTTGGGAGGACTTATGCTATAGCAGAAGCTCCTAGACTTTGGCCATCTGATGCGAACCGCTGACTCACTGGAAAAGACCCTGATGCTGGAAAAGATTGAAGGCAGAAGGAGAAGAGGGCAAAAGAGGATGAGACGGTTGGATGGCATCACTGATTCAATGGACATGAACTTGGGTAAACTCCTGGAGATGGTGAGGGACAGGGAAGCCTAGAATGCTGCAGTCCATGGGCTCTTGAAGAGTTGGACATGACTTGGTGAATGAACAACATTTTTAAAGTCTTTATTGAATTTGTTAGAATATTGCTGCTTCTTTTTCTTTTTTTTTTTTTTACATTTTACTTTTTGGGCCATGAAGCAGCGTAGCTCCCCGACCAGGGGTCAAACCTGCACCCCTTGCATTGGAAGGGGAAATCTTAGCCACTGGACCACCAGGGATGTGCTTATGTGTTGAGCCTCATCTCCTCGAGAGTCCCACACTTTCTTTCCATCCCCACGTGTCCAGTGTGAACAGCATCCCACCACCAACCAGGGGATGAATTTCTAAGAGCTCATGTGAGGTTTGCTGAAGGTACCTGAAGTCCACGATCCTTCAGCCTTTCTGTTCCACTCCCTGGGGGTGGAAGGGATAATCTACGAGGGAGTGAGTCTATAGTGTCATCATGTCTTTATTTGTTCACAGAAGTGGAAAGAAACACGAAAGGACAAGAGACTTGTCTTGTTTCTGTGACCCTATACATAAGCCATAACTGCCTTCCAGGAAGGCTGGGACATTTTGTATTTTCATCAGCAGTGTATGAGATGATGGTTCTCCCTGGAGTTATGCTGATGTTATAGCTCTTTTTTTATATATAGTTTTTCAATCTGATGGATGTAAAATAATGCTTTGTTGTTAGGGTAAATTGCATTTCCTTGATGACTAGTGAATTTAGCATCTTTTCATATGTGTATTGACCATTTGGCAGTAACCATTAGAGTCTAAACTGTATATTCTTGGGCTTTATTATTAAAAATCATTATTTGGCTGGTGTCAGGTCTTGGTTACAGCATGTGGGATCTTAGTTCCCTGACCAGGGATTGAACCTGTGTTCCCTGCATTGCAAGGCAGATTCTTAACCACTGGACCACCAGGGAAATTTCCCTAAACTGGTTTTTGTTTTTTTAAATTAATTTATCTGGCTGCACTGGGTTTAGTTGTTGCACATGGGGTCTTTAGTTGTGGCATGTAAACACTTAGTTGTGGCATGTGGGCTCTAGTCACATGCGGAGCACAGTCTTAGCCACTGGACCACCGGGGAAGTCCCTAAGTTGTATATTCTTGATAAATCAGTTCCATTCCCAGAAATACAAAAATCCATTGAAATAACACCAACATATGTAAATACTTATAACAGCATTGTTCATAACTGAAAACTAGACGTGGGTCAGTCAATATCCACTAACAGAGAAGAGCTTGGCGAAACTATGATGTATCTATACCATGAAATGGGGCTTCCCTGGTGTCTCAGTGGTAAAGAATCTGCCTGCTGAGGCAGGAGATGCTAGACACATAGGTTTGATCCCTGTGTTGGGAAGATTCCCTAGAGAAGGAAATGGCATCCTACTCCAGTATTCTTGCCTGAAAAATTCCATGGACAGAAGAGTCCAGCAGGCTACAGTCCATGGCATCGCAAAGAGTCAGACATGACTGAGCTACTGAGGACAATACCATGAAATAGGATACAGGCATTAAGAAAGAACAAATCTTTTAAAAATTAAAAAAAGAAAAGAAAGAACAAACTGTGGCATACAAAGACTTCTGTACAGTGTTACTGAATGAGTAAAGTAAGAAGCAGAAACTAGGTATAATATCATCCCATTTGGGGATGCAGTACCCTCCTTGGACTCAGAGCCCTGGGTCTTGTACATCAGAGGCCTTGCTCTGGTCCTTTTCCAGAGTGGATGTGTGCAGGGCTCAGGAAATGTGCCCATGAAGATACCCTGTGCTTCCATTCAGACCCTGGGACCCTCTGCATGGACCTCTTCCCTTGGTCTTTACTCTCAAGTGTGACCATGCTAAGTTAGGGACCCCTAGGCCCGAGGGGTGGCTTTTGGTGGAGGGTGTGAATGGGACTTAAGCTTGAAGGCCAGGTATCCATGTGTATTGGTACAAGGTCCTTTGCTGTGCGGGATGGAATCAGGCTAAGAAGCCAAGGAGGCGACCTCAGGCTGAGTCTCCATTTGCGTTCTTGCCACAGTCAAACAAATATGGCAGGCAGGCCACCCCCAGACATGGTGCCATGGACCAACCACCAGGACACTGAGCGAGTGAGTGAGTGAGTGAGTGTGGGAAGTTGTTCCGTGCTGCCGCCCAGGAGTTGTCCGGTCCAGCCCGAACATATTGTTCTTTTTCTGTTCATTGTTTAGGCAAAGATACTGTTCCCAGCAGAGTGTCTTTTAGAATGCTGCACACTGAGAGAATGTAGGTCCCAGACAATAACTGTACCTCTAGAGAGAAAGCAGACACAGAGCTGTCAGCATCTGCAGAGTTGGTCCTTCCTGGAGCCACAGGCACAAGCCCAACACAGCGCAAAGAGGGTGATCCAGGGGGCAGAACAGGCCTGTGATTCCAGGAAAATGCTTGAAAAGGTCCTGTTCAGACCCAGAGCATGCCCCTCACCCACCTGGTTAAAGATGGGCGTTGCATCTCAGGACCCACCAAGCATCTTTCTATTCATTGACATATATGTTTGCCCAGTGCAAGGTACAGATTTCTCACTCCAGACTGTAAATCCATGTGCCGATGGACCTCTATACATATGTTTACACGTGGGTATCTGCATGAGGTGGTTCCTGTCTGAAGAGAAGAGTCAGGATATTGACCAAGAAAATCCAGATAAAGAACATCCCTCCCAGACTCCATTTTAATGAGATTCTTTTCTCTCTGGTTTTATTGTGCTTCACATAAAACCTATTAAAGTTCCATGGAAAAAGATGTCCCTCGATATCTTGTGTCTTACTCAAAAAGTTCAGACATTTATTTGGGCTTACAGATGTTGAAAGCATTTTAAACTATTACATAATCATGACATGTTTTAGTTGGAATGAAGCTTTTAGTTCAATAATTTTTCAAAGTTTTTTTTTTAATTCTTCCTCAAAGAAGAAATGAAATAGATCAAAGATGAGCTGATCTAGCTGAATTAGAGCTGAGGATTTCTGTCTTCATACACTGACTCCCCCTTCTCCATTCCCCCTGTGGAAACTTCTAGGGTGAGGAGAGAACGGGTGTCATCACTAAATCCCTTGACTACTTTGAGCCTGGTCTAAATACCACTCATCAATATACTCTTCCTTATTTTAGACAGAAAAATATAATTATTAAGAGGTTAACCTTTGGGAGTAAGTAAAGATTTATTATTGTTCAAAGTATATAAAATTTTAGAATTTTAATATAATAATAGCAATAGTGGCCAGTACTTGATGAGTACTATAGGTCAGGCCCTGTGCCAAGCGTCTTCCCTCTGGTACCTCATGGAACTGTCTTGACAACCCTAGCAGACAGACACTAGTATTATCCTCATTTTCAGATGAGGAAACTTAGGCTTCAGTTCAGCTCTATGGACCTTCATGCCAGAATCTTCACCTCTACTGTCTCCAGCAGGGTTTCTCAATTGTGGCACCACTGGCCTTCGGAATCGGGTAATTCTTTGGTCCGGAGAACTGTCCTGGGCGTTGCAGGATGTTGAGCAGCAACCCTGGCCCCTCTCCACCTTCCAGATGCCAGTCTCATCCTCTCAGTTGTGGCGATCAAAAGTGCCTCCAGACTTTACCAAATGTTCCACGGAAGGCAAATCACCCCCAGCTGGAAGACACTGGCCCACAGATAGACTAAGTATTCATAAAACTGTTTTATGGAGTACCATCTTCACCCAGCTGCCCACATGGATCTATCACAGGGACCAGCTAAGCAGCTGACAGAGGGCACCAAGCAATACTCACTTTGGGGAACTGTTGATGAAAGAAGTTTGTCCTGTGTACTCAAAGCAACAGGTGTAGGTACTGAATGTTTCCTCTCATGAGCTGTCTGTCTTTCTCCATAGATGTTGGTACAAGTGTCTCACTCATGATAATTTCTTTTGGCAAAATTATATCCAATAGGAGGCAGATCCCAATCTGGGAGCCTGGAGATGGAGCTAATGTGGGGGTTCGTTGTATTTTACTTATTTTTAAAAGTATTTATTTAATATATTTATTTGGCTGTGTCATGTCTTAGGTATAGCATAGGGATCTTCACTGCATTCTTCAGGGCCTTTCATTGCAACACACTGATTCTCTAGTCGTATCACATGGGCTTAGTTGCTTCTCTGCATGTGAGATCTTAGTTCCCTGCTCAGGGATCGAGCTCATGTCATCTGCATTGCAAGGCAGATTCTTAACCACTGGACCACCAGGGAAGTCCCTGGGGGTCCATTTTAGAAGAAAGGAATAAAAATGTCAGTGAGCAAAGAATGAAGCTGAAGCTGAAACTCCAATGCTTTGGCCACCTGACTCATTGGAAAAGGCCTGGATGCTGGGAAAGACTGAAGGCGGGAGGAGAAGGGGATGACAGAGGATGAGATGGTTGAATGGCATCACCGACTCCATGGACATGAGTTTGAGTAAGCTCTGGGAGTTGGTGAAGGACAGGGAAGCCTGGCGTGCTGCAGTCCATGGGGGCGCAAAGAGTTGGACACGACTGAGCAACTGAACTGAACTGAACTGAAAGAAGGAAGTACAGAGCCATGGAGGTGTTTATGTAAGTGAGCGGCCACTAGGCTGAAACTTCATTTGCTTTACAGTGGATCTGCCTCTGTGCACACAGACAAGGCCTTGGAATCCTGCCTATTTTATTCACACATAGGAAGACTTGACTCCGCTGAGCATAGTCATTTCGCATTCTTTCTCATTCAGGCAGCATCACCGTTTCCTCTTTTGTGATGGCCTTGCTGTATCAGGGTGATGGAAGCTTCCTTGTCATCACCAGGATTTATGTGATCTTGTCCCAAAATATGCTATCCAAATTATGGAAGGAATTTGTCTTGCTTAGTAGCAATTTAATATAGCTGGTGGAAAGTAAAATGGGGTAAATACTTGAAAAAGTGAGTTCCGTTTCACTCAAGAAAATCATACTGCAGCTTTGAAGTAGCCAACTTTCTGACTATTAAAAAGAATTATGCTTTGCTACCCTGCTCATAAAGTGTCCCAGAGAAGTTTCTGATCAATAATTTTTCCTTTGCTTTATTAAGCACAGAAAGTGATTGGGTGGAAAAATCAACTTGATAAACCTCAGCAATAATTTAATTTGTCTTCCTTAAAATTTCTCATGCAGTCGGCGAGAGTAAAAAATGTGGTAAAAACATTAGAGAAAAGAGTGGATTGTGGTAACAAGGAAGGACAGTCTGTCCAGTAATGCCATCCGCATGTCATTAATATGGTTCATACTTCATCTGCTGTTGGAAGAGAGGAGGCAGATTGCTGAAGACAGCAGGTCCTGCCACACTTCCAAGTTAAGAAAAACAAGCCACATCCTCCTCCTCCTCCTCTGTTTCATATAAGCCTCCATCTGCCTTCCATTTCGGCTCTGAGAAATATGAAACCATCGATTTCCATTCTCCCCTTGTCCCTCTGTGTCCTCTGAGAGTGGCCCAGAGTAGAAGGTAAATATTGGTAAATAAAGTTGGTTTCTAAAAGCTTGTGGAGCACCCTCGAAGAGGTGCCACTCCATAACCTTAGAGGGTGGATCCCTTTACCAACCAGGACGTCCGTCCTCCAGCTGCTGGGCATGGTGGCAGGTGACACTGAGCACAGCTTCTGCAGAGAACTGCCCTTGGTCAAATTTAGTTCGTTTGCTAGGGCTGATGTAACAAAACACTACGGACTGAGTGGATTAAACAACAGAAATTCATCTCCTCATCATTCTGAAGTCACGAGTCCAGCCGAGACCAAGTGTCAGAGCACGGGTTTCATTCCTAGGTCTCCCTCCTTGACTTGGAGGCGGTCATCCTCTTCTGCTATTTTCCATCGTCTTCTACGTGCGCGCGCATGTGTGGGTGTCTTTGTTCAATTTTTCCCTTCTTATAAAGACGCTAGTGGTGGTGCATGACATTTTAACTAAATTATCTCTTTAAAGACCTTATCTCCAAATACAGTCACTTTCTGAGGGACTAGGAGTTAGGAATATGAATTTCAGGGAGGCAAAATTCAGCCAGTAACAAAAGGCCACCATGGTGACCCAGCTGCCCACAGCCAGTGGCTGCAATGGAGTTCAAAAGGTAGGCCCTCTTGCCTCCAGGTTAGACCACCTCTGTGGTGGTCTGTGCTCCCGAGTTCCAGGTAGGGACACGCGCCTGCTTAGCTTCTATTCCTTTGTTCTATCCAGCTCCCCTCATGTCCTTTCTCCTGATAATTCTTCTCCAACAAATCACTTTCACAAGAATATCCATCTCAGCCTCTGCTTCTAGGAGACCCTGTAAGCATGTACTTATTAGGACTGATCTTAGAATCCAGGAGACACATTTTCCAGCCATGGTTCACCTTGCCATTTACCTTCGGACACCCTGAGCATCATTTTCCTCGCCTGTAAAATGATGGTGATGGTCAGATGCCCTCTAAAGCTCTAGCCAGCTCCTACCACCATATATGTCCAACTAGCCAGGCCAGTACTCCTTTATTTCTGTTGTTACTAAGGCATCCGCTGCAAAGCTTACCTCCATAGAATTGGAGTCCTTAGCTGACACCAAGGCTCTTTTCTGATATTTTCTTCTGCTATTTTAAGTGGTTAAGCAAGAGAAATGATGAGCAGCTACGTAAAACCTGCCACCAAGGTTGCCACCAGAGAGGCCCCCAGAACCTTCTCTGTCTTGACGAGACTTTAGGTAAGATCATCATATATACTCAAATGTGTAACTGGCAAAAGAATCTCTCAAAACCCACCAAATTGCCAAGTAAGAATAGTACTGCTAAGCTGCTGCTAAGTCACTTCAGTCGTGTTCGACTCTGTGTGACCCCATAGACGGCAGCCCACCAGGATGCCCCATCCCTGGGATTCTCCAGGCAAGAACACTGGAGTGGGTTGCCATTTCCTTCTCCAATGCATGAAAGTGAAAAGTGAAAGTGAAGTCGCTCAGTGGTATCTGACTCGTAGCGACCCCATGGACTGCAGCCTACCAGGCTCCCCCCGTCCATGGGATTTTCCAGGCAGGAGTACTGGAGTGGGGTGCCATTGCCTTCTCCGAAGAATAGTACAGTACTTGTCAATTGATTAAAACCAATTTCTTTCCCCATTGGACAGGAACAAATCACTGAGGCTAACCAGGCCAGTCGAAGTTTTATATTTTATCAAAACTAAAAAGTTATCAATAGCACACTACTATTTTATATACCACTCAAGAAAAAAAATTATCAATCTCAACTCAAGTAAATGCATTTTTATCGGTTAGAATTTTTTGTCCTAATGAAAGAGAATTTTTTAACAATGGCTTGATTTTTTTTAGCCCTATTGAATGAATTAGATTCATTTAAGCATTTTTTCATCAATCACTCTCAAACATTAGAAAAGCAAAGTATTCAGGAAAAACTGTTTAAAGTACTCTTAAAAATTGTTCACATTTGGAGTTTAATTCTGAATCACTTTGTTTCCATTTTCCCAATGACTGTATTGATATTTTGCACCAGAAGAACGGGTTATGAGGCACTTGTGAAAATGTGTGCACCATGATTGTCTGCTGGATTTTCTGCCAAGCCATTGACACCATATTATAAGATTAAAATTGTTTTCTTTTTTACTTTTCATTATGGAGAATTCTGAACAAATACAGCAGCAACAGAGTAGAATAATGAACCGCAGTTCTGTGTATCCATCACCCAGCAAATTCATTCACTTTCACACCTTTGTCTGCCTTCTCCTCTTCTGTATAATTTTGAAACAAATGTCTGACAAATCATTTCATATGACACATCTTTCTGACATATGTCTGAAATATCATTCATCCATAAATCTTTTAGTATATATCTTTTTTTGAAAGTTTAAGTGTTTATTTTTAAATATCCAGATTCAAAGAAAGAAAATAGCAAAGGTTATTAATAATCATTCCACCCAGAGATTAAAATTATTAACATTTTGGTGAGTACTCCACCAAATGTATGCTCACTGTGTGTTCTTTATACGTGTACAGTCATCCCTTAGTATCTGTGGGGAATTGGTTCCAGGTCCCTCATGGATACCAAAATCTGTGGTTGCTCAGGTTTCTCATTTAAAAAAATCTTTTAGTATATATCTTTAAAAAATAGGATTGCTTTTAGCATACTATTAATACCTTTTCAAACCCCCAAAATAATTCTTTAACATAATCAGATATCCAGGCAATATTCAAATTTCCAACTATCTCATAAGCGTCATGACACTTCTTGAAACTTTTTTTAAAAAATTAGAATTCAAATCATGTTTTCACATGATAGTTTTCTGGTATGTCTTTTTTTTTAAACTACAGGCTCCCTTTCATTCTCTTTCTTTTTTTCCCTTGAAATTTATTGCCTGAAGAAATTGGGTTGTTTGCCCTTGCAGAGTTTGTTGCCATCTGAATTTTGTTGATTTCATCCCTGTGGTGTAATTTAAAAGATCGCTTTGTCCCCTGTATTTCCTGTAAATTGTTTTTTTGATCTAAAAGCGGATCACAGATAGGTTTGAATTGGGGGCAAGCACTTCATAGGTGACGCTGTATTCTTCCAGCAGGTGGCGCTATGCCTAGTTGTCTCATGATTAGCAGCCACTGAAGTTTCATACCAGAGCCCATTAGTTCATTAACAGCTATAAAAAGGTGATATTCCGAATCTACAATTCCTCATCATGTAATGGCTGAAAGCTTCTATAAAGAGAAACATTTTCTCATCTACTGTTTCTGCAAGTCTTAATACATGCACCAGTCAGGAATGGTCATTTCAGCAATACAGCCTGACCATGAGTGGTTGAAATAGTCATCAGCATGTATTTAAGGACCATATGGTATGAAGATCACTGTTTCTTTAAGCACTGGGAGCTGAGAACATGTGATGCATCTCCTAAGTCGTGCTCCCTTCCAGAGCACTATGTGTGTGCCTGTGTGTGTGTATTTGCCAGATGTGTATAGTGCAACTCATACAAGTTAAATGCAAATATGGTGTATAATATTATACATTATAACCATTACCATGGTTGGTTTTATGTATATGTTTCTACGCCCTTAGGTTATGAGCACATTTACATAATCTTTGTCAGTCTTGAAGTCCTCAAAGTCAAGTTTCTTACAAAAGCAATTTGCCTTGAATCCCTACCCCCAGCCCCATTCTCACCTCCCTTAATGTTAGAGCAGCCCTTAGTAGTATTCTCCCAACAGCCGAAACTGGAACCCTACGCAAAGATGTCCTGGCTCTCGTGGCTGATGATCTCTTCTGTATTGTATTGTAAGCGCTGTTTCTATGGCCCATGTTCCTCAAACAATCCAAGCCAAGTAACTATTATTACCTATTTTTACACATGAGAAAACTGAGGTTAAGAGATGTAAAGTGCCTCACCCATGGGAAAAGGGTTTAAAGTGAGTTCAGTGTTATTTTATTTTCTTTATTTTCCAAACATCCTCTCTATTAATTCCATTGGGGTATAGCTGTTTTACAGTGTTGTGCTAGTTTCTGCTGTACAGCAAAGTAAATGCCATGTGCATAAATATAGCCCCCTTTTTTGGATTTTCTTCCCATTTAGGTCACCACATCAGGTCAGAGCATTAAGTACAATTCCCTGGGCTATACAGTGGACTCTCATTAGTTATCTGTTTTATACATAATAGTGTACATATGTCAATCCCAGTCTCCCAATTCATCCCACCTCTCTTCCCCCCTTGGTATCCATACATTTGTTGTCTACATATGTGTCTCTATTTCTGATTTGCAAATAAGTTCATCTGTACCATTTTCCTAGATTCCACATATAAACAGTGTTATAGTATCCCTATTTTTAGTGTAAAAATTTTAAATTGTTACAGACATTTCAAAGTAAATATTTTAACTTGTTACAGACAAGCATAAAAATCATAAGTGCACAGCCCAGTGAATTTTTACAAAATGCACACATCCATGTTCTTAGAAACCAGCTTGAGAAAGAGAACATGAGAACTCTAGAAGTTCCCTAGCATCCCTCCAGTTACCAGTTAACCCATAGGCAAGCACCTATAGGCAACCACTATCCAAACTTCTGACAGCAGAGGTTCCCTTTATAGATTTTTGAACATTATATAAATGGAAGCATGCCAAGTGTACTATTTTCTGTCTGGCTTCTTTCACACATTATGAGATTCACCAAGCCAGGAGCTACATTTTCCAGGCTCTCTTACAGCTAGGTGGGGTCATGTGACTAGTTTGGGCCAATGGAATGTGAGGAAAAGTGGATATGTATTGCATTGGAAAAGACCCTGATGCTGGGAGGGATTGGGGGCAGAAGGAGAAGGGGACGACAGAGGATGAGATGGCTGGATGGCATCACCGACTAGATGGACATGAGTTTGGGTAAACTCTGGGGGTTGGTGATGGACAGGGAGGCCTGGCAGGCTGCGATTCATGGGGTCACAGAGTCGGACACAACTGAGCGAATGAATTGAACTGAACTGAACTGATCCCTATCAGACATTGGTGGGTAGTGCCTTCTTCATATTGTCCTCAATTTTTCTGTGAAGACTCTAGAGGGTAGGTACTGGGACTGGCAGTGTTCAAGCTCAAAGGAGCCTGAATTCCTGAGATACCTCTCAGATCAGGTGAGAAACCAACCAGAAATATCCACATTTGACTTTATATCACCAAGAAACAAACTTCTATTGTAGTAAGCCATGAAGGCTTGGGGAATATTTGTTTTAGCAGCTGTCCTACCCTGATTGATATGGTTGGGTTCCTGGTCTCTCTGTTTCTCAAAACAAAGATTGTTAGGAAGAGATTCAATGTGGCAAAGAGTACCTTTTCCTCATTTCTTTTTTCCCTCTTAAGGAAGTGATTTCTTTAGTAAAGGAAGAGAAAACTGAATCCCTTGAGTGGCAGTCCAGGGTTAGGACTCTGAGCTTTCACTTCAGGGGGCACAGGTTTGATCTGTGGTTAGGAACTAAGAACCCACATGCCCAACAAAACTACAGAAGCCCATGCACCTGCCAGCCACAAATAAAGAAATAGTGAATGTATGAAAGACCTGAGAAGCATGATTGTATTATGATGTAAAAGGTTCACATCTTGCTTCCTCTGCTTTTAAAAATTAGAAATCTTTCTTTTCTAGATCTTCGTATTTAGCCCATTCAAACATGGTGTGTGCAAGGATTATTCCAGATTTCTCATGGGTTGATTTCCTGTTTACTCCTGAAAAATATGCTTGGAGAATCCTTGCATGGAAGACAACTGAGAAGGGCATTTGAGTTTTTAATCTAGAACAGAGGTTAGCAAGCTGTTTTGGTCAAGGGCCAGATAATAAATATTTTAGACTATGTGGGTCACATACGAGCTCTGTCATATATTCATCTTTGTCTCTTTGTTTGTTCATTTATAAACCTTTAAAAATGTAAAGCTGTCTGAGTTTAAGGACTATACAAAAACAGGATGCAAGCTGGATTTGGCCTGTGGCCCATAGTTTGCCAACCCTTGGTCTAGAGCATGGATCACTTTTCTCTGGTTCCTTCTCATCTGGAGCTGAAACATTGCAGAAACAGTTTGCCTCCTAATCCGTAATCTGGAGCAAAACTTAACAGGGTCATTTACTCAACATTCTTTGGATGCTGTTGGAGACTTGAAAGTGAGTCTTTTCCAGCCTCTCAGTTCAACATTCCTCAGTGAGATTATTGGTGAAGAGACACCAATAGCCAGAGGCCCAGCTGCTGTGGCTTTGAACAGCTCCTGTTTCTCATGGTGGGTTGGTCTGGACCACAGAATCCACAAAATCATGTTCTAAAGCCCTCCTGAAGCGGAGCACATCCTGGGGTATATCAACAGGAAAATGGCTCATTTCAGATGATCGTGTACTCCAGCCTAGGACCCCTTCATCATAGTGATGTTTTCACTCAGTTCTAGACCTGGGGCCTGGAGGTAGCCTCTCCGTTCACTGTGGCCTCTGAATTGGCAACCACTGGGTTCCCACACCCTTTGTACTTCTTACCCCCGGGTCCAATGTGAGGCCCTCAGGCAGGTACTAAAAAGCTACCGTGGACACTGTATAGATGTTTCTGTTTCCTCTTCCCAAGCACTTTGTCTCCTCGCTGGCCCAAATTTGGTTCTGGAATAAGCAGCATCAGTTTCCCCTGGAAATTCCATAGAATGCAGACTTGGGGTCCTGCCTCAGAATTACTGAGTCAGAATCAGCATTTTTAACAAGCTCCCTTGGTGACTGGTATGCACATTGAAGTTTGAGAAGCATGGTTCTAACCTTCTCTTTGTAGATAGATTAGATACAAAGTTCTCAATTCTGGTCATATAGTTGAACCATCTAAGGAACTTTGAGACACACAAATGCCTGAACCCCAACCTCATAATTTCTAATTGTTCTAGGTGAAGGTGAGTTAGAATTACTTGGCTGCACATTAGTATCACTTGATCTGAATTAAATCAGAATCCCTGGGAGTGAGTTTTTGGTTTAGCATATCTCCCTCAGTCCCAGACCCAGACATGTGGCCAAAAACCTCCCATGTATTGTAGTGAAGGCTGAAGGGAGCCTTTGGGGTGGGGCTGCTTTCCAATTATTTGTTGCTGTATTACAAAACTCCAAGGCTCAGTAGCTTAAAGCAACATCCTTTTTTTTTTTTCTAGCCCATGAATCCACAATTTTGGCAGGGCTCAGCAAGGGCAGTTCATCTCTGGTCCACTAAACATCAACTGGGACAGCTCACCTGGGAACTGCAGGATTCACTTCCAAGATGGCACGCTCACATAGCTAGCAAGGTGGTACTCTCTGTTGGTTGGGAACTCAGCCAGGATTTTGAACTGCAAGGCTTGGTAACTTTCCATGTGGTCCTCTCCGTAGGCTGCTTGAGCTTCCTTGCAGCATGGTGGCTGGGTTCCTAGACTGAGTGCTCCATCAAAGAACTAGGCTCTATGGTCTTTTATGACTTAGCCTCAGAAGTCATATTGCATCACTTCAGCCATAATCACAAGATTGAAGAAGGTGAAGTTTGATAGGATTGCTAAAGCCTGTCTATTCCAGAATTTTCCCTCCCAGTCTACTAAGGCCTGGGTTCTGATTCTGACCACTCAGTATCTTTCTCAGAATCTATTCTCAGTTGGGCTGTCAGCAGGAATACCTGCTCATGTCCTCTTCATGTGGCTTAGGCTCCCTCACAGCATGGCAGCTGGGCTCAGAGAATGACCATCCATCCCAAGAGCAAACATTCTGAGGAGCAGGAAGCAGAAGCATCTGGTTCTCTTACAGACCAAGTCTGGAGCAGGCCCTGCATCATTTTGCCACATTCTACAGATAAACCAGCCACTGGGCCAACCCAGATTCTAGGGGAGAAGGAAAAAAAATCCACCTCTCAAAAGCAAATAACAAAGAATCTGTAGTCATCTTTAATCTCCCACACAAAGTGGAGCAAGTGGAAGAGCAAGCAGACTCCTTTAGGTCTTGCAAGTTCTAGAAACAGAGGGAATGTGGGATTGCTCATATAGGGCAACAGCTTGATGCTAATGTTGCCCTTTTCGTCTGCCTGGAAAAGGAACATTGTACTGTTTATCCTTCATTCATAATTTTACCAGGAAGTGCAGAAGTGTATTTTTTCATTAATCACATTTGGAACTCCATGAGCACTTTTATCTAGAAACCAAGTCTTTTGACAAATGAGCAAAGTTTTCAAGTATGTGAGTGATTAACTCCCTCCCATCTGTCCTGGCTCCTCCATCTGGAATGCCTATTAGTCTCGCGTAGGTCTCTTAGATCCAGCCTCCAAATCTTTTATTTATTTTTTTTAACTTGTGATTTCTATTTCTGTATTATTGCTTCTGTTTTGAGAGCAATTTTTCACTTTGTGCCCTATCTTCCCAGCTACTAACTCAACTGTCAGCAGTGACCACTGTTTTCTATTAAATATGTCTCTTTACCAGGGTGGGGGCTGGTGGGGGTTGGAAGAGGCAGGGATAGGCACTACATCCAACATTTTTTTAACCTCTAAGATATGAAAAAAATACTATTAATTTCAAGGAGGCCCTTTGCCTATACATGTATGCACACCCATATGTGTGCCTGTGTGTATTAACATGTGTACACAGATTTCCACTTACATGTGGCATTTATGAAAGATAAGTGAGCACCCCTCCCCCCTTTTTCTGGCTTTATCGAGACATGATTGACATGGAACATTGTGTGAGATTAAGGAGTACAGTGTGATGGTTACATTTATATACTGCAAAATGATCACCATTAGCTACCACACCTCTTACCTGTCACATCGTTATTTATTCTTTTTTTTTTGTGGTGAGAATATTTAAGATCTACTCTCTTAGCAATCTCCAGGGAAATAGTAGAGGGTTATTAGCTATAATCATCACTAGGGCATCTTCCCTTTTTGCTGGTGTTAGGACATACCCTTCAAAACCAGTTATAGCCTCTCAAAATACCTTTTAATATAATTAACATGAATAATTAATTCTTTAATATAAAATCGAAGCCCTTAAAAATGTACACATCTGGAAAGAGCAAAACAAGTATCTTCCCACATAAGGGATACTGTATGTACCACTCAATAAAGACAAAATTATAGTATTTTAATAGAAATGCAAGGATACAAAACAGATACGATGAACAAAATTATTAAATACTTGTTCCTTGGAGATTAATCCTGTGTAGGCTTCCTCATATCTGAGTCTCTGCCTGTAATTACTTGTGTGAAAAGATGATCTGTTTACTTGTTGAGTTGCTGAGAATAAAAAGAGAAGGTGTAGGGTGGGGTGAGTGACTGAAGTATTAGCAGTCTTGTACTGAGGGCCTGCTCTCAGGGTGACCTGGGCCAGCAGGAGCAGCATCTGGAGACTTTTTAGGGAGGAAAAGCCTTCACCTCCTCCCTCAGCCTCCCACCCCCCTGCCCCAGATCTATGGAAATCAAAAGACCTGGAGGTGGGGCCCAGCAACTAGTGTCTTAACAAGTCCTCCAGGAGCTTGCAAGGCACGCGCAAGTTGGAGAACAATCACCCTAATCTTAGTGTGGTCAAATAAGGGGAGGATGGCCGCTTGCAGAACAGGAAGCTGAGCTGGTAACAACGGTCAGGCTTCCTTTTCCATCCTCAGTGTTCCACATCTTGGCGCTCATCAAACCTCTCCCAGTTCATCCTTCTACACCCTTGCATAACTGCTTAACTCATTCTTGACATTGTTTAAAAATCACTTTAAAAAAAAATATTCACTTAGACACATTTTCCACCTCTCTAGTGTCAGTTTTGGTCGTGTGTTTTCATAAACATTTATGTCTTTATTGTAGATACCCTTCTGTATTATTCATCACTAATTATTTTTATTTCCTTTTGGTTATATCTAAGATCCTTTATTTGACACAGTAATTACTTGGCTTACATTTTCCCCAGTATTTTATTATGAAAACCTTCAAACATTAAACACTTTTTTTGAAAAATTGTACAGTGAGCTGCAGACACCCACCATCTAGGTTCTACAACTTTTGATCCTTTGTTTGTTTTATCACTAACCTATCTGTCTAAACATCCCATCTTTTTCTTTTTTCTTTTGGCTGCCCTGGGTCTTCGTTGCAGCATGAGAGTCTTCCTTTGTGGTTGGAAGGCTTTTTTTCCCTCTCTACTTGCTTTATGCAGGCTTCTATAGTTGCGGAGCACAGCCTCTACAGCGTGAGGGCTCAGTAGCTGCTCTGCAGCGTGTGGGATTCAGTTCCCTGCTCAGAGCTTGACTGAGGTCTGGATCCCAGCTGTGGCTGGCAATGCATCTCCAGTGAGCTCTCTCCAAAGCATCTGAGTCATTAGAGTGGTCTGGAATAGGGCTAGAAAGTCAAGGTCCATCATTACGAGTGACTGGCAGTCGGCCGGGATTCTGGAGGTGACCCTGAAGCAGTAATCATTTATAACATCATCAGTCATTGGCACCTTGGCGTGCAAATGTGTATTAGATCAGCACTGGGATTAGAAGGGAAGGGGCAGGTGGAGAAAGGCTGATGGTGTGTAGGAAAGGGGGAGGGACAATTATTCTCTACAGAAAAGCCTTTGAAAGCAGAACTACAGGAAAGTGCATTGTAAGTAAGTAAGCACATGGAGTAGCTCTGGGCAGCTGGAGAAAGGATGTGATGTGTCCCTGCATTCACTCACCAGGCAGACAGAAGCGTAGAGAGAGGGATGAGGACAGCTGGACTTGCTTTCGCTTGTGTCTCATTCATTTTTCTGGCCTCATTTTCTTCTGGCTCAGCTGGTCCAGAAAGAATTGTGTTTATTTTACATTGAGAGGCTGGATCCCTTGGGTTTCTACTTGCTTTGAGCAACAGGAGAACCAAAAAAGAATGAATTCTGAACACTCTGAGAAAACAGATTTGTGGAAATACACCAGAGATGGTGTTCAAGAAGAGTTTATTCAAGCGAAACTGGAACCTTTATAACCCTGCCAAGGCCAGTGGATCCCATGGTGCTTCCCCACGGATGGGCATCCATGCTCTGAGCCAAGAGGGGCCCATTCTCCCCTTCCAGTCTCCTTAGGAAGGCCCTAGCTCAGTCAGAAGGTAGGTAGCAGGGGAAATTCAAAGAGCTAAACCATGGACCCAACATTGTTGCCACTGCTTAACAGACCTGACGAATGATTGGGAGGAAAGGGAGGTGAAGCCCGGGTGAAGGCTCAGGATATTCTGAGAATTTGGGGGGCTCATCCTTTCACGGTCACGTGGATATTTGACAGCTGACCATCCATAGGTCAGAAGTAAGACAAGACTCAGATCAGACAGGTGAAAAGGAAATTTGTCCTACACAATTGCTTTGAGGATTTGACTTTGGAGACTAAAGGAAGAAGGGAGGGAAGCGAAGTCGTAGGTCTGAGTCCTGGGAAGATCACCCTCTTCTAGGAAAAACTGCCCAGAGTTCCATGATGCTAAACTGGCCAAAGGATTTCTATCATGTCACCCCAACTCACCACTTAGGGTGGTGTTTGTCCTTATTTGAAAATAGGCACGAAAAAGATAAAGATAAAAAAGGAACAAAAAAAGAGAAAATATGCACAAATAAAAATGCAGATTCAAAAGACAATCTGAAGAAAATGATAAGATGGGAAATAGACCTATTTGTGTGTGCCTGAACCACACTTGTGGCAGCCACACTTGTGGCAGCGTGAAGAATCCCTACACTGGTGTTCCCTGGAACTGTCTTATGAATTTGCATTTTTGTTTGTGCATATATTCAAACAGCTGTTGTTGTTCAGTTCTAACTTGCGTCTGACTCTTTGCAACCCCACTGACTACAGCGGGCCGAGTTTCTCTTTCCTCCACTATCTCCCAGAGTTTGCTCAGATTCATGTCCATTGAGTCGGTGATGCTGTGTAAATATCTCATCCTCTGCTGTCCCCTTCTCCTATTGCCTTCAGTCTTTCCCCACATCAGAATCTTTTACAGTGACTTGGCTCTTCACATTACGTGGCCAAATTATTGGAGTTTCAGCTTCAGCAACAGTCCTTCTGATGACTATTAAGGGTTGATTTCCTTTAGGATTGACTGGTTTGGTCTCCTTGCAGTCCATGGAGTGGCTATCACTGAAATACAAAATAACAGAATATCGAAACACATCCCTAGGATGACTTGTCCAGGATGATAGAGTGGGGACATCTGCTCTGAGGGGAGCAGACACTGCCCCTTAACACTCTGAAAGCTGATGACTATTCAACTACCTACACTGTCTCCCCTCCACATGTTCTATAGAAAACGATGATCGGGTTGGGTGGGGTTTGCCACTCGGCAAAGTCAGGACACAGGTGAATTTTGTCCCCTGTCTTCTATATAGTTTTCCTTTTTTACATTATACTTAATATTTTATTGAAGAATAACATACGTATAGAATAAACCCTAACTTTACAACTCCGCAAATTTTCACAAACTGAACTTACCAGTTTAACAAAGTAACCAAACTCAGGCCAAGCAATAGACCACCACTCACCCAGGAGCTGCTCCCCTGAAGCCCATTTTCAGGCACTAGCCCATCCCTGGGGCAAAGTCACCACTCTTCTGACATTCAGCAGTGTAATTAGATTTGCCAGAACTTTTTTCCTTTATATCAATGAAATCAGAAAGTAAGTACTTTTTCGGTGCCTAGATTCTTTCAGGGTTGTGGTGTGAATTACCTGTGTTGTTGCCTGTAATTACAGATGTCTTCTGATATTACTACTATTTTTAGTTGTAGTATTTTGAGAACACTCCTAGCGGTCGATAGGACTGTTAGCTAGTAGCATTCTACTATGTGCTGTGCTGTGCTTAGTCTCGGTCGTGAATGTACCGCAGTCATCCATTCCACTGTTGATGAACCTCTGGGTTGTTTCATTCTGGGGCTATCACAGTAATGCTGTCTTCATCTTTTCTGTATTTAATTTTTGCTGAACACATGTAACTTCGTTGGGCGTATTCAATGAAGTGGAATTGCTGGATAATAGAGTGTTCAGGTGCTTAATTTTCATGGACATCACCAAAGTCTTCCAACGTGGTTGACCATTAGCTCTCTCTGTAATGCTTCCTTATCCCTAATTCAGCTCCTACATTTTTGTCTAGTCCTGAACTCTAAGTTTGTCTGCTGCCTCTGACTACCCAGGGTTTGGCTACATAGATGTACATACACCTTGACATTACACAACATCAAATATTCCAGACATTTTCCTTTGGGGAAAAAAAAAGTCTGAAAACCTACCTCTACTCCTGCAGTTCCTAAGATGTTTGGCTTATTTCCTCTAAGATCAAGTCTGTCTTCAAATGTGGGCTCTTAAAGACTAAGGGCACGTTATATCTATTCCTGCTGTAATTCTGTGCCTGGAGTTCTGGTCATTGTCTTTTGTGACTGACCTGATCACAGGGCCATCAAAGCTAGTGTGTCCTCCTGTGCCCCAGGGCTACTGCCCCTGCCTTACAAGAGCTAGTGTGCATCACCCCGTTTACACTGATTTCATCAACATGCGATGCTTCAGTGTCTCATCTGTTGTTCCTCCTCTCCCAGTGCCTACCCTCTGAAGATTCAGTGCCCACCAAGCAGTGTCAGGAGGCTGAGCGGCTTCTTTGGGAGAGGCAGCATCTTGCAGTCTTAGATTATGGCAGCTTTGATGAGTGGGTCTTCGGGTTCTCACCAAGGGCTCTGACAATGCTGTGCATTTCCTTGACCTAGTCACCTACCTACATAAAAAAGAGTGCTCACAGAGGAAATATTTTAGGAAGGCAGATCTTTTATCATACCTCAACTCCCATCTTTCTCTCTCTCTCTCTTTTTTTTTTTTTGACTATGCTGGGTCTTCTTGGAGGTGCACAGTGGGTGAGGGCTGAGTTGATCCACAGCATGTGGGATCTTAGTTTCCCGACCTCGGATCGAATATATGTCCCCTGCATTGGGAAGCAGATTCTTAACCACTGGACCACCAGGGATGTCCCTTCAACTCCCATCTTGAAGCTGCTTCATTTGTGCTTCAACAACATTTAGCAGGACTCCGAGTTCCCACATTTTATTAATTCACTAATTATCTAACGATGCTGGGACTGGTTCCAGAGTAGTTTTGAGGCATGATTGCAATGCTTTTTTGTTCCTTGGGTTTTCTTTGCTGTTAAAAGTGAGTGACCTAAGAGTGCCCGGTTTAGTCTATAGTGCTGTGTTGTGCTTAGTTGCTCAGTCGTGTCCAACTCTTTGAGACCCCATGGACTGTAGCCCACCAGGCTCCTCTGTCCATGGGATTCTCCAGGCAAGAACACTCGAGTGGGTTGCCATGCCCTCCTCCAGGGGATCTTTCCAACTACGAATCGAACCAGGGTCTCCTGCATTGCAGGTGGATTCTTTACCAGCTGAGCTATCAGGGAAACCCAGTTTAGTTTACAGTAGTAGATACGGAGGAGCCTGGTAGGCTACAGTCCATGGGGTCGCTAAGAGTCGGACACGACTGTGCGACTTCACTTTCACTTTCCACTTTCATGCATTGGAGAAGGAAATGGCAACCCACTCCAGTGTTCTTGCCTTGAGAATCCCAGGGATGGGGGAGCCTGGTGGGCTGCCGTCTATGGGTCGCACAAGGTCAGACACGACTGAAGTGACTTAGCAGCAGCAGCAGCAGTAGTAGATACTAAACAAATTTAATTTTTATTAATAGTTATATTACTTATACATAATTTATGCTTCCATGTACAATTCAATTCAACAAATATTTATTGACCATTTATTATGTATTAAGTATTGCAAATAGGCCTTCCCAAGTGACGCTAGTGGTAAAGAACCCGCCTATCAATGCAGGGTTGGGAAGATCCCCTGGAGGAGAGCATGGCAATCCACTCCAGTATTCTTGCTTGGAGAATCAATCCCATGGATAGAGGAGCCTGGGGGGCTATGGTTCAGAGGATCAAAGAGTTGGACACATCTTTAGATGTGAGAGCATCTAGAGTTTTAAGCAGACTTAACACACACGCATTGCAAATAAGTTGCAGTTCCAGAGAATGGCATTGAAATACGTATAATATCATATATGAAACGAGTCGCCAGTCTAGGTTCGATGCACGATACTGGATGCTTGGGGCTGGTGCACTGGGACGACCAAGAGGGGTGGTATGGGGAGGGAGGAGGGAGCGGGGTTCAGGATGGGGAACACATGTATACCTGTGGTGGATTCATTTCAATATTTGGCAAAACCAATACAATATTGTAAAGTTTTAAAAAAAAAATAGTCCTCAGGGAAATGATTATCCTTGAGGAATTAGGAACCATCAAGGATTAGAGATACCAAGGGAACATTTCATGCAAAGATGGGCTCAATAAAGGACAGAAATGGTATGGACCTAACAGAAGCAGAAGATATTAAGAAGAGATGGCAAGAATACACAGAAGAACTGTACAAAAAAGATCTTCACGACCCAGATAATCATGATGGTGTGATCACTCACCTAGAGCCAGATATCCTGGAATGTGAAGTCAAGTGGGCCTTAAGAAGCATCGCTATGAACAAAGCTAGTGGAGGTGATGGAATTCCAGTTAAGCTCTTTCAAATCCTGAAAGATGATGCTGTGAAAGTGCTGCACTCAATATGCCAGCAAATTTGGAAAACTCAGCAGTGGCCACAGGACTGGAAAAGGTCAGTTTTCATTCTAATCCCAAAGAAAGACAATGCCAAAGAATGCTCAAACTACCGCACAATTGCACTCATCTCACACACTAGTAAAGTAATGCTCAAAATTCTCCAAGCCAGGCTTCAGCAATATGTGAACCGTGAACTTCCAGATGTTCAAGCTGGTTTTAGAAAAGGCATAGGACCAGAGACCAAATTGCAAACATCTGCTGAATCATGGAAAAAGCAAAAGAGTTCCAGAAAAAATCTATTTCTGCTTTATTGACTATGCCAAAGCCTTTGACTGTGTGGATCACAATAAACTGGAAAATTCTGAAAGAGATGGGAAAACCAGACCACCT
>NW_011494907.1:304916-319764 GCF_000754665.1 Bison bison bison
GCAGGAGGAGAAGGGGACGACAGAGGATGAGATGGCTGGATGGCATCACTGACTCGATGGACGTGAGTCTGAGTGAACTCCAGGAGTTGGTGATGGACAGGGAGGCCTGGCGTGCTGTGATTCATGGGGTCACAAAGAGTCGGACACGACTGAGTGACTGAACTGAACTGAAGGATTTTACCAACAATGTTCTACGTTTGACTTGCCCAGAAATTGACCTTGAGACAAAATACGAGGGCTAGTTGTTTGCGAGGAATCGTAGATGTTGTTGGTATCTGCCCATACCCATTACCTTGTGTTTATCTGGGTAAACAGCCAACAGCTGAATAGTGGAGGATGAGGGTGGGGAGGTTGCAAAGGTCAGTCCCCTGTAACTCCAGAGTGTTACAAAGTCTTGGTCTCCAGAGTGTCCCACAGAATCCAGCTGAGGTCAGAGTCTTCCTAAAACCATGCCCTTGCTCCCCCCTCCCCACCTCCATCCTGCTTCCCAGCATTCATTCAGGTTTCTGCTCAGAGCATTCCCTCAATAAAACTCTTGGGTAAGAACCCCTTGATCTACTTCTAGGGAATCTGAAAGTGGCAGGGAGTCTCAGGAAGCACGGGTGGGAGAAAAGTGAAGTGATTCCAAGAAGGAGGCCAGAACCTTCTACAATATCAATAGGTGACCATGTGGGCAACTGGGGTTCAACTTCTCTGGGGTAGAGTCACTACATTTAGCAAATAAAAACACTCCATGAAATTTGAATGCCTGATAAACAACAAATACTTTTTTTGATTCAAGAATGTCCCATGCAATATTTAGGATAGACCTAACTGAAAAATTTTTCATTGCTTAACTGAAATTCACATTTAACCAGACATCCTGTATCTTGTCTTGCAACCGTTGTCTGCAGGTCCCTAGGTGAGAAGATGATCTGGAGCATACCTTGTCCTATTCAAGGGGTGAGGGAGCTAGGGGTATTTATCCTCCAATCCTATCCATCACTGACAAAGTGACACTCCTGATAGCATTAACTCTTTGGTGTTTCTGACTCAGTCTAGACACAGGCTGGGAGAAAGCCATCAAATCGTGAGAAGCAAACTTACAGAAGAATGCTTGCAACAAGTGCTGGGATGGGGGGTGCGAGAGGATGTGAGCAGGACACGCACAGTGTCTGCTGCACACCGCAGCTGAAGTGAGAGGTTTTCTGAACTCCCACAAGGAAAGCTGGATGAAAAGGCAGTTTGTCTTTCCTCATTTCTCTGGATGAGTTCACATTATAACCACAGGATGCAAAAGAGAGAGTCAGCCTGAAAGGAATTAACTATTACACTGAATCATGGCAGGTTGAAGCATGTGCGTTTGTGCGTGTATGTGACAGGGAGAGAGGAAAGGCAGTGTTTACTAGTCCAGAAATGGCATAAGAAAATGAAGATTTCCTGACCTGTCGTTTTCAGCAAAATAATGGTGCAATTATAGGAAGTGTCTGGGTAGTTCTAAAATTCTTTCTGCAACTAGGGACCAAGTTCTCTTTCCATCTTTAGTTAGAATAATGAAGCCAAATGACTGTCTTTCCATCAGCAAGGCCAATTAGATTTTCAAAATTCTCTTTACACCAATAAGTGTCAATACTATGGGTATGTATTTTTATCAGCAGTTCATTGAGTTTCCATATGCCATCTGCTCTAACACATGGGGCTTGTATATTTTCTCTTGTTTTTACAGTTCTTTGGGAATTGTTTAATCTCTAATCAAAACCAGAGAAAATGAGCTAGACATAATTTTAGTGTTATTTCTTCATTCACTGGGTAAATGTGTGTGTTCTTCTGGTCTGAAGGGCTATGGCCTCACTCGGGAAGAGTACAACTCATTTAGACAGTGGTAAAAAGGCATTCCTTCCTTTCTGGGTTTTCCTGGCTCAAATTCCAGTTTTAAATTATTGGGAATATATGTAATTTGGTCTTGTGACATGTGATATATTCAATTGCTCTAGGGAAAAGGCATAAAATATTAATGAAGTGAAGTGTCTTTTAGTAGGATGGCAAGGTTAGAAGTTGAATCCCATTGTTTCTAAATAACATTAATGACTTTCAGATTCCCTTCCCCCTTTTTTTGTCCTTAAAAGGACAAGGTGAGATTCTATTAGATTAATTTTGAAAGGCAGGGTATGGGCCATAGCCCATTCAAACTGATCTGTGAGCCAGCTAGATTGCTACCTCACTTGTACCATTTCAGTCTCGAGAGGAAATATAAACAAACAGTAGCAAAGGCCATCATGTACAATCGTACAGGTTGTCTACAAAGACACCCAGTCAAGCAGATGAATTGAAATCAAGCCATGTACCCTGGGGCAGGGCTATTTATTTCTCAGAAGAAGGGATACTTTTCTTTAATAAACACAGAGGTGGGCAGATGGACTAATGCAAATCTTAGCCATAGCCTTCAAAAAGCATGAATTCTTCTGATTTTGAAAACAAGTTATTTAGGCTTTCCTGGTGGGTTTTTCATTATTACAAGTTCCACTACTGTGCTTCACTTCATGGCAGTTTATATACAATATCTAGGATCTCTGTGCCTTGTTGCAGGGTCCTTCTCCTCTGTGCCTCCAGAAAAATTCAGAGCAGCCTAGTTGTCCCACAGTGCAGGGGAAATTGGTGCCTGATCTCTGAGGGAGATAGGTAACCCATCCTGGACTGCCTGTCTGCAGATTGCTTCTTTTTTTAAAAAAATAAAATAAAATTTATTTTTGATTGTGCTGGGTCTTTGTTGCTGCGCGTGGGCTTTGTCTAGTTGGGGCAAGCGGGGCTGCTCTCTAGTTCCAGTGTGCAGGCTTCTCATGGCGGGGGCTTCTCTTGTTGCTGAGCACAGGCTCTAGGCACACGGACTCCACAGATGCAGGTCAAGGGCTCTAGAGCTCAGGCTCAGTAGTTGTGACGCACAGGCTTAGCTGCTCTCCAGCATGTGGAATCTTTCTGGACCAGGTACTGAACCCATGTCCCCTGCGTTGGCAGGCAGATTCTTTACCACTGAGCCACCTAGGAAGCCCTGAGTTTGGTAGGACTTCATCCTCACAGATACATTGGAACAAGGAATTTTCCAGGCCATTTAGAACTGTCCATCACCACGGATTTCTTGACCCCTCAGAGCTAACATAACAGCCTTTGCAGCACAGTCCTTCTGGGGGATGATTTTGTGGAGACATGCTGGGATTGACTGGGGGAGACGATCCTAATCACCATTTTGGTGAGTACCATAATATAGAGTGTCCAGGAGGCTAGTGCCAATTTAAGCTTTAATTATTAATACACGGGAAGTGTAAATGCTGTAAACCTACAACAAATAGCATCTGAAAGATCCGTTACTAAAGTTTTGCAGTAGTGATATGTTCCTATTAAATTCAACATCCCCACCTTCCTGTACTAGGTATCACTCCAGTCAGTTTCGAATGTTGTAAACTTTCGTCAGCAGCTGCTCAGTCATCCAGTAACTGAGGCTTCACTTCATCCATAGGAGTTTTAATTAATTAATTAATTTTGGCTGCACTGGGTCTTAGTTGCAGCTCTTGGGCTCTTCATCGCAGCATACGCAAAGGATCAAGTTCCCTAGCCAGGGCCCGAACCCAGGCCCCCTGCATTGAGAGCTTGGAGTCTTACCCACTGGACCACAAGGGAAGTCCCCATCTAAGAGTCTTGACGTGACTCCCACAAGAAACAGCCTAATGGGACTGCATGAGGCGATGACGCTGCCAAGCCAGAGGCCCCTCCTGCACATCCACCAGCCTGAGAAAGCATCAGCCAGTGACGGTGGCACAGGAAAAACTACATATAAAATGGATTATTTAAAATGTGTGAAAGTAAACAAGTGTCAAGTAAAGGTAAGCAATCAGACTTCTGAAGGATGGGTTTTGTAAGTTGTAACATTGATACTTCTGAAGTTGTTAAAGCTTAAAACTGCAAGAGGAGTTTTGCACCACCCTGCGAGATCCTTTAGGAATGACATAGAACTTCCATAGATGATTGCGTCTCATCTGCACAGCACATCAGAAGGGCAGCTTTTTGTCCCCACTTTACAATCCAGTAAACTGGATCTTTAGACCCGTAATGTCAACATGGCTAGTGGCCACTAGCCCTGTGTGGCTACTGAGCATCAGGTATGTGGTAAGTTGGAATTGAGATCAGCTATAAACTTAAAATCAGAGAAGGTGCTGGCACCCCACTCCAGTACTTTTGCCTGGAAACTCCCATGGACAGAAGAGCCTGGTAGGCTGCAGTCCATGGGGTCGCTAAGAGTCGGACACGACTGTGCGACTTCCCTTTCACTTTCCACTTTCATGCATTGGAGAAGGAAATAGCAACCCACTCCAGTGTTCTTGCCTTGAGGATCCCAGGGACGGAGGAGCCTGATGGGCTGCCGTCTATGGGGTCGCACAGAGTCAGACACGACTGAAGCGACTTAGCAGCAGCATAAACCTAAAATATATCCAAGATTTTGAAGACTTGGTAAGAAAAAAATAATATAAAGTATCTCATTAATAATTTTTTAAAAATATTGATCACGTATTGAAATAAAAAGAGCTTGGAATTGGGTTAGATAAAACATTTAAAAATTAATTCCATTTGTTTCTTTATAGTTTTCAATGTAGCTACTAGAAAATTAAAAATTACATCTGTGGCTCACATTATTTTCTCTTGGACAGTGCTGTTCCAGACCAGTGCATCAACGCTGAACAAAAACCAATATGAATCTACTCTATGTCCTGCTCTGAAGTAAGAAATTAACTGGATTAATGGGTTGTCCTTTCAGGGAGATTTGAAACTTCTAGATTTTTAAAGGCTGCAAAGTTTAACCAAAGGAATGTGTTTCTGATAATAGAAATTGGGGGTCTTTTGGGTGTGCAGTAACTTATTCCACTGAAAAACAAAGTCAGCCAGAATCACGGTCGGGAGGACATCAGAAAGATCACCTCGCATCTAAGCTCTCCGGACCAGCAGCCACCAGAAGCTTCCATTCCTTGGCTGGTCTGGAAAGTCAAAGCCATCAGTGGTGACCAGTAACGTCAGACGAGAAACTGTCGCCAGCCTCCTTTGTTGGGGTAGGAGAGGAGAGAGGGCTAGTTTGTAAGCTCGTTTCCTCAGCTCAGTCATGCTTCTTTGTATATTCGAAAAGCTCACAGACACCGAGAGATCCCACATAGGATCCTACCTGAGTGGAGAGATTTTGTTTCATCTGAGAACACTGTCTAAATATGCCCTGTGCTAATATCCAGAGAAGATGAAAACTCCAGTTGGAAGAGATATCAATATATGCACCCCTGTGTTCTCAGCAGCACTATGTACAATAGCCAAGACCTGTAAACAACCTAAATATCCATCGACAGAGGAATGGATAAAGAAGACATGGTACATACAAAGAATAAAATATTACCCAGCCATAAATAAAAATGAAATAATGCAATTTGCAGCAACATGTAATTTGCAGCTGGTGCTGCTGCTGCTAAATCACTTCTGTCGTGTCCAACTCTGTGCAATCCCATAGATGCAGCCCACCAGGCCCCACCGTCCCTGGGATTCTCCAGGCAAGAACAATGGAGTGGGTTGCCATTTCCTTCTCCAATGCAAGAAAGTGAAAAGTGAAAGTGAAGTTGCTCAATCGTGTCCAACTCTTAACGACCCCATGGACTGCAGCCTGCAGCTCTTCAGTCCAACATGGATGGAATAGAGATTATCATACCAAGTGAAGTCAGATAGAGAAAGACAAATACCATATGATATTACTTATATGTGGAATTTAAAAAATGATACAAATGAACTTATTTACAGAGCAGAATCAGACTCATAGACATAGAAACAAATTTATGGTTACTAAAGTGGAAGGTGGGGGGAAATTAGGAGATAACAGATACACACTCGCTCAGCTGTGTCTCTTTGTGACTCCATGGACTGTAGCCTGCCAGGCTACTCTAGTGAGAAGCTATTCCCTTCTCCAGGTGATGTTCCCAACCCAAGGATAGAACCCAGATCTCCTGCATTGCAAGCAGATTCTTTACCATACACACTGCTATTGTATATGGAAAATAGAGAAACAACAGGGATCTGCTGTATAACACAGGTAACTATATTCATTATCTTGTAATGACCGATAATAGAAAAGAGTCTGAAAAATATATATATATATATATTCAGCCATATATATAAATATATGGCTGAATATATATTTTGCTATACACTTTGCTATACACCTGAAACTATCCCAACACTGTCAACCTACTATACTTCAATTTAAAAAAATTACATAAATAAGTAAATATGCCCTGTGCCTTGCTCTTCTTCCTCAGCAACTATCTGAAGGATCTGGACAACCAAGGAGATACGTATGTTAGCCTTGAGCCTCCACTTCCTCATCAGTAAAGTAGAAAATAACATCATCTGCCTCACAGGATTATTGTGTGATTTAACTAAGACAGCAGTTATGAAAGCAGCTGCCTTTAGGTTTATCAGTTAACCTTTGCTGTGTAACAAATGACTCCAAAGCTTAGTAACTTAAGCAAAAAAATTTTTCTCAAAATTCCATCATTAACCTCATTGTATTCCTGCCCTGAGCTGGTCTCACTTGGGCAGCTGCATTCAGCTTCAGGGTTGGCCGGACCATTCTCTCTCTCTCTCTCTCTCTCTCTCTCTCTCCCCATGTGGCCCTTCCTGCTCCAGTGGGTTAGGTTGGGCTTCCTTATGTGGTTGGGGGCAGCTTTCCCAGAGGGAAAGCCCCAGTACACAAGCTCTTATCAAGTCTTTCTTCCAGTCACATTTGCTGATGTCCATTGGTGAAGGCAAGTCACACAGCCAACTCTAGACTATGACTGATGTCAACACCAGGAAGCAGGTCATTGGGGCCATTGATTAAACAATTAAACAATACCAGGCGACCGTTTATTGAGTCCTTACTATGTACCAGACACGGGGTTAAACATTTCAGATACCTATATCATCTAACTTGCTGGCAACCTGGGGAGTTGGGGGCCTTTGGCTACATTTCACAAATACAAAACTGTGGCTAAGTGAGACTGAGCAACAAGCCCAGGAATCCGCCAATAGGGAGTCAATAAGCCATATGTTGTCCTGATCCCTCTAAAGTTTGTGTTCTGAAACCACTGATTACCTCTCTCACTGCGTGTTAGGACAAGGAAGGGAAAAGGAAAGGGAAAGATTCTACTCTCTGCAGTGCCTTAAATTACTCTCAAGGACAACCTCTGGCCAGTGTATTAGAGGGACAAAGCAAAGGGACTTCTTGGTGGTCCAGTTGTTAAGAATCCACCTTGTAATGCAGGCGACATGAGTTCGATCCCTCGTGGAGAAACTAAGATCCCACATGCCGAGGAGAAACTAGGCCCGCGTGCCACAACTGCTGAAGCCCATGCTTTGGAGACCCAACACTGCTGCTACTGAGCCACAGCTAGAGAGTCTGTGCAATGCAGCGGAGGATCTTGCACAATGCAATGAAGATCCCTTGTACCACAGCTAAGACCCAATGCAGCCAAATGGGTAAATATTTTAAAAAATAAATAAATATAAGAAGGAAACAAAGCAGAGCGCTAAAGGAACTAGGCAGCCAGCCTGGAGCATTTTCATATGCCTCGCCATTTAAAGGTACACCCCTTAGCGTGAGAAACGGAGGGACAGCAGACAGATGAGGTTGGGGCGACCACTATTACAAGCGTCACTCCAGCCCTGAAGTTGTTGGAGGCTGATAAGAACTATGAAACCCATTGAGATTTTAGTACTATTTGATTTCCCCCTTTGCCCAATTGCATATTTATTTTTAAACCTCACACATGAGGAAGCAAAGATATTAGACAAATTACATATTCCAACCAGCAGATAAAGTCAACAAAAGCCATCACAGACAAGCTCCAGCAGAATGGGCCTGCCGTTATCTTCCTTAGAAAATGGGATTTGACTTGAAAAGTGAGCGTCTCCACAGAGAAGTAAAAATCGTCTCCTTAGATAAAAATCTCATTAATAATTCTTTTCTCAAACAAGAGGAGAGGAAGAAAAGATTTGTTGAGCTGGAGCCCACAGAAGCAGATAGCAGTGGTCCCCCGCTGCAGCCCGCAGGAGCTGGAGGAAGGCACTAAAGGTTACATGAATGAAGATCGTTAATATTCACGGCAGCATCTGGTGCTATGTTGCCAGGAGACAGTAATGAGGAAGGAGCAGCTTCCAGGTCTAATGGCACCGCGGCTGCCACATCAATCCCGATGTCCCCAGAAATGAGATCTCTATCATTTGCAAACAGGGAAGTGCTGGTGGCTCGGCTGTCATTCTGGAAGGTCACTAAAAGATATGCAGATGAGCTGCTCATATTTCTCGGGCTGACACCCACCAGGCTCCCTGCACGGCTTCTCCTTTTCAGAGACACTGTCTGACACAGCAGCTCTACACACGTAGAGGGAACTGGGGATCTGCTCTCGGTCTTCAGCACACGGTGAAATTCTGGCTTCTTGGTTTTCCATCCAAATATCTGCTACATGCACTTTTGGGGAGGCATTTAGCCTTATCAGACTTGTACTCTCATAACTCCAGTGAAGGGATTAGCTTGCCCAGCTGTGAACGTGCTAAAGATCAACAAGCTAAACACGTAGTCAGAACCCCTTGGCCCTATGTCGAGTTCGGTCTCTCCCAGGAGCAGACCCTGAGACAAAGATTTGCCTTAAACAAAATGTTTGTTTCTCTCTGTGGTTAATGAGATTCTAAATGGAAGAGATGTTTCTAGATCTTTTCTGTCTTTACTTCTTGCCTATCAGGACTGAAGCTTTCCATTATATATGTTTAGAGACCAGGTAGGTATAGAGCGCCTGTTACATTTCTATCCCCATTTCCCACTTTTCTTAGCACTTTTATGTTAACGTCTCTGCAACTTCATGGATCAAAAACTCTCTCTGACTTGCTATATGTGCATGAGCACACAACGGTGAACGAAACTACACAAAATTTACACGCTTGTGGAATTACAGACTATGAATGAATATGCACATAAATTCATGCAGTCAACCAGTAGTTTTTTAATCAATTGATATTTTGTTTTATTGAAGCAGAATTGACTTACAATGTTGTGTTAATTTCCTTTGTACAGCAAAGTGATTCAGTTATATATACACACACACACACACACACATATATATATACTCTTTATTTTTAATATTCTTTTCCATTATGATTTATCATAGGATATTGACTATAGTGTCCTGTGCTATACAATAAGACTTTTTGTTTATCCATCCTATATATAAGAGCTTACATTTGCTGAGCCCAACCTCCCACTCAGTCCTTCTCCCAACCCTCTCCTCCATGACCACCACCGGTCTGTTCTTTATATCCATGATTCTACTGCCGTTTTGTACATAGCTTCATTTGTCATATTTTAGATTCCACATATAAGTGATATCATTTGGTATTTGTCTTTCTCTTTCTGACTTACTTCACTTAGTATGACGATCTCTAGTTGCAACAAATAATTATTGATCACCTATCCTGGGTCAGGGATCCTTCTAGGCACTGAGGACTCAGCTTGGAATGAGACAGAAAATTGTGCCTTCTTGAAGATTACAACTCAGTAGGGGACAATGAAGCTTAGGAATAGAAATGCATCATTGGTGGAAATAAATGCAATGAACTAAAATAAGAGAAGAGCAATTGATTGGGGAATGGTTATAGGATTTTCTCCTATTATCAGGGAAGCCCTCTTGGAGGAAGTGACATTGAGCAGAGACGTGATAACATCATCTGATCACTGATGCATTGAGTCAGCTGATGCTGGCTCTTGAGAAGAGGAGGCACATCTCTTCCCAACTTCACCTTCAATGACCTTTCACAGGCAGCTTAAAACCAGCCATAGTGGGAAGATTTGCACGCCAGAAATCAGCAAATGCTGTGAATGAAGAATTTTTTTTTCAGATAGTCAGTCATTAACTTGTTTTTTTGTTTTGTTTTTTTTTTTTTGGCTACACCATGAGGTATGTTGGGGTCTTAGCTCCCCAACCATGGATTGAACCCACACTCCCTGCATTGGAAGTTCAGAGTCTTAACTACTGGGCCACAAGGGGAGTCCCAGTCATTAAGTATTTGTCAGAACTCAATTACATCCAAATATCCAGGGAAAGTGTCTTCCTGGAAGAAAGAGCATCCAGTACGAAGGCCCTGGACTGGGAGAGTCCTTTGTATGTTGAGACATATCAAGAAGGCCAGCAGACCAGCATGTCTAGAGCAATGGTTCTCATCATCTGGGAAATTTTTAGAATTACAAATTATTGGGCTCTATCTCAGACCTACTGGATCAGAAACTCTGGGGCCAGGGCCTGGAAATCTGTTTTTAAAAAGTGTTTCTGCCACACAGAACATTTAACAACCGCTGATCCAGAATGAGCACAATTATCAGGTAGGAAGGTGGCTTGGGTGAAGGAAGTTTGGAGACAAGGGTTGGGATTCAAATGGCAGAGTCAGAGAGGATGAGTAATGATGCCAGGGGGATAAAATCTGAAGTTAAAGCTGATGTAACTTGTTGACTACATTAGAATTCTTGAATTTGTAAATTGAGAGTCCTTGTACTCAAAGAGACTTATATGAAAAAGAGTTTGTTGCCTCAAGTAACAGAAAAGTCAGATGGCAGCCATGATTGGATTCATGAACTCAAATAACATCATCCTGGCTCATCTCTCCCTTTCTCCATGGCCCATTTCCCCTCTCCTCTATGTTGACATAATTCTCAGGTTGGCCATCATGTCTTTAAGCTTGCATCCTTTCTACAGTTAGCAATACCATAGGGAAGATGGTTTCTCTTTTCCAAGTGGTTCCAAGAGGAGTCTCAGAATCTAGTAATTAGGCTCACCTTAGGTCCTGTTCCCTTTGCTGGACAAACTTTGAAGGAAATAAAAATTTGTCACCCTCTTTGGTATATGCCTCTTTGGTATAAAAATTATTTTTACCTGAAAGCAATTGCTGCTGCTGCTGCTGCTGCTGCTAAGTCGCTTCAGTTGTGTCCGACTCTGTGCGACCCCATAGACGGCAGCCCACCAGGCTTCCCTGTCCCTGGGATTCTCCAGGCAAGAACACTGGAGTGGGTTGCCATTTCCTTCTCCAATGCGTGAAAGTGAAAAGTCAAAGTGAAGTCGCTCAGTCGTGTCCAACTCTAGCAACTCCATGGACGGCAGCCTACCAGGCTCCTCCATCCATGGGATTTTCTAGGCAAAAGTACTGGAGTGGGGTGCCATTGCCTTCTCCGTGAAAGCAATTAAGAAGTAGTAAATGCAGAAAAATCTCCCCCTTTCTGCCTAAAAGCAGGAAATCAATTCTCCTTTTACTGGAGACAGACTTATCAACCCTGCAATGGTACCAGTGGAATCTGCAAGCAAATGTTAAACTTACCTAGTTGTTTCTTCAGCATTTATTAGCCACAGCCCAAACCCCTGTATCTAACCAATTCTTCACGGATGTATTATTTCTTTGTCTAAAGGGTTTAAAATCTACCCATTCTGGTTACTTCTTCAGCTCTTCATTCTCTTTGGAAGGCTCTAATGCACATATAAAATTTTTATAAAATGAGTATGTTTTTCTCTTGTTAATTTTTGTCGGCTTAATTTTCAGACCCAGCCAGCCACCCTAACAGGACTGAAGAAAGCTTTTTCTTTCCCTACAACTTCTTGGGGGACCCATAGAATACACTGATTGGCCAGTACTGGATCATGTGACCACCATTAAGGAAGTGAGGGTCATCTTCAAGTAAACTCAAGGCCAAGAGGAGGAGTAGTTTCCTAAAAGAAAAGATAATTTACCTGGAAGGGGATGAATGATGAAAGATCAAATTAACCAACATCCAGATGGTAAAGTAGGTAAGACAAATATTTTAGTATTTGTGGGCAAGTCAAGGTAGGGGCTTCCCTGGTGGCTCAGATAGAAACGAATCTGCTTGCAATGCGGGAGACCCAGGCTCGATCCTTGGGTTGGGAAGATCCCCCGGAAAATGGCAGGGGATGGCAACCCACTCCAGTATTCTTTCCTAGAGAATTCCATGGACAGAGGAGCCTGGCGAGCTACAGTCCATGGGGTTGCAAAGAGTTGGACACAACTGACCTACTAACACATACACACAAGATGACTGACTTAGACTGCTAATGACAAATAAATGTCTAACCACTCTCAGAATTCTTTTTAGTTCACTTTCTTATTCAGTCAGTCTTGGAGATCTCTTTTTAGATGGTTCTATGTCAACTCTCATAAAGAAAGTGTTTAGAAACCAAAGTTGAGAAATAAGATTACTTACATTTTCTTTACTTGCCAAAGTGTTTAGTGCAGACACCAAACTAATATAAAATTTTAAAAGTCTTGAAATTTGGAAATCTTAACCTTTCCTTCCTTCACAAAGCCCTGAAAGTAAAACTCTGGTTCACTCTCCCTACCCTCCATCTGTTATCCTGACACTCAGTTACCACTAAAGGGAAATGGGGGAGCCAAATTGATGCCCTCCAGGAGGCCAAAGCTCTGCAGAGCTCCCCACAGCCCAGTGAAGTCATCAATCTTCGAGTCTGCACAGCCCACATTGGAAACAGGGGACTAAGAGTCTGAAGCTGGGGCAGCAGGACTACAAAGAGGATGTGGCTGGACGGGATTAGGAAAGCTCCCCACCAGGAGCTAACTCAATTTTGATACATGTCAGCTTGCAGAGCCCTACCCCACGGTGCAGTGATGACCACGAAACAGAGAAAGAGAGAGGAGCAAGCTAGGTTCATGGGTTGGCAGGCTGGCTGCCCTAGCACGACCTCCCAAGGTGTCTGCCCTTGACGTGGACAATGTGGGCTTGTGGTCCAATCCTCATCTGTGAACGTACAGGGTTGACTTATTTATTTTTCACTTCTAATCACAAACCGAACCCATCAAAGATTTAGAATGTATGCCAGAATGAAGAAGTTTATTGATTTGCAGTAAAGATGACTTTGCAGTATTCAGTGTTCAAATTCTCCATCCAAGAGAGCTCTTTCCCAGGATCAAGGTAGTTGGAAAGCTAATTCAGTCACTAGAAGGCTGCTCACAGGTTTTATGAGAAGGCAGAGCATCAGAGCAAAGGGATGTGGGAACTCTTGTACGATCCTTTATCCTGCACATGGTAGAGTCTAGCAGATTCACTCTGCCACAGAAGGGCAAAACTGGGGCCAGACAAGGTAGGCATCCTCTGTACTTCATATGGTTGGAAGCTGGATGAATTTCAACTGTCTCATTTTCAATTGTATTCTTATCAGCCACAAACATCCCTTGGGCATGGACTTGCTACATACAGTCTCCAAGAATGTAGTTTATCTCAAATTAATTAACTGTTCAATGATGCCTTCTTGGTGAGATTCTAGGTGACACCTTTGAGCCCTTTCAGTAACGCAGGAAACATCTCAGCTTCATCATCCGAGAGCGTTGTTCTGAAAGTCCAGTGACCTTTACTGGATTTGTCCCCGAATTCTATAGTAAACTTTGAGTCATGAAAGTTCCTGGGTGTTGGATTCCAGACCTAGGTATTGGTTCTTTATCTAACTCCTTCTCTCCCCTCTCTTTCTTCCTTGGAGCGAGATAACTAAATCTATTCCTGTGTATACCCTCCTCTGATGGCACTGTCTCTGGCTCCAAGGGGATGGAAGGAGGGGAATCTCCTTGATGGTGATTTAAGTAATCCTGGCTAATAAAATGTGTAATTTAGGTAATCCTGACTAATAACATATAAGATTTATGTAATCCAGGCTAATAAAATGTGAGGTCTAAGAGAAGTCATTTGGGAAGGATTCCTACTAACCTCAGAGCAAATAGCTTCATTTCTTTCCACTGAACAGTTAACTGCAAGTAAGATCTGGCATTGGGAGCCATTTGGAAACCATGAAGGAGTTAACCTGAAGATCTGAAAGAAAGTCGACCTTGGTGCCACTCTCTGGCAATAGTCCTTATGAGAGGTAAGATTCCCCTCATTGCTCAAGCCGTTTTAAGTTGAGACTTTTGTTTCTTGTAGCTTGCAGCTCCCTCACAGGTTCATTTGGTTAATGGGTCTAGACCTACAACCAGTTGCTCTGTGTGTCTAGATCACTGAAGAGAGATCAGTTAACTTCTCTAGACTCCCATTGCTTCATTTATGAAGTTGGCAAGTTGAAGGAAAGTCTTTCTTCCTTCTCTTTTAACCTTGGCATTTGGAGTTTCTGATTTTTCTTCTGTGGATTACAACGAAGAAACCCCTGATTCATCTCTGCTGTTTGTTTTCTGGATTCTCAAGGCAGACAAGCTCTCTGCTCTGCTCCTTTATTCTGAGCTCTGAATTAGATGTTTGATATGTCAGGATGACCTCCTATATGATTCGTTTCTCTTGGATCATCTTAGAACCTGAAGGGGATCAGAATATGCCACCCCCAAATATGCCACTTTGGTATAAGGATTATTTTGAGCTGAAGGCAACTGATTCAGGAACGGTTCTCTGCTCTATCCATATCTCCTAAACTAGACATTAATTTTTCTTTGGGGAAGGTGTCCCTCTATACCAGGACAGAGAGACTGTCTCTCATCTCTGGAGAAGGATGGGGAGTGGTCACACTGAGATGAATTTGCTTAAACAGACTTTACTAAAATAACCCTTCTCTTCCAATAGATTTCCCTATATATTTCCTAGCCATTTCCCCGCAATATATCACCCCTAAGAGCCCAAAGTGAAAGTGAAAGTCACTCAGTCGTGTCTGACTCTTTGCCACCCCATGGACTATACAGTCCATGGAATTCTCCAGGCCAGAATACTGGAGTGGGTAGCCTTTCCCTTCTCCAGGGGATCTTCCCAACCCAAGGATTGAATCCAGGTCTCCCT
>NW_011494907.1:319864-323097 GCF_000754665.1 Bison bison bison
CCAGGCCAGAATACTGGAGTGGGTAGCCTTTCCCTTCTCCAGGGGATCTTCCCAACCCAAGGATTGAATCCAGGTCTCCCTCATCAGGTGGATTCTTTACCAGCTGAGTCACAAGGGAAGCCCAAGAATACTGGAGTGGGTAGTCTATCCCTTCTCCAGCAAATCTTCCTGACTCAGGAATTGAACCAGGGTCTCCTGTATATTGCACGTGGATTCTTTACCAACTGAGCTATCAGGGAAGCCCAAACCCTCTTTCTTTTTTTCTAGTTGCTCCTCCACAATTTATTACCCATTTGTCTAAATGGTATATAAGCAGGCCCACCACCACTTCTGCTTAAATTCAAACTGCTTCTTTGAATTTTTACTTCTTTTTTGAGAATCTTTCATGCGTGTAAAAAATATTAACATCAGTTTTAAAATTGTATATTTTCTTTGTTAATGTCTTTTGTCAGCTTAATTAACAGGATTCGGGAACAAAACATTAGAGGGTAGAGAGAAGTTTTTCTTTCAGACAAACTCCAACAGTTCCTAAGTTTTCTCACAAATAAAATTAGGACCTAACGACTCTAAGACACCTTCCAATCTAAACATTCCATAGATTTAAAAAATCATGGTAGGATTCATTTTCAGTGATAACCTCTATTAAAATGTGGTTATGAAGTAATATATTTATGTTTTCAAACATTCCAACTCTTACTCCACTTCTCCCAGCTCAGCTTCACGTGAAGATACAAGATCCCCTCAGCCTTTAACCTTTCACCCAATTGTTCCAGCCACAGAAATACACTCTCTCTAGGAAGGTGAAGCCAGCCTGGAATATTCCAGTTAGTTCAAGACATAGCTGATGCGGACTGGAAGAAAGGATGTTAAAGGTGGCAAGTGTGTCCACCCAGGAATCAGTCGAAGAGGGAGTGTTTTGGAAAGGTACTGTAATTCACAGCCATTTTGACAAACACTGGAGCTAGACCAATGCCCTCAACACACACACACATACACACCTACACACACACACACACACACACACACGCCCCTAACCAACAACCACTAATAGAGTATTTCTGGCTCTTAAGCACACCAGCCCCTTGGCCAAAAAGCTGACTAGTTGAAATAGCCTGCCAACTCACAGAGAAAAGCTAGCCGTTTTAAGACTGGTATTCCCCACACAGTCGCAAAGGTGAATATCTAGTTCTCGCATAAGAAAAAAAAAAAAAGGTCTATTGACTTCTCTGAATTGGGAAGTTAAATGCTTGAGAATCAACAATACCTCCCCAAATTACAGATTTAATATCAGATAACATTTTGATACCTAACTACCCCTTTTTCTCTTTAATTCTAGCTCCTTTTTATTTAGAAAGTTATGTAACATGCAAGATTTATGCTCCTGCTGACTATGTTGCAGTTTATTTAGAACATGTGGGTTTTTGAGTACTAAACAGGTGCAGTATAGAGAGAAAGCTTAAAAATAAATCAACAGGAAATAACATAATACAGTTACACTAATAGCTTTTTCAGCCAGTTTCTATAACATCTTCAATTAGGTCAGGGTCCCATGAACCATTAAAAGGGGAAAATAATCATGAGTCTTTTGAAAGAACATGTTCACAGTCTGATATCTACAGGTCTGCTCTGTATGGAGTATTTTCAACTTCTCTGCTTTATGCTAGTATTGACAATGGATTTTTGTTATTCAATCTACATAAAGCAACATGGAGAAGAGTAATTTGCAAATCGGCTATTGATAATGATTTTAGATAGTTCGGTGAGAAGATGGCAGTAGGGCCATGATCGATTTGATACTAATACGTTTGTGAGGACCGCTGAAATGGAAACAACACTGCAGCTCAGACTGCTGCTGTCTCCCTCACCTCACCAAGGCCATCAACATGCGGGTTCCCCGCTGGAAGTTTGGGTTGGGCATCTGAAGTTTGGGAGGTTGCATTGTTGGTCAGCCTGGTCTTGCCTCGTAAACACAGTCTGAGAAAAGTGCTTAGGAAGTGTGATGTAGGCTGGGGTCCCAGCAGAAGCCAAGTCCTGATGCAAGTGTTGTTTGGAAGGTGATCCCAGGAGCACCAGTGGTAAAGGACCCACCTGCCTGCCAGTGCAGAAGATGTAAGAGACATGGGTTCAATCCTTGCATTGGGAAGATCCCCTGGAGGAGGGCACAGCAACCCACTCCAGTATTCTTGCCTGGAGAATCCCCATGGACAGAGGAGCCTGGCAGGCTACTGTCCATAGGGTCACAAAGAGTTGGACATGACTGAAGCCACAGCACACCCAGGAAGCCTCCATAGGGGAGGGGAGGAATGAGAGAAGGAAAGGAAGGAGGCTGTGCTAGTTTGGGCCCTCCAAGAAAAACAGGATTAGACACGCAAGAGATATATTGAGAAACCACTTGTGAGGTTGAAAATGCGGATGAAAAAAATGCAGATGGAGCGGCAGCTTGGCTATTTACAATAGCCGAGACATGGAAGCACCCTGAGAGTTCATGACAGATGAATGGATAAAGAAGAAGTGGTACATATATATGATGGAATATTATTCAGCCGTAAAAAAGAATGAAATATTGTCATTTGCAGGAACATGGATGAACCTAGAGATTATCATACTAAGTGAAGTGAGTCGGACAGAGGAAGACAAATGTTGTATGATATTACTTATATGTTGAATCTTAAAAAATCATACAAATAAACTTATTTATGAAACAGCGACTGACTCGCAGACATAGGAAACAAATTTATGGTTACCAAAGGGGAAAGGGAGGATGGGGACGGATAAGCTGGGAGTCTGGATTAACAGATACACACTACTATGGTGAAAGTGGAGAGTGAAAAAATTGGCTTAAAGCTCAACATTCAGAAAACAAAGATCATGGCATCCGGTCCCATCACTTCATGGGAAATAGATGGGGAAACAGTGGAAACAGTGTCAGACTTTATTTTTCTGGGCTCCAACATCACTGCAGATGGTGACTGCAGCCATGAAATTAAAAGATGCTTACTCCTTGGAAGGAAAGTTATGACCAACCTAGATAGCATATTCAAAAGCAGAGACATTACTTTGCCAACAAAGGTTCGTCTAGTCAAGGCTATGGTTTTTCCTGTGGTCATGTATGGATGTGAGAGTTGGACTGTGAAGAAGGCTGAGCCCCGAAGAATTGATGCTTTTGAACTGTGTTGTTGGAGAAGACTCTTGAGAGTCCCTGGGACTGCAAGGAGATCCAACCAGTCCATTCT
>NW_011494907.1:323197-343086 GCF_000754665.1 Bison bison bison
GCCCCGAAGAATTGATGCTTTTGAACTGTGTTGTTGGAGAAGACTCTTGAGAGTCCCTGGGACTGCAAGGAGATCCAACCAGTCCATTCTGAAGGAGATCAGCCCTGGGATTTCTTTGGAAGGAATGATGCTAAAGCTGAAACTCCAGTACTTTGGCCACCTCATGCGAAGAGTTGACTCATTGGAAAAGACTGTGATGCTGGGAGGGATTGGGGGCAGGAGGAGAAGGGGACGACAGAGGATGAGATGGCTGGATGGCATCACTGACTCGATGGACATGAGTCTGAGTGAACTCCGGGAGTTGGTGATGGACAGGGAGGCCTGGCGTGCTGCGATTCATGGGGTCGCAAAGAGTCAGACACGACTGAGTGACTGACCTGATCTGATCTGATATATAAAATGGATACACCATCAGGTCCTACTGCAGAGCACAGGGAATTATATACAATATTTTATAATAACCTACAAAGGAAAAGAATCTGGAAAATATGTATACATGTATATTTAACTGAATCACTTTGCTGTTCATCTGAATCTGACACGACATTGTAAATCAACTATACTCTAATTTAAAAAATACAGGTGGAGCTGCAGGTATCACCCCTGTAGAGCAGGAGGGAGGAGGCTTGGATGGGAAAGTCTGAGACCTTGGTGCAGCTCTGAGGACGTTTTGGTGAAGCCAGTGGCAAATCCCTGAGCCACAGTCAGCAGTTAGAAGAGCCCCGTTTCTCCCACCGCTGGGTCTGCTTCAGCTTCCCTGCTGTGCTGTGCCCCGGCAGCCCACAGGCCTTGGGAAGCCCAGACGTGGGGCCGACACAGTGGTGGATTTCAGAGTGCCTCTGTGGGACGTGCATCCTCCATACTCTCTGTGGTCAGAGGTCTAAGCGGTGCATTTTCACGGACAACACAGAAATCACGTCAGAGTGGGAGGGTGGGGAAGATTGAGCTTAAAACGACAGGTGAAGGGCTTCCCTGGTGGTCCAGTGGTTAAGATTGCCTGCTTCCACTGTAGGGGGCAAGATCCCACATGCTGCATGGCAAGATCAAAAAATAAGTAATAATAATAAGACGAAAGTAATTGTGAAAAGCTACTGGTGAGCTCTTGGAGCCTTTGTAGCACTCACATTAGAGATGTCACATCTAAGAAGTGAGGAAGCTGGATTATTTAGTGGCTCTGGCTTATTCCTCAGGCACTTCCCACCCTGCTCTGGAAGGGCTCACAGACAGCCGTCAGGAAGAGTCCAAGACGCTTGCAGTTGGAACTAGGAAGGTGTCCTCTTACACAAAGCGAGGGGTTACAGGGGTACTGGAAGTGTCCTGCGTTTCCCTGCCAAGAAGGAAGCACAGCATGTGCAAGCGTTACATAACCTGCCCTGGGCATGTCGTATGATTGGACAGCCTGCACTGTCTTCACCACGGCCGGGTCAGCCCAGGACTCTGGGCAGTGTGTACTGGTCACTCTCCCACGTAAATGAGCCAGCAGAATTCAGAGCCGTGAGTCCAGTCACAGTGAGGCAACAGTCAGGATCCAGTCCTTCATACTGTGGGCAGCTGGGCTCACAGACTAAAATACAGGGAGAAAAACTTCCAAGTGAATGTGCTTCATGTGGTCTGTCCAGCAGGGCACATACACACTTATACTGATCACTGCACTTATACTCTTCAGTTCCAGATTTCATTCAGGCCAAGGCTTAAACACAGCCTGATACACCCAAGCATCCACTGTTGGAGATGGTACATGAGATGCTCTCTTGTAGGTATATACATACTTAGTTGAAGAGGAAAATTTTTTTTCCTTTATCCTTCTCTAGGTTCTTTGGTTGATCTAATAATTAAATTGACATAAGACAGATTAACAGGAGAAAAAAAGATTTAATTACATACATAAAGGGGACCCCACAAGGATAATGAGACCCAAGGGTGAGTTCGAGATCGAGGCTTACATGCCATGCGAGTTGAAGAATGAGCTAGGGGCTTCAAAAGGAGAAGGGTGACCTCACAGGATGATAAGAGCAGGTCTTTAGTAATTAGATGTTTGTCCTGCCGCAGAGATGGGTCACTCAGATAAAAAGTTATCTCTTAGTAATAGCTGTCCTTCTGGGTCAGGCCCCCCTATCTAAATTCTTTTAGGGACTTTAGGGTAAAAAGTTGCTTTTGTTTTGTTTCTTTGTATCTGCTGGGCTTTGATTGCTTTCATCTCAAAACAATCTGCATGCCAAAGTGGCACGTATTTTTGGGGGGGACTCATTCTGATCCTCTTCAATCTCTTTAGGTATATGTTTCATATATATATATATATAAACACTTAAAAATTATTTATTTATTTAGCTGCACTGGCCATGTGGGATCTAGTTCCCCCACCAGGGATCAAACCTGGGCCCCTTGCACTGGGAGCTCAGAGTGTTAGCCACTGGACAACCAGGGAAGTCCCAAACATATTATATATGTGTGTGTATGTATATATATGTGTGTATATATGTATATCTATTTTAGATATGTATATCTCTTTTGGGTATATATGTATGATATATATATGCATATTTATGTATCTCTTTTAGATATATAAGATATATATCTTCATGTATATATTATAGTATATTTTATATATTATATATATATTTGTTTGAGGATAGTAACAAATTTGGCCTGGGAGTCATAGCTTTCCAATCCCTGCACTAAATTATAAAAGTTATTTCTAAGTATTCTGGTCAATAGAAACTAGACTAAAGGGAGTGTATTTCTGGCGCAGGACCAAGGCAGCAATGTGGAATGTGGGTATTATGGATAATGTGGATAATGTCATGACTGAGAATATTAAAGGTCTTCAAGGTAGTGAGACCTGGCAGAGTCTGCACTTAAAGCTCCACATAGGAAGAGAGAGGTGGTGGGTAAGTGTCAGCCTCAGAGGATCAGCATCTTCTGTTTTAATTAGCGTGAAAATGGAGAAGTTAGAAGCCAGAGTCCGGAGACCGAGGTGCCGAAGTCTTAACCTTAGCTATTTTATCTTCTCCTGTTGGTTTCTCCTTTGTGACACCAGTGAGAAAACCACTATCAATGTACATTCCCGGCTTCAGAAATGCTCTGGGGGCTGTGGGGTAGGAAGATGAATTTCTTCTCTTCAGAGCCAGAAATGAATCCGGATCCAATTTAGAAACTGCAGAGAACAGAATCCTCAAAACTCTACAGCTGTAAGCAGGGCACGCTCGATTAGAGGCACCCTAGGGTTCTCGTCCCCCCTCTCTTTCTCTCTCTCTCAGTGAGATTCACAATGAAACACTTTCTTCACACGTACAAAACGTACGGAGAGCAGTTTTGGTGTTGTTATACTCCATTAACTTTGTAAGGCTACTCTTTTGGAAAATTGTTTTTGCTTATGTGCTTGAAGACGGGGAGGGGGGGGAATATTCTTTTGGAAAGCTGCAGAAGCTTTGAATAGATTCAACAGCTTTTCAAAAGTACTTTAGACCACTCTGTAATAGCACACATGTTGACATAAGCTCTGTAGCACCCACTTCATAACATCTTCAAGTTTCGTCCAACAAATTCTCTTCTTTTTCACTCTGAACAGAAATAGAGGAAGTAGAAATGAAGATGAGTCAGATCCTCTGGCATATTCCCAACAGTCAGGTAATTTGGTGTGGAGATGACTCTCTTTTAAAATTAAAAAAAAAAAAAAAAGGAACCAGAAGACACCTGTGATACCATGATGCCACACATGTTGGAAATTTACCTACAGGCTCGCCAAGCTTAGAACTTATTCTGAGGGATGGCTTTGGTCATTGTCATCCAGGGAGATGTTCAGTGAGGAGAAATGTTGAAAAAGAGAAGGGATGTCACACATTCCCAGGGTGGGAACTCCCAACAGCAGTATGAACTTCCAGGGCCTGAAACATTGGTATTAAGTTCTAACACAATGTTAAAAGCCAGTGTTTTCAGGTCATCTGTTGTGTATTACTTATTTCATTATTGATTAATGAAATGATTCATTTCCACTAATGTAGGTGAATAATTTAGAGCCATTGTCCCAAAGCAGAACTTTCCAGTCTTCTCTGCCCTTCTCTGTCCTTCCTTCTTTTTTTCTGTAATAGTTTAATTATGGTTGTCAGAAGTCACCTGATTGTAAATAGAAAGGAATTTGAGGCAGGGAGGTAGATGTTTGTAAAACCACTGGGAGCCCAGCAGAAAGGCTCTTGGCTGTTTCCAGGAATAACACCGAGAACAGTCCTCCCAAAGGAGCTGCTTCCTGGCCACGGTCAGGATGCCACAAACCCTACCCACGGCCCCCCAGGACACGTGGGCTCTGAAGTGATCTGGGCTCACGAGGCCATCCTCACACCCCTCCTGCCAAGAACATGTCACCTTGGCTGTGACCCATCCTGATAAATGGGTCCCTCTGGCCTGGAACCTAGGGACGCCTTCATCAGGATGATAAACAAAGCCTGGGACTTCTGCTGCCTCAGCGGCTGGTCAACTGCGCTGTGCCATGGCCACAGCTCTCTGCAGAAATATCAAAGGAAAAGAAGGACTGGAGGTCTCTGTCTCACAGCTACCTTCCAAGCACCGCAGGTGTCCCTGGAGGTAACTTGGTTCCCCAAAGTGCAAGGGAGTCTTTCAAATGTGGGCTTCATCTTTCCAGCCTCTGCTACTAAGGTTATGGGGGTGTAACAGAGTGGAGTGGAGTGGGCCAAACCAGAAAGTCTGCTCCACTCTGTTTTCTTGCCCAGTGACTTCATTTAGAGATCTCTCTCCCACTAAAGTAGAAATGACTGGTGGCAGCCCAAGTATTACGCTTTCCAGCTAGGTCTATATGGACTGAAAATTTAAAAATAGCAGGACTTTCAGTGTGATGAAATAAAATTTAAATTTTAAGGCAGGACTAAACATAAAATCTGTGCATTTGTTTGGCCTCCCTCCCCCCTCCCCCTGTGCTTCCCCGGTGGCACCAGGTGGGTAAAGAATCCACCTGCCAATGCAGGAGACATAGGAGATGTGGGTTTGATCCCTGGGTTGGGAAGATCCCTTGGAAGAGAGCATGGCAACCCAGAGTATTCTTGCCTGGAGAAGCCCATGGACAGAGGAGCCTGGGGGCTACAGTCCATAGAGTCGCAAAGAGTCGGACACGACTGAAGCGATTCATTACAACCCCCACCCCCTGTGCAATGTGTATCTGTGTTACACATTAACCAGGGCTCCTCAAAGATGAGAAGATTGCCCAACCATAAAGATCAATTTTTTTCTTTTTTCTAATGCCAGCAATGTAGCTTCTTAAAACAACAGTGTTCTTTCCCAGCTCTGTAGGGAGACGTGGTGCCTTTCTGCTTCCTTTGTGTGTGCTTTCCGGGACTGCGTGTCCTTGGTGAACTTCATGTGAAATATCAGTGTGTCGTGTTGGTGTACAATCCTTTGTCTCAAAAATGTATGTGACCACACCTTCAGCTTCTAACAGGGAGAACAGAGCTCAGAGCTTTCTGAGAATCTGCTTCCTGGGTTTTAATCCTCGGTTTGACTCAAATAAAATTCTTTGTTTCCCCTTAACTTGACAGTTAATTGATTTTTGTCTATAAGTGAAAAGATAGGAAGCTACAGGATATTCATAAAATTATAGCATTTTGGGAAAATGATGTGGGTGTGCATGCATGTGTGGTCATGCACATAAATGTGTGTGTGCATGTGTGTGCACAAACATATACATGCATAAGACGTATTTGCTCACACAAGACTATGTATGTATCACATATATAAATAAAATACAACATAGAAAAGGCCTAGGAGAATATACACCTCACACAGTAACAGTGATTAATGCTGGATGAAGGAATAAGGGATGATGTGAGAGGGAAATTATTAATTTTCATAGCTTTGTTATGTTTTAAAGTCCTGTAAAGAATATGTATGACTTTTTGTAATATTTTAATATTAAAACATGGTAGGGTCTCCTAGGGTGCTGATCTGTGTGATGTTCACATACGTAAGAATTCACTATACCACATATATACATATAAAAGAATATACCTCTATACTAAGCTGTGCATTCATATATATGTTTGCATAGTTTACTATAGTGGCATATTCTTCAATAAAACAAAGTTGAAAACTAATGGATGATTTAAGTGAAATAGTAAAAGAAAAACCTCAGACACTTACCGGGTGTAAAAGAACCTGAGGCAGCCACACCCAAACAGTAAAAGTCACAGACCCTAAGCAAGTCATGTGACTTCTCTGAGACTCGGTTTTACTCATCTGCAAACGACGTATCACAGTGGTAGCTATCCCAGTGCTACAGTGAGAATAAAATGAATTAATCTGTATAAATTGCTTACTGAGTGCCTAGGCACCCAATAGTAAATATGGAAAGGGTCTTCATTCTTCTCCATCAGAGTCATTGTATTACTTTCCTAGGGTGACCATAACAAATGACCACAAGTTGGGAGGCTCAAACCAACAGCAATGTATTCTCTCATAGTTCAAGAGTCCAGAATCCAAAATAAAGGTCTTATCAGCAGGGCTGATTCCGTGTGAATTTCTGATGGAGAACCTCTCCGTGCCTCTCTGTTAGCTTCTGGGGGCTGCTGGTACCCTTGGCGTTCCTGGGCCTGTATTCTCATCTCTCGTCTCTGCTTCCATCCTCATGTGAGCTTCTTCCCTGTGTCTGTCTCCCTGTGCGTCCTCTCCTCTTCTTATAAGGATGCCAGTTTGCCCACCCTCACCTAGCATGACTTCATCTTGACTAATTATATCTGAAAAGACCCTATGTCCAAATAAACTTACATTCTGTAGTTCCAGGTGGACTTGAATTTGGAGTGACACTGTCTTACTCGGGCTTTCCTGGTGGCTCAGTGGTAAAGAATCTGTCTGCAATGCAGGAAACACAGGTTCAGTACCTAGGTCAGGAAGATCCCCTGGAGGAGGGCACGGCAACCCACTCCAGCAGTCTTGCCTGGAGAATCCTGTGGGCAGAGGAGCCTAGTGGGCTACCGTCCATAAGGTTGGAAAGAGTCAGACACAACTGAAGTGACTTAGCATACACACTATCTTACTGCAGAAAGGCATCATTATTCAGAGATAATAAACATTTAAGGGCAGGGCAGGGGGAGTATCTCATTATCCAAACAGGCTGCCTGCAATCAGCATCTCTGACTACCCAATATTTGCAGACTTCTATTTTATTGTTTTTAATAAAAAATAAAAGTGCCAAGTGAGTATAAATCACAAAACTCTTATGGCTGTGATCCAGCCTGTTGTGTTGACAGCAATATCATTTGGCATAAATAAAGTGCAAACTTTTCACCACGATCGATAATAAACAAATATTATTAATCTCCCAAGTCTTGGGTAAACTCTCTTTGTTTCCCTTGATTTTAATAGGCAAGACCAGCCTCTGTGATACTTGAGGTTGCTTTTTAAATGTGCCACTAGAGGGAGAGAAGGTTGTATGTTTGTTTTTGAAGTGCATATTGCAGGATAATGAGGTTTTCTTTGTGCAATTACTAAGAGTATGAGCTCCGTGTGTGATTGCAGAGTAATTTCATCTTAATGTTGATGATGCATGCTGCACTGCAGATCAAAGCGAAACAGTATAAATCACAAGCTGTGTTCCTATTAAAAGCATATTGTTTGGATGGAGATGGGAATCTATAACAATTCAAATGCTTTCTTTAATCACTGAAGTTCAAATGCTCTCTTTAAAACTGAACTTTTGCAAAGTGAGGATGGGCATTGCATTATACACAGAATAGCTTCTAAAAAGAACTGTGGTATAGAAATTTGAGAAGATGGAAAATGCCATTGAAAAGCTTCAAGGTATGACCTCTCAGCATTGTTTTTAATGCAACTTTGGGCACCAGGTAGCAAAGCAGTGGTCCAGCCCTGGGTAAAATAAAAGCAATAATAATTATCACTAAGTAGTACTTATTCTGCACCAGTGCTTTACATATATTAACTCATTTAACCTTCACAACAACCTTTTAAAGGAGATATTCTATCATTATCCTCATAAATGTGGAAACTGAGATCCATGTTTACAAAGGTTCTGAGCACCCAGGCCGACAGCAGGGTCTGGACTCAGCCATGATGCTCTGCAGCCTTCTAAGGTGAACATACATACATACGTCCTTCGTGCGCCCTAAATGCTTTCATGACATACTATACCACAGCATACCTATTGGAGTTCCTGAAATTAAAAAAAAAAAAAAAACTGACAATGACAAGTGCTGACGAGAATGTGGAGCAATTGAAACTCTCATCCACTACTGGTGATAATGGACAATGACTCAACCCTCCAGAAAACAGTTTGGCCATTTCTCTCGCAAAGGTAAATATAAAGGATCACATAATAGAAAGCCAGCACCCACATCACAGGTTGCTAAAAGATCATATGAGTCAGTATCTAGAGAACAAAAGCCACACAAGGTATTTTAACAGAGAGAATGTAATTACACAGATATTGGAAGAAAGCAAAAGGAAATTCTGAGGCAGTAACTGCAGGAAGCAGCTGCAGTGTGCAGCTCCTTAGGGCTAGGGGAACAAGGGGAAGAAATCAGAGTTCGGACAGATTCTAGGAGGAGGAGCCCCATGGAGCTGGATCCAGACCTCTAAAGTGTGCGGGTGTGCCGCACAGCTGTGGCAGGTCCTTTTGTGTGTGTGCGCGCGTGTGGCAGGTCCTTTTAAGGGGAGATGAGGCTGATTCTGGGAGAGCAGATGAGGCTGAAAACTAGAGCCAACTGATGGACGCTGCTGGGGAAAGGGCTATGGCGGGGCCGTGCTGACATGCTGACGGGAATAGCAGCACAACAGGAACTAGGGCATCTCCCTCCCCCAGCCTGCTGAGCACCACTTCCAGCCTTCCAATTTCCCTCTGGCTCTCTTCTTGGCAGAAGCTGCCCAGAAGCCAGGTGACAAGGAGCCTCACAGTTTGCAGAGCTCAGTGTCCCAGAGCATAGAAGGGGTGGGTGGGGGCGCCCTCTGGAGCAAAGAACCTAGCATCAATCGGGGGTGTACAGTCAGCACCCCTCACTCACTCATATGTTCAGTCATTCATTCCTCAAATATTTGTTGAGGATCAAGTACTCAGCTAAGACTCCCATCCTGAAGGAATTACAACTAAATAAGAAAAATTAAAGCAGAATAAACTTATATGCAGAGTATATCATGAGAAACCCTGGGCTGGAAGAAGCACAAGCTGGAATCAAGATTGCTGGGAGAAATATCAATAACCTCAGATATGCAGATGACACCACCCTTATGGCAGAAAGAGAAGAGGACCTAAAAAGCCTCTTGATGAAAGTGAAAGAGGAGAGTGAAAAAGATGGCTTAAAGCTCAACATTCAGAAAATGAAGATCATGGCATCCGGTCCCATCACTTTATGGGAAATAGATGGGGAAACAGTGGAAACAGTGACATACTTTATTTTTTTGGGCTCCAAAATCACTGCAGATGGTGACTGCAGCCATGAAATTAAAAGACGCTTGCTCCTTGGAAGAAAAGCTATGGCCAACCTAGACAGCATATTTAAAAACAGAGACATTACTTTGCCAACAAAGGTCCATCTAGTCAAAGCTATGGTTTTTCCAGTAGTCATGTATGGATGTGAGAGTTGGACTGTGAAGAAGGCTGAGTGCTAAAGAATTGATGCTTTTGAACTATGGTGTTGGAGAAGACTCTTGAGAGTCCCTTGGACTTCAAGGGGATCCAACCAGTCCATTCTAGAGGAGATCAGCCCTGGGATTTCTTTGGAAGGACTGATGCTAAAGCTGAAACCCCAGTACTTTGGCCACCTCATGCGAAGAGTTGACACATTGGAAAAGACTGATGCTGGAAGGGATTGAGGGCAGGAGGAGAAGGGGACGACAGAGGATGAGATGGCTGGATGGCATCACCGACTTGATGGACGTGAGTCTGGGTGAACTCCTGGAGATGGTAATGGATAGGGAGGCCTGGCGTGCTGCGATTCATAGTGTCGCAAAGAGTCGGACGCGACTGAGCGATTGGACTGAACTGAACTGAAGCAGAGGTCTTTGTGGGTATTTCAGTCTGGTATAGTATCATTTCCATGGGGAAGGCACCTCCTCCAGGTGTCAAATACTTGGAACGGTAAAGCTGGAACAACATCACTTTGTATGGCATTGAGACTGGCTGTCTGCCTGGGGAAAGAAAGTACTCTGCACGCCCTCCTGACATCCCTGGGTCACTATAAGATTGGCAGGATCTGATAACTTGAGCAGCCTAGAAGGAATCTTACATGGGATCGTTAGCACAACAAATTTTATTGGCCATTTGCCCTGGGATCTCAAGTAGTCAGATCTCTCCCAAATCCTCCCTATTTCCTTAAAAGGAAATTAAAAGACCTGTATTCTATTTGAAAACAAGGATGAAATTCTGTTCCCTCTTGCCAATCATATATACTGATATTCATGTAGCAATCTTCATGAAGGTATTGATTTGACTCAATTCCCAGCTTGAGGATTGTTTTTGATTGTTCCAGCTGACTTTATGACTTTATTATGACTCCTGTAGGCAAAATGCCTTCTGGCTTAGCAGCCCTTCTTACACTCAAAAACCCTTGTTCCCCTTCCCAGTGAATTACCTTCCAACTAAAACCTGTCTCAGGCTGTGCTTTTAAGGAACCTGATGCGAGACATCAGTTATTTCTACTAGTTCTCAAAGTGAACCCTTACAGGTACCCCCAGATTAGTTAGGGACGGTCGTCACCTGCTGCTGGCTGGCGCACTTGCATGAACGTCTCCGCACTAAGGATGACAGCACTAGACGTGCTTGGAGGTTACGATCCTCCAGGACCTGGGCTCTGTGCGGGGAGCTGGGAGATTGAACACACTGCGCGGGCCATCCTGGAAGGGCAGACGGCCTCCATCCCATATGGAGTGCTTCCATCCTTGGCGGCCTGCGAATTGCTATCGACACCGGGTTAAAACAGGTTTTCTAAAAGTTTCTATTGGAGTGTTGTCGATTTACTGTTCACGGGGTTCTCAAGGCAAGAAATCTGAAGTGGTTTGCCATTCTCTTCTCCAGTGGACCACATGTTGTCAGAACTCTCCAGCGTGACCCGTCCGTCTCGGGTGGTCCTACACGGCATGGCTTATAGTTTCATTGAGTTAGACAAGGTGGTGATCCATGTGATCAGTTTGGTTAGTTTTCTGTGATTGTGGTTTTCATTCTGTCTGCCCTCTGATGGGTGACGATTAGAGGCTTGTGGAAGCTTCCTGATGGGATGTACTGGCTATGAAGAAACCTGGGTCTTGCTGTGGTGGGTGGGACCATGCTCAGTAAATCTTTAATCCAATTATCTGTTGATGGGTGGGGCTGTGTTCCCTCTCTGTAGTTTGGCCTGAGGCCAAACTATGGTAGGGGTAATAACAGCAGTAATGGACCTCCTTCAAAAGGACACATGCCAGCATGCCACAGCTCCCAGGACTGTTGTATTCAGTGCCCCTGACCGTGCAGCATGCCACTGTCGACCCATGCCTCTGCCAGAGACTCCTGGACACAAGGCTGAGCACCGAACAACTGATGCTTTTGAACTGCAGTGTTGGAGAAGATTCCTGAGAGTCCCTGGGACTGCAAGGAGATCAAACTAGTCAGTCCTAAAGGAAATCAATCCTAAACATTCATTGGAAGAACTGATGCTGAAGCTGAAGCTCCAATACTTTGGCCACCTGATGCAAAGAACTAACTCATTAGAAAAGACCCTAATGCTGGGAAAGATTGAACTAGGAGGAGAAAGGGACGACAGAGGACCAGATGATTAGATGGCATCACTGACTTGAAGAACATGAGTTTGAGCAAGCTCTGGGAGTTGGTGATGGACAGGGAAGCCTGGCGTGCTGCAGTCCATGGGGTTACAAAGAGTTGGACACGATTGAGGGACTGAGCAACAAAGTTGGTTTATAATATTGTGTTAGTTCATGTGTGAGTCAATTATATGTATATATGTAACAGCAAAGTGAATCAATTATATATGTATAAATAACATACTTTATATATATAACATATATATATATATATAGCACAGGGGCCTCTACTCAATACTCTGTAGTAACCTATATGGGAAAAGAATCTTAAAAAGAATGGATATCTTTTTAATATTTAAATTAATATCCACATTAATTTAAAAATGGGAAGATCCTTTTCCCATATAGGTTACTACAGAGTATTGAGTAGAGCTCCCTGTGCTATACAATAGGTCCTTATCAGTTATTTATTTTATATATAGTAGTTATGTCCTGGTGTCAAAGCCGAAGACTGAAACGTCAAGGGATGGGGTGCTTGAGCCAGTGTGCTCAAGCTGATTCCAAATTCAGTTTTTGCCAAGCAGAAGTGATCTTCTTAGTGATACAGAGTGCATACCACTCTGCAGGGGAAAGAACATACACTTTGGAGCTAGTTCAGATACAAATGGTGACTCACAAATCACTTAGCTTCTCTGTGCCTCCGTGTTCTCAACTATAGGACAGGGCGATGCAGGAATTCCCTGACAGTCCAGTGGTGGAGACACTGCACTTTCACTGCCAAGGGCTCAGTTTGGATCCCTGGTAGGGGAACTAGCTATACCATGTGGCTTAAAAAAAGAAGGATAATAAAACTTCACAGGATGTGAAAATGACAATTTACCTGTGAAACAAGCAGCATGAGGCCTGGAGCTTTTTAAGTGACAGTGATGTAGTTCTTATTAAGGGGTAGCAAGAACTGTCTTCACTCTTCCTTTATCAGCTATACCTGTTTTGTTATCAGGTTGTTATTATTTAGTCGCTCAGTTATGTCTGACTCTGCGACTCCATGGACTGTAGCACGCCAGGCTTCCCTGTCCTCCACCGTCCCCAGCTGACTGCAGATGTTGACAGTACAACTGGCCTGTAGCACAGAGACACTTGCTACACCGTCTCCCACTTGGGACTTCCTCCATCTTCTGTCATTTCTTTTTCCTCCTCTCACGTTTCTTTGCCTCTTTTTCATCCCTCTTCTGTCTCCTTATCTCATGTTCCCTTTTAACCCTGTTCCCTGAGATCTATTTTAATGTTACTAGAAAGATAGGCTAACCCAACTCTGGGAATCACGAGACGGCATCACAGATCTGCCCTCATGCATTCAGTCCATGAAAGATTTTGTCCGTGCCTTGATTTTGTCTCCTTGGCCCTCACCTTTCCATGCGTGCTCTTGAAACATCTGGGACACACTACAGGCTCCCTCTGGCGTGCTCAGTCCACCCACACCTCTGTCTGGAGGTGCTGGGGATGTAACCAAGAGCAGCTCTCAGCCAAAAGGAAATGAGATTTGGAGGATAAACGTCCCAGTATACTTGCCTTTCAGGAACATCAATTCTGAGGCATGTTTTCCAGTTTCCCAGATGTTCCCAGCAGAACTAAGCTCCCGCTACGGGGTGGAGAAGCAACCCCATCAAATAACTCCCCTCAGATTGTCTTCCTCCCTTCCCATCTTACCTGCCTGATCCCTGGCTGCTGTGTTCAAATCCTTATCTCAGGTTCTGCTTGGAGGGGCTGGGAGCAGCTCAGCAGAAGACATCACCTCACCTGCCCTGCATCTTCAGGCTCAGGGCCATCCCTGGCCTCTTCCTGTCGTGATCTAAGTTAGGAACCAGGGAATTGGTACAAAGAAGAGATATAGGGAGATTTGCTGCAGGGCTCCTGCCACCAGTTTTCTTTGTTTCAAATAGAAAACATGATTATGGTCACAACTCACCGTGTGTGTGTGTGCGCTCAGCTGCTAAATCGTGTCCAACTCTTTGCAACCCCATAGACAATAGCCCACCAGGCTCCTGTGTCCATGGGATCATTCAGGCAAAAATACTGGAATGGGTTGCCATTTCCTTCTCAGGGGATCTTTTGCACCAAGGGATCAAACCCACATCTCCTATGTCTCCTGCATTGGCAGGTGGGTTCTCTACCACTGGGAGGCCTCACGATTCACTGGATAATACTAATCTTGTTGGTTCTTGCTTCTATAGGCATTTGTCACCCAGCATTATCTCTTTATTATTTAACCATAACAGTTTTTCCATTTCTCAAAAGACAGCAACAGTTCTGTGAACAACGAAGACAAAATTGGCTGACAGGGGAAATATATTAGGAGTACCATGAGCTCACCAACAAAGAGTCATTAAAACGTCTCTCCGGTTAAAAAGAAAACCAACAAATTGTTCCATTTCGGCTGATGTGAGACAGGTTGGTTGGGAAAAGAAAGAAGAGATTCCTTGGAGACGTTTTCATTTTCCTACTCCCTGCAGCAATTAGATGTCAACCAAGAACACCTATTCTTCATGTATTCCCTTACGTATTTATCTCCAGCCAACATTCTTGCCTGAAATTGGAAAGCTGTGAAAGGTAAATTTTTTTCCTTTCAAGAAATGAAACTAATGGTCAGATTTAAGTGACAGGAAAACATTTCTCATGATAAAAATAAGGCCCAAAGCTCCAGTACTGGTGTACATTGTTTTCAATTCATCAGAACCCCTGGTATTAGCAGAAGTGTCAGGATACAGTAATCAAGCATCTCTACTAGATGTGTTCATCAGGAATTCTTCAGGTTTCTACTTTTGAAATATAGAAAACCCACAAACAGGGATTCATCCATAATCCCCTTATAATTATTTTAATTGATTTATAAGATAAATAAAATTAACCTTTTTCCCCACTCTCCCAATACCCTCCCACTCCATGGGGGGGCATAATTTCACTGTGATAGACATACCTCCAGTCCCTTTCTATGCCTACGAGACATACTTACACTCACATTTTTACATTCAGTTCAGTTCAGTTCAGTCACTCATTCATGTCTGACTCTTTGTAACCCCATGGACTGTAGCACGCCAGGCTTCCCTGTCCATCACCAACTCCCGGGGCTTGCTCAAACTCATGTCCATCGAGTCAATGATCCCATCCAACCATCTCATCCTCTGTAATCCCCTTCTCCTGCCTTCAATCTTTCCCAGCATCAGGGTCTTTTCCAATGAGTCAGTTTTTTGCATCAGGTGGCCAAAGTATTGGAGTTTCAGCTTCAGCATCAGTCCTTCCAGTGAATATTCAGGGTTGATTTCCTTTAGGATTCACTGGTTTGATCTCCTTGCAGTCCCATCACTTCATGGAAAATAGATGGGAAAACAATGGAAACAATGACAGACTTTATTTTATTGGGCTCCAAAATCACTGCAGATGGTGACTGCAGCCATGAAATTAAAAGATGGTTGCTCCTTGGAAGAAAAGCTATGACCAACCTAGACAGCATATTAAAAAGCAGAGATATTACTTTGCCGACAATTTTTATATTCACCTACCTGCTATTTTCCTTTTTTTGTTTGTTTTTTTATATAAATTTATTTATTTTAATTGGAGGCTAATTACAATATTGTATTGGCTTTGCCATACATCAACATGAATCCACCATGGGTGTACATGTGTTATTTTCCTAATGAAACTAATATATATACATTTTTGCAAAATTTTTATTTCTATCATATATCATGGGCATTCTTCTAAGAAACCACGTATGAGCCTATTGTAGGTGCAGTGATAAAGAATTCACCTGCCAATGGAGGAGACACAAGAGATGATTATTTAATTATATGCTCATAATAATGTTGTTCAGTTGCAAAGTTGTGTCTGATTCTTTGCAACCCCATGGACTGCAGCACGCCAGGCACCTCTGGCTTCCACTATCTCCCCCAGTTTATTCAAATTCATGTCCACTGAATCAGTGATGTTATCTAACCATTTTATCCTCTGCTGTCCCCTTCTCCTTTTGCCTTCAATCTTCCCCAGCATCAGGGTCCTTTCCAGTGAGTCGGTTCTTTGTATCAGGTGGCCCAAGTTTTGGAGCTTTGGCCTCAGCATCATCCTTCCAATGAATATTCAGAACTGATTTCCTTTAAGATTGACTGGTTTGATTTCCTTGCAGTCCAAGGGACTCTCAAGAGTTCTCCAGCACCACAGTTTGAAAGCATCAGTTCTTTGGCACCCAGTCTTCTTTGTGGTCCAACTCTCACATCCATACATGACTACTGGAAAAACCATAGCTTTGACTAGACGGACCTTTGTTGGCAAATTGATGTCTCTGCTTTTTAATATGCTGTCTACATTTGTCATAGCTTTCCTTCCAAGAATCAAACATCTTCCAATTTCATGGCTGCAGTCACCATTCCCAGTGATTTTGGAGCCCAAGGAAAGTAAAATCTGTCACTGTTTCACCCTTTCCTTTCCTATTTGCCATAAAGTGACAGGACCATATGCCATGATCTTAGTTTTTTGAATGTTGAGTTTCAAGGCAGCTTTTTCACTCTTTCACTTTCATCAAGAGACTCTTTAGTTCCTCTTCACTTTCTGCCATTAGAGAGGTATATCTGCACATCTGAGGTTGTTGATATTTCTTCCAGCAACGTTGATTCCACCTTGTGATTCATCCAGCCCAGTATTTTGCATGATGTATTCTGCGTGTAAGTTAAATAAGTAGGGTGACAATATACAACCTTTTACTCCTTTCCTAATTTTGAACCAGTTGGTTGTTCCATGGAAGATTCTAACTGTTGCTTCTTGACCCACATGCAGGCTTTTCAGGAGACAGGTAAAGTGATCTAGTAGTATTTCCCTTTAAGAATTTTCCACAGTTTGTTGTGATCCACACAGTCAAAGGCTCTAGCATAGTCAAGGAAGGAAAAGTAGACGTTTTTCTGGAATTCCCTTGCTTTTTCTATTATCCAAAGGATGTTGGCAATTTGATCTCTGGTTCCTCTGCCTTTTCTAAACCCGGCTTGTACATCTGGAAGTTCTCGGTTCATGTACTGCTGAAGCCTAGCTTGAGGATTTTGAGCATAACCTTGCTGGCATGTGAAATGAGCACAAGTATACGGCAGTTTGAACATTCTTTGGCATTGCCTTTCTTTGGAATTGGAATGAAAACTGACCTTTTCCAGTCCTCGTGGCCAGTGCTGAGGTTTCCAAGTTTGCTGATATATGGAATGCAGCATTTTAACAGCATCATCTTTTAGGATCTTAAATAACTCACCTGGAATTTGGTCACCTCCACAGAAAGAACTGTGCACACACGAATGAGCTGCTGTTGGCCTCTGCGATGCTCTGAGCAGTCTGAGAGGTGCCTGGTGCCCACTCCTAGGGTCCCGGCAGAGGGCTGAGGGTGAAGAATGGGCTACTGGCTCTTTTCTGTTAGCTTGTTTAAAAGATGAGAATTGAAGGGAGAAGATTATGCTACCCCAAATATGCCTGTTTGGAGGCATAACATTGTTTTGAACTGCTAATTTTGAGAAACTGACGACACAGTTTGCAATTCTTTGCGACCCCATGAACTGTATAGTCCATAGAGTTCTCCAGGCCAGAATATTGGAGTGGGTAGCTGTTTCCTTCTCCAGGGGATCTTCCCAACCCAGGGATCAAACCCAGGTCTCCTACATTGCAGACATATGCTTCACCAGGCGAACCACCAGGGAAGCCCAAGGACAAGCTCTAAAAACAGAAAAGTTACCCTTTCAGAAGGGAAATTTACATTAGAAAGAGGGCTATTGCCAGAGAGAACTTTTTGCTTGACAGACTTCCTTGCATGGCAGGGTACCTTTGTTTATGAAACATTTACTCTTCTCACCTTCCCCTCTTGAAGCCCTGACTCCATCCATTAGCTCAGCAAGGTGTATAAGCCTCAACTGTCTGGATTTCTTTCTAGTCTCATATCTTTGTGGTGCTCTCATACATACATAATAAAAATTGTTTTTCTTTTTGTCCTGTTAACCTATCTTTTATTACAGGGGCATCTTAGCCAAGAATTTAGCACAGAAAGAAAGTTATTCCTCCTCTATGGTGTAATCATGGAAAGTGTTGTCTGTGAGCAGGTTGGAGAAGCACTTTCAGACAGAGGTGGAATGAGAGAATAGAGTTTATTAGAGCAGGAGATGCTGTTAAAAGTGCAGGTTGGCTCAAGGGAGAGCTGAAGCCTTTTGAGGGCTAGTAATCAATTTTTATAGCCTTGAGACAGAGAAAATTCCTTTGAAAGGGTGGCAATAGGTGGTTGGTTAGGATGCTATTGGGTGGGAAATAGAGTGGGTGTTTTGCCTAATATGGGGTCAGGGAACTGGACAATTTTGATTAGGAGGCTCATGGCAACAGTTGCTATGGGAGATGTTTGTCCTGTGACCTTGGTATAAGGCTCCACATCTGTGACCTTGGTACAGGTCTACACAGAAAGCAAAAACAAAGCAAAATTAGAAGACAGACAGACAAGGAGGAAGGAAGGAGACAGGGAGGGAGGGAAGGAAGGAGCGTGCTACTCAGAGGCAGCATGTAGCCCTCGGATCCAGCTGCAGGAGATGATGAGGGACTGAGGAGCACCATGTGAGGGCATCATCCTTTTCAGCACAAAATCCAGCCCTAAGCTTGAGAGAGACCCTGAAGTCCTTTGTGAGAAGGGGACCACATTCCCTCTAACAGGAATTCGTGGACAGGAAGAAGACAAGGTTGCCTTAAAAATCCACACAAAGTTGATAGTTTCCTTTCCACTTTTAAACTTTTTATTTGACTACACTGGGTCTTAGTTGCAGAACTTGGGATCTTTAGTTAAGACACGTGGGATCTTGTTCCCTGACCAGGGATCGAATCCTGGCCCCCTTCAATGAGAGTGCAGAGTCTCAGCCTCTGGACTATCAGAAAGGTCTGTCCTTTCCAGGTTTTTAAAATGCTGACTCTGCTCAAGGTTAACAACGATGCTTGGAGTATAAGAAATCAACTAGTTCCTCAGCCGTTGGAGAAAGTTTTAATGGTATAAGTCAAGGCAGACCCAAGGCCATGCATCTGTCTGTTTTTTTAGTAATAATAATGCCATAGCTAAGTTTATTTAGCACTTAACTGTGGCCAGGCTCTGGGGAAAGAACTCTCTGGGGAAAGCTCTGAGAGCTAATGTAAACCTTAACAGAGTAAAACTTTAACTCATTTAACTGCCCTCTAAGTGGGTACTTAGAATAGCAGGCAAATTAAGCCTTGGAGTACAAAATGAAGCAGGGCAAAGGCTAATAGAGTTCTGCCAAGAGAATGCACTGGTCATAGCAAACACCCGCTTCCAACAACACAAGAGAAGACTCTACACATGTGTATCACCAGATGGTCAATACCAAAATCAGATTGATTATATTCTTTGCAGCCAAAGATGAAGAAGCTCTATACAGTCAACAGAAACAAGACCAGGAGCTGACTGTGGCTCAGATCATGAACTCCTTATTGCCAAATTCAGACTTAAACTGAAGAAACTAGGGAAAACCCCTAGACCATCCAGGTGTGACTTAAATCAAATCCCTTACAATTATACAGTGAAAGTGAGAAATATATTCAAGGGATTAGATCTGATAGACAGAGTGCCTGAAGAACTATGGACTGAGACTCATGACATTGTACAGGAGGCACGGATCAAGATCATTCCCAGGAAAAAGAAATGCAAAAAGGCAAAATGGTTGTCTGAGGAAGCCTTACAAATAGCTGAGAAAAGAAGAGAAGTGAAAGGCAAAGGAGAAAAGGAAAGATATACCCATTTGAATGCAGAGTTCCAAAGAATACCAAGGAGAGATAAGAAAGCCTTCCTCAGTAATCAATGCAAAGAAATAGAGGAAAACAATAGAATGGGAAAGACTAGAGATCTCTTCAAGAAAATTAGAGATACCAAGGGAACATTTCATGCAAAAATGGACACAATAAACAACAGAAATGGAATGTACCTAACAGAAGCAGAGGATATTAAGAAGAGGTGGCAAGAATACACAGAAGAACTGTACAAAAAAGATCTTTACGACCCAGATAACCACAATGGTGTGATCACTCACCTAGAGCCAGACATCCTGGAATACGAAGTCAAGTGGGTCTTAGGAAGCATCACT
>NW_011494907.1:343186-343888 GCF_000754665.1 Bison bison bison
AACTCTCTCATCCATACATAACCACTGGCAAAACCATAGCTTTGACTAGATGGACCTTTGTTGGCAAAGTAATGTCTCTGCTTTTTAATATGCTATCTAGTTTGGTCATAACTTTCCTTCCAAGGAGCAAGGCTGCAGTCACCATCTGCAGTGATTTTGGAGCCCAGAAAAATAAAGTCTGACACTGTCTCCACTGTTTCCCATCTATTTCCCATGAAGTGATGGGACCGGATGCCATGATCTTCATTTTCTGAATGTTGAACTTTAAGCCAACTTTTTCACTCTCCTCTTTCACTTTCATCAAGAGGCTTTTTAGTTCCTCTTCATTTTCTGCCATAAGGGTGGTGTCATCTGCATATCTGAGGTTATTGATATTTCTCCTGGCAATCTTGATTCCAGCTTGTGTTTCTTCCAGCCCAGCGTTTCTAATGATGTACTCTGCATAGAAGTTAAATAAGCAGAGTGACAATATACAGCCTTGACGTACTCCTTTTCCTATTTGGAACCATTCTGTTGTTTCGTGTCCAGTTCTAACTGTTGCTTCCTGACCTGTATATAGGTTTCTCAAGAGGCAGGTCAGGTGGTCTAGTATTTCCATCTTTTGAAGAATTTTCCACAGTTTATTGTGATCCACACAATCAAAGGCTTTGGCATAGTCAATAAAGCAGAAATAGATGTTTTTCTGGAACTCTCTTGCTTTTT
>NW_011494907.1:343988-344463 GCF_000754665.1 Bison bison bison
AGGATATTAAGAAGAGGTGGCAAGAATACACAGAAGAACTGTACAAAAAAGATCTTTACGACCCAGATAACCACAATGGTGTGATCACTCACCTAGAGCCAGACATCCTGGAATACGAAGTCAAGTGGGTCTTAGGAAGCATCACTACAAACAAAGCTGGTGGAGGTCATGGAATTCCAGTTGAGCTATTTCAAACCCTAAAAGATAATGCTGTGAAAGTGCTGCACTCACTTCAGTTCAATTCAGTCGCTCAGTCGTGTCCAGCTCTTTGCAACCCCATGAACCGAAGCACGGCCAGGCCTCCCTGTCCATCACCAACTCCCAGAGTCCACCCAAACCCATGTCCATTGAGTCGGTGATGCCATTCAACCATCTCATCCTCTGTCGTCCCCTTCTCCTCCTACCCTCAATCTTTCCCAGCATCAGGGTCTTTTCAAATGAGTCAGCCATTCTCATCAGGTGGCCAAGTATTGGA
>NW_011494907.1:344717-356240 GCF_000754665.1 Bison bison bison
AGATGAGTGCAATTGCGCGGTAGTTTGAGCATTCTTTGGCATTTCCTTTCTTTGGGATTGGAATGAAAACTGACTTTTTCCAGTCCTGTGGCCACTGCTGAGTTTTCCAAATTTGCTGGTATATTGAGTGCAGCACTTTCACAGCATCATCTTTCAGGATTTGAAAGAGCTCAACTGGAATTCCATCACCTCCACTAGCTTTGTTCATGCTAATGCTTCTTAAGGCCCACTTGACTTCACATTCCAGGATGTCTGGCTCTAGGTGAGTGATCACACCATCGTGATTATCTTGGTCGTGAAGATCTTTTTTGTACGGTTCTCATGTGTATTCTTGACACGTCTTCTTAATATCTTCTGCTTCTGTTAGGTCCATACCATTTCTGTCCTTTATTGAGCCCATCTTAGCATGAAATGTTCCCTTGGTATCTGTAATTTTCTTGAAGAGATCTCTAGTCTTTCCCATTCTGTTGTTTTCCTCTATTTCTTTGCATTGATTACTGAGGAATGCTTTCTTATCTCTCCTTGCATTCCTTGGAACTCTGCACTCAACATGCCAGCAAATTCATAAAACTCAGCAGTGGCCACAGGACTCAAAAAGGTCAGTTTTCATTCCAATCCCAAACAAAGGCAATGTCAAAGAATGTTCAAACTACTGCACAATTGCACTCATTTCACACACTAGCAAAGTAATGCTCAAAATTCTCCAAGCCAGGCTTCAGCAATATGTGAACTGTGAACTTCCAGATGTTCAAGCTGTATTTAGGAAAAGTAGAGGAACCAGAGATCAAATTGCCAACATCTGTTGGATCCTAGAAAAAGCAAGAGAGTTCCAGAATAACATCTACTTCTGCTTTCTTGACTATGCCAAAGCCTTTGACTGTGTGGATAACAACAAACTGTGGAAAATTCTTAAAGAAATGGGAATATCAGACCACTTTACCTGCCTCCTGACAAATCTGTATGTGGGTTAAGCAGCAACAGTTAGAACCAGATATGGAACAATGAACTGGTTCAAACTTGGGAAAGAAGTATGTCAAAGCTGTATATTGTCATCCTGCTTATTTAACTTATATGCAGAGTATAACATGTGAAATGCCAGGCTGGATGAAACACAAGCTGAAATCAAGATTGCTGGGAGAAATATCAATAACCTCAGATATGCAGATGACACCACCCTTATGGCCGAAAGCGAAGAGGAACTGAAGAGCCTCTTGATGAAAGTGAAAGTGGAGAGTGAAAAAGTTGGCTTAAAACTCAACATTCAGAAAACTAAGATCATGGCATCTGGTCCCATCACTTCATGGGAAATAGATGGGGAAACAGTGGAAACAGTGACATACTTTATTTTTCTGGGCTCCAAAATCACTGCAGATGGTGACTACAGCCACAAAATTAAAAGATGCTTGCTCCTTGGAAGAAAAGCTATACCAATTTAGACAGCATATTAAAAAGCAGAGACATTGCTTTGCCAACAAAGGTCCATCTAGTCAAAGCCATGGTTTTTCCAGTAGTCATATATGGTTGTGAGAGCTGTACTATAAAGAAAGCTAAGCACCGAAGAATTCATGCTTTTCAACTGTGTTGTTGAAGAAGACTTTGAGAGTCCCTTGGACTGCAAGGAGATCCAACCAGTCCATCCTAAAGGAGATCAATCCTGGGTGTTCATTGGAGGGACTGATGCTGAAGCTGAAACTCCAATACTTTGGCCATCTAATGCAAAGAACTGATTCATTAGAAAAGACCCTGATGCTGGGAAAGATCGAAGGCAGCAGAAGAAAGGAACGACAGAGGAACAGATGGTTGAATGGCATCACCGATTCGATGAACATGAGTTTGAGCAAGCTCTGAGTGTTGGTGATAGACTGGCAAGCCGAGTGTGCTGCAATCCATGGGGTCGCAAAATGACACAATTGAGCAACTAAACTGAACTGTAGTTGGTGCTAGATTTATAGATAAGGAAAGAAACAAAAAGGGTTTAAAGACTTGCCTGGGGTCAGAGGAATGAAGCCCCAGGAGCCCAGGCAGTCTGATGCTGGATCTCCACCCAGTTCTCCCTGGTAGCTCAGAGTGAGGCTTTGTCTTGCTCCATGCCCCGTAGGTCTAACCCAGGCCAGGCTCAGACCTGCTTTCTCCACCTTGGTTCATGCCTCCATGTCCTTGTTTTGCTCTTGGCCATTGTTGCTTCCCTTGGCTTTCCTACAAATGGGACATTTAAATAATCCTAATGTTGTTGAAGGAGAAGGCAATAGCACCCCACTCCAGTACTCTCGCCTGGAAAATCCCATGGACGGAGGAGCCTGGTAGGCTGCAGTCCATGGGGTCGCTGAGGGTCGGACACGACTGAATGACTTCACTTTCACTTTTCACTTTCATGCATTGGAGGAGGAAATGGCAACCCACTCCAGTGTTCTTGCCTGCAGAATCCCAGGGACAGGGGAGCCTGGTGGGCTGTCATCTCTGGGGTCGCACAGAGTCGGACATGACTGAAGCGACTTAGCAGCAATGTTGTTGATTGACCCAGGAATTACAAGGGATTTTTCTTGTGCTTTAGTCAAAGATAGAAAGAGAGGCTAACCCCAGCTTAAAGGTCCTACAGGGAGGAGTGGAGTCACCACCTCTCATTTGCGGTAAAGGATGAAAGCTGAGGATGGGGTGAGGGCTGTGGCAGCGTGGGGCATCCCCGGAGGGTGGGGGGTGGGGTAGGGGGTGTGTGGAGAAAGACCTTTCAGGCTGGCCCCTCCCAGGTCAGTGAAATGACCGTAAGGACCCCAGCCTGATTCTATGCCTAAGTTTTCTAGTTGATGGAGTTGTGATGGAGGGAGGAAGGAAAGGAGACGGGAGAGAGGAAAGTGGAGATCAAAGTTGGTGATTGGAATCCTGCGGACACTGAGCAGAGCAGATCGATGTGTTCCTGCCTCAGATCTCTTTAACTCACCCAAATGGACGTGCTCACCTAAGCTGTATTTAACACCTGATGTTTACGGGGAAAGGAAAAAAAAAAAAGCATATTGGTCACGTGGAGAAAAGTAAAGAAAGAAGGGACACCCTCAAGACACCTCCTTCCCCACGGCCCTAGGGCCAGAAGTAATTCAAGGCTCAGCTCTGTTTACCTTGGAGGGAAGGAGCGGGGGAACCTGCCTGGTCTCTCAGCCCTCAGTCTCCCCTAAACCAGGGAGAGCTGCACACCAGCTCAGCAGCCCGGGACACAGCTCACTCCCTGCGGCGGCCCACACTCAGTTCAAGAGCTGCCTCCTCATTGAGTAGTTTCTGGTTTTCTCAAGAAGCCTTTGTCTCTCCTTTACATGTCCACCCTTCACCTGTAAAATTGATAGTTCATAGCTCTCATTCATGTCACAAGGTTGCCCATGCCCAGTGAATGGAAACCCCTCAGGCGTGCGGGCCCTTACCTGCCCCAGCACACCTGGTGTGTGGTACATCGTCCAGCACAAAGCAGGGACTAATAAATACTTGCTGAGTAAGTGTAGTTGGGTGGGTGTGTCAGTGAAAAAGCAAATTCATGCCAGTGCTTGGGGGAGACAAAGTGGAACAGCGGCTTGTGCCCAGATTGTATAGCGCGTTTCTCAGCCGCCTTTGTACTCTGATGTTGTTGCTCAGTCACTCAGCTGTAGTTTTGTGACTAAGTTCTAAGCAATCGGATATGAGTGAAAATACTGCGTGCGATGTCCAGGGAAGCTCCTCAGATGCAGGGCCTGCCATTGTTTGCCTTTTCCCCTTCCTGCTGGCGAGAACAAGGGCGGCGCTCCAGCTGTCATCTTAACAGCAGCGCCGTCCAGCAGAAATACAGGGCAGGCTGCACGGGAACGCCACACACACAGATTAAACTTTCTAGGAGCCACATTTTTAAAAGTAGAAAGAGAACCTCCATGGTAATCCAGTAGCTAAGACTCCATGCTCCAAATGCAGGGGACCTGGGTTCAATCCCTGGTCAGGGAACTAGATCCCACACGCTGCAGCGTGAGTGCTACGATTAAGACCTGGTTCAGCCAAAGAAATAAACAAATGTAGAAATAAGCAGGCAAATTAAATTTTAATACTACGTTTTTTCATCATACTAAGTTTTAAAAGATGTCAGTTAGGACTGTAATGTGGCTATTGTGCTGGGCAGCACAGTTTCAGATCACCAGAAACAAGCTGTGCTTTGAAAATGGCAGAACATAGCCAGGACATGGAAGCAACCTAGATGCTCATCAGCAGATGAATGGATAAGAAAGCTGTGGTACGTATATACAATTGGATATTACACAGCCTTTAAAAAGAATACATTTGAATCAGTTCTATGGGGTGGATGAAACTGGAGCCTATTATACAGAGTGAAGTAAGCCAGAAAGAAAAACACCAATACAGTATACTAATACATATATACGGAATTTAGAAAAATGGTAATGATAACCCTCTATGCGAGACAACAATAGAGGCACAGATGTATAGAACAGTCTCTTGGACTCTGTGGGAGAAGGCGAGGGTGGGATGATCTGAGAGATTAGCATTGAAACATGTATATTATCATATATGAAACAGATCGCCATTCCACGTTCGATGCATGAGACAGGGTGCTCAGGGATGGTGCCCTGGGATGACCCAGAGGGATGAGATAGGGAGGGAGGTAGGAGGGGGGTTCAGGATGGGGAACACATGTACACCCATGGCAGATTCATGTCAATGTATGGCAAAACCACTAAAATATTGTAAAGTAATTAGCCTCCAACTAAAATAAATAAATTAAAAAAAATTAAAGTTAAAAAAAATAAAAATGGCAGAGCACACAGTAGAAACAGCCTGGGTTCCTGAACATTATGGAACTGCCCTGCCAGCACTGAGTAACTCATCTCTAGACTCCATTTACATTAGAGAGTGAGGGAAAAAATACTTCTGTTCTCTTTTCAATTCAGTTCAGTTCAGTCACTCAGTCGTGCCCCATGGATTGCAGTATGCCAGGCTTCCCTGTCCATCACTAACCCCCGGAGCTTACTCAAACTCATGTCCATTGAGTTGGTGATGCCATCCAACCATCTCATCCTGTATCATTCCCTTCTCCTCCTGCCTTCAATCTTTTCCAGCATCAGGGTCTTTTCCAATGAGTCAGTTCTTCCCATCAGTGGCCCAAGTATTGGAGTTTCAGCTTCAGCATCAGTCCTTCAGGACTGATTTCCTTTAGGATGGACTGGTTGGATCTCCTTGCAGTCCAAGGGACTCTCAAGAGTCTTCTCCAACACCACAGTTCAAAAGCATCAATTTTTCAGTGCTCAGTTTTCTTTATAGTCCAACTCTCACATCTATACATGACCACTGGGAAAACCATAGCCTTGACTAGACGGACCTTTGTTGGTAAAGTAATGTCTCTGCCCTTTAATATGCAGTCTAGGTTGGTCATAGCTTTTCTTCCAAGGAGCAACCATCTTTTAATTTCATGGCTGCAGTCACCATCTGCAGTGATTTTGGAGCCCAAGAAAATAAAGTCACTGTTTCCATGGTTACCCCATCTATTTGCCATGAGGTGATGGGACAAGATGCCATGATCTTAGTTTTCTGAATGTTGAGTTTTAAGCCAACTTTTTCACTCTCCTCTTTCACTTTCATTTTTCTTTAAACTTTCTATTTTGTTTAAACCAGTGCTATTTTTAGTTTTCCACTGCTTGTAGAAGAACTGAGTTCTAACCGTGGTCACTAACCTGTGTTTGACCTCAGCCGTGATATGAAGCACACATGCCCAAGCTAGGGGCTCTGCTGTGCTGAGCATCAGGTGCTCTCATCAGATAACTGGCAATGCCAAGCCAGCTGTAATTGGCTGAGGCAGGGGTCCAGGTGACTCTTTCAGACAGAACCTGTATTCTCTGTTTGCCACAGAACCTGCCTCTCATTTTTCTTTCTTTCATTTTTAAAAGTATTTATTTTTAGTTGTGGCCCACGGGATCTTTTGTTGTGGTATGTGAACTTCCTCCTAGTTGTGGCATTCGGGCTCTAGTCCCCCAGCCATCAATCGAACCCACGTCCCCTGCACTGGAAGGCATGTTCTTAACCACTGGACCTCCAGGAAAGTCCCCTGCCTCTCCCCTTTCTTAAAGCCGTATGCCTCACTCCAACGCGTGCAGTAGATGCTGGCTCCACCCCAGGCCAATATCCCATCGTCCACCTGGGGTGAATACTACTGTTCACAGCTCTTCCTCCCTCCGGGTCACTCTTCTCACTGAACAGGGGCTGCCTCCTGAGAAGTTGTGTGTCCTTCCCCACTAGGTGCTCTCCTAGTGATGGACTGACCCAGGTGTGCAAGAGGTGCACACTACTCCACCCTCCTCTGCTTCCTTTTCTCAAGGTGGGACCAACTCTGTGATATATCTCCTGCTCCAGTGTTCCCCCTGGCACCAGGCTGAGTGCCCACCCCAGCTGAGACCATGCTCTTGTTCAGCTCCTTCCCTCGCTCTGTCCTTTCCCTTCCCTCCCTCCCGCCCCTGAGAGTATGCAGGCAGCAAAGTAAATGCACCAAGTTTCTTGTACCAGATACAGCTTCTGGAGAAGAAGCCCCCTGTAGAAATTTGAGTTTTCAGTTCTTGGATTAGAGAGAGAACTGAAGTGTGCTGAAACAGTTAAAATATAACCTGTCTACCAGGCAGGGCTGTAGTAGCTGGCCAGCATGCTTCAAGTAGTCACAGTCGATCTTCAGAGATAGTATAGGCTGCCAGGTTGCTGGCATCATGCGGGACCCAGAATGCATTCCCGCAGTGATCCAAGAGAGTTACCGATCTGATCAAGCACTTGATTCTTTGTACTGGACACCATCGGCTTGTGCTGTGTTCAGTCACTAAGTTGTGTCTGACTTTTTGCAACCCCGTGGACTGTAGCCCACCAGACTCCTCTGTCCGTGGGATTTCTCAGGCAAGACTACTGGAGTAGGTTTCCATTTCCTCCTTCAGGGGTATCTTCCTGCTCCAGGGATAGAACCCAAGTCTGTTTCATTGCAGGCAGATTCTTTACCGCTGAGCCGCCTGGGAAGCCCACACCACAGGCTTACTTGTCTCCTAATTGTTGCCTGCCTTCTCTGTCATCAGCTAGGCAAACCGCCCATCCAGAGTCAACTCTATGAAACCAGTAAGATCCCTGACTGCTGCTGGCATGGTGTGGGTAGGGGGGAAGCCTTCCTTGACATGTGTCCTAGCAGAAGAGCTTCTTTTCTGGGCATTGGATGGCTAGCTCATTATTCTACACTAATGAGGTCATGTTCCACCTTCGTACTCTGCTGGAAATAACTGAATCTCTGAGAGCATGCCGAAGGCATCCAGGAATCTTCCAAGAGAGCCTGCTGAGAGGAGTCATTGGCTGAGAGCCTCCAGCTGCTGCAGCTTCAGATCACTCAGCTGAGGCCATGATGAAACGTGGCGGGGGGACTTGAGTCAGGTCATTTTTGCCAGGGGTCACCCGAGAGCAGCTCTCTCTCTGAGGCTCCCCAGTGGTCTGGCTGTGACTTGCTCAGAGCTGGAGTGTAGTCTGAGGCTCCCCTTACTCCACCCCACTCTGTTTCTCTCCCTCCCTTCCCAGGACTTGGGCAGATGCTCTGAAGGTTCTCACCACCTACTCCTGTCTCCTCTTCCTGTTATTCTTTGCAGGCGTTTCCCCCAGGAAACTTCTCAGCCTTTTCATTCTATCCTGGCATCTGTTTCTCACAGGACTCAAGCCAACATATGCAACTTAAACCTTGAGAGCTGATCCATGGAGTTGTGGGTGCAAAGTGAAGATCAAGCATAAACAAGACATTACAATGGAATCCAAGGTAGCAACACTTAAAATTACAGGAAACACTGGTTAATTGGCATGGGAAGATGTTTGTGATAAAGTAAATCGAGAAATTACATTAGTATTTGTGTGTGTGCTTAGTCACTCAGTTGTGTCCAACTCTTTGTGACCCCACGGACTACACCCCTCCAGGCTCCTCTGTCCATGGGATTTTCCAGGCAAGATACTGGAATGGGTTGCCATTCCCTTCTCCAGGAGAACTTCCCAACCCAGGGATCGAGCCCAGGCCTCCTGCGTTCCAGGCAGATTCTTTACCATCTGACCCACCAGGGCTAGCTCGCTAGCATATATAGTGTAAATAGTATAAAGTGTATATTCCAAATTTGTTTTATGATATTTAAATATAAAAAAATTTTAGAAGACTCTACCTCAAAATGTTGTTTGCTTTGCAGAAGTCTTTGTTTTTGTCTTTTTTGCACATTTGCATTTTCAAATTTTCTCATAGTAAAAACTGTTTCAGCCTGGAAGAGGAATACCAGAGAATTTTGGGAAATTCACGCAGATCTAAGATTCCATCGAGCCTCAGGGCTGCTCCAGGAAGGGCTCCATGTGAGTACCCAGGACCGAGGGAAGAACTTGAGAGATGTGAGGGCATAAAGCTGGAGGGAAGTCCCCGGAGACAGTGTGTGTGAGGTTTCCCTCCGGGTTGAAGCAGGGTGAGTCAACAGCTGTCCTCATCAGTACCGCCTGTTTGATTCTGATGTCTTTCTTCTAGGTCCCAATGGCTCTGGCTGTGTGTATTTATTACAGCTCTTTCATTCATTCAACAACAATTTATTAAGTCCTACCCTTCGCTGGTTCTGTTAAGTTCTGAGGATTCTAGGATATGGAAGACACCAACAGTGGCCTCTCGATATCCATTCTCCTGTTAAGAAAATGCTGATTTTGTTCAGGGCAGCAGCCTGTCTGGTTACAAACCGCATGTCCCAGCCCTCCTTGCAGCTGGGAGGGGGCTGGCTCAAACTGTGTGCTCCTTTGCTCTTCATCCTCTCCCCTCTCTGGAAAGTAGATGGGGTGCTGGAGAGGAAGAGCCACCTTGGGACCCTGACATGAACATGTGGGACAAGGATTATACCAAAGACATTGGAACAAAAACCTTGAAAGAATCAGTCATTGGCAGCGCCATCAAATCGCTGAGAAGGATCTCTAGATTTCTTGTTCTGTGAGAGAAACAAACTCCTAGTCTCTTTAAAGCGCTGTCTGGGTGGTTTCTGTAACTTGCAACTTTACAGAATCCTAAGCGGTGCAAACAGAATGAGCCATAAGCTCCGCCCTGTGTGTGGGCAGAGAGCAGACAACCAAAAGGCAACCAGGCAAACAGTGCCGTCAGCAGGGCAGAGGAGAAACATACCTGGCTCTCCGGGTGTGTGTATCAAGGACAACCCACAAGAACTGGGGGGTCAGAAAGGATTTCCTAGAAGATGCAACACTTGGGATAAGTCATGAAAGGTAAGTGGGGATTTAGGGAGTGAAAGGGAGGGAGAGAGTGTGAATGAAAGGTTCTGGGCAGAGGCTGTGTAGAATGGCTGGAGCATAGAAAGAGAGCAATGATGCAGGAGATGAGGAAATGAAGTTGCGCAGTGGTGTGCGACTCTTTGCGATCCCGTGGACTGTATTACTCCCAGGCTCCTTCATCCATGGACTTTTCCAGGCAAGAGTACTGGAGTGGGTTTCCATTTTCTTCTCCAGGGGATCTTCCCGACCTGAGGATTAAGCCCAGGTCTCCCACATTGCAGGCAGACACTTTACCCTCTGAGCCACCAGAGAAGCAGGAAATGAGGCCTGGGCTGCAAATCTTAATACTCTGGCCACAGTAAGGAGCTAGATGTTTATCCTTAAGACAACGGAGCAGTTCATTCTCATTTTATCATGTAGTGGAGAATGGATGGGTAGGGTTGGGTGAAGAACATTGCTGATGCTGTCACCCAGAAGAAAGGAGGCAGTAGCCAAAGCCTCAGAGTATGGAAAAGGATCGCAGAAAGGTAGAGGGGTCTGAGGGGCAGTAGGAAACCATACCCAAGCAGCTTTGAAGCGTAAGAGTCACACAAAAGGGAGAAGCAATGATAAAAATGGAAGCATTCAGGGAGTGGCTGACCTGGGGCTGAGCCAGGAGGACTTGGTAAGGCCAGAGGTGGAAGGAACATTCAGGGATGATGCTCCATGTACCCACACGGTGCTCCTGAGGTTTTATGGAAAGGTCAGCCAGGTCGGGGGCAGTGGGCACGTGGTTGGAGTATTTGCCAGAACAGTGTAGGCAGAGAGAAATAAAGGTGGACAGCTGTGTTTGACACAGATGACAAGGATGTTAGATGTGAGAGATTTAGCTAGTTTCCAAGAAAATTCATCTCTGCAATCCCAGCCTGGGATGAGTCGCTCCACTACTAGGCAAGGGGTCCCTGCCATGTGCTCAGAAAGCTGGGTTTCAACAAGTCCTCTTGGGACTTCTAACACCTACCAAAGATTGAGCACCACTTGGCTTGACTGATGCTTCTCAGACTTAAATGTGCATCCCCAAGTTTCCTGGTAAGTGTAGATTTCGACTCAGTAGATCTGGGACTAGGGAGGAGAGTGTGTTTCTAATATACTTTAGGGGGACGCTGCTGTTGCTGGTCACGGACCACGCTTTGAGTAGCAAGGGTCTAGACAAAAGAACTTGTTGAGATAGTAGAGAAACAGCTTCTATACAGAGATTAGGGAATTGGCTTCTTAGCCTGCACAAGGCTGAAATGATTTACTGGCATTCTCCAAAGGACGTTGTTTCAATTTTTCTTTTTTTATTGAGGTCAAGGCACTAGAGAAATGGGCCAGCTTAGAAACAGGCATAATTCAGGATTGTCTGCTTTTTCCTCAGCCTCGGTAATGAAATCTTCAGAGGGTGCTTGTCCCAAGGTTTCTGCCCACGTGGGACTTCCTGGGAGGTTTTCCCCTCATCACCACCCTGCTAACATCTACAGTCTCTGCTGTATTAAGTCTGAAGGCGACACAGTGGAGGGAAGGCAGGACAAAGACACTGCTGGAGTGAGTTTACTGAAAACGGCAGAGAAGAAATGGAATTTTAAGTACAGTTGTCCCTTGGTGTCCATAGGGTATTGGTTCCAAGACCCTTCAGATACCAAAATCCACAAATGCTCATGTCCCTTATAGGGAATAGTGTCGTATTTGTATATAACCTCTATAAACATCCTCCCCTATGCTTCATTTTTATTTTAAAAAGTATTTATCTATTTGGCTGCACCAGGTCTTAGTGTATGTTCATTGTGACATGCAGGCTTTTAAAAATGTATTGTTACTATTTTTAGTTGCAGCACGTTCGATCTTTAGTTGTGGCACATGGGATCCGGTTCCCTCATCAGGGATTGAATCTAGGCCCCCTGCACTAGGATCATGGAGTTTTAACCACTGGATGGCCAGGGAAGTGCCCCTCATCTATACTTAAAATCATCTTTAGATTACTTATAATACCTAATACAATGTAAATACTATGTAAATAGTTGCCAGCACATGGGAAATTCAGGTTTTGCTGTTTGGAACTTTCTAGAATTTTGTTTCCAAATATTTTCAACCCATGGTTGGTTGAATCCATGGATGTGAAACTCGCAGATTTGAAGGGATGACTGAAACTGCTGTGGTGACAAATGAACTAGAATCAATAACTAAGATTTCTCCCAGTTCCTCGGAGAACCCTCCTGGGCTGGGGGAGGGGCTGGAGTGCAGGCT
>NW_011494907.1:356704-360741 GCF_000754665.1 Bison bison bison
ACTACTGGAAAAACCATAGCTTTGACTAAGTGGACCTTTGTTGGCAAAGGAACATCTCTGCTTTTTAATATGCTGTCTAGGTTGGTCATAGCTTTTCTTCCAAGGAGCAAGCGTCTTTTCATTTCATGGCTGCAGTCACCATCTGCAGTAATTTTGGAGCCCGAGAAAATAAAGTGTCACTATTTCCATTGTTTCCTTTTCTGTTTGCCATGACGTGATGGGATCAGATGCCATGATCTTCATTTTTTGAAAGTTGAGTTTTAAGCCAACTTTTTCACTCTCCTCTTTCACTTTCATCAAGAGGCTCTTCAGTTCCTCTTCACTTTCTGCCGTAAGGGTGGTGTCATCTGCATATCTGAGGTTATTGATATTTCTCCCAGTAATCTTGATTCCAGTTTGTGCTTCATCCAGCCTGGCATTTCGCATGATGTACTCTGCATATAAGTTAAATAAGCAGGGTGACAATATACAGCCTTCACATACTCCTTTCCCAAGTTTGAACCAGTTCATTGTTCCGTGTCCAGTTCTAACTGTTGCTTCTTGACCTGCATATAGGTTTCTCAAGAGGCAGGTCAGGTGGTCTGGTATTCCCATCTCTTGAAGAATTTTCCACAGTTTGTTGTTAGCCACAGAGTCAAAGGCTTTGACATAGTCAAGAAAGCAGAAGTAGATGTTATTCTGGAACTCTCTTGCATTTTCTAGGATCCAACAGATGTTGACAGTTTCATCTTTGGTTCCTCTGCCTTTCTTAAATACAGCTTGAACATCTGGGTGTTCACAATTCATGTACTGTTGAAGCCTGGCTTGTAGAATTTTGAGCATTACTTTGCTAGTGTGTGAGATGAGTGCAATTGTTCAGTAGTTTGAAAATTCTTTGGCATTGCCTTTCTTTGGAATTGGAATGAAAACTGACCTTTGCCAGTCCTGTGGCCACTGTTGAGTTTTCCAAATTTGCAGGCATATTAGGTGCAGCACTTTAATAGCATCACCTTTTATGATTTGAAACAGCTCAGCTAGAATTCCATCACCTCCACTAGCTTTGTTTGTAGTGATGCTTCCTAAGGCTGAACTTGGTAGACAAAGCAAGACTTCTGTTCATACCAGCAGAACAATGGCCTCCAGATACCACAGCAGAGCCTCAGGCTAGGGAGAGACCCTTCCATCCCCATCCTCACCAAGGGTTTTTGTGTGTGCCTCTGGGCAAAGATTTCCTCACTCACAGCTTTCTCCAAGAGGAAAGCCAATGAGGAAAATCACTATAATAATAGCTCACAGTTCAGAAAGAGAAGCAGTCACAGATGCCAGTCTCTGAAATCACAACATCTCGGTTTGAGTACAAACTCCAGCATTTACTAGCTGTGTGTCTTTGGACAGGTTTCTTTACCTCTCTGTGCTTCAGTTTCTTTAACAACCAGCTCTATTTGTTCTCTCCCTTTTACCAGGCTGTGAACGCATAACTTCACTTTGCTCATTTTTGCCTTCTGGTAGTGTCTGATTGAGCTTAAGGTGCCTAAGTGACCATTTTAAGTTGGGACCTCCAGGCAGGAAGTGCCACTGACATTCAGGAGAAGGAGAAAGGGGTGCCTCTGTGATTGTGGCAGTTGTGTTGAGAAGGTTTGGAGAAGAAAAACTGTTCTGACTAAAATGGCACAATCATACATTCCAGAGGAGGTGACAACTGCAGGGGCTCAAATGATGTCATCAGGACTCTTTTCACTTCTAAGCCCAACTTGTCCCAGGGTAGGCTCCATCTTCCTGGAAGCTTCCTCTTCAGACCAAATGGAGTCCCCAGACAACTCCAGCTGAAAGAGTTTCCTTTTTTTAATAATTCTGAAACTCCAATACTTTGGCCACCTCATGCGAAGAGTTGACTCCTTGGAAAAGACGATGCTGGAAGGGATTGGGGGCAGGAGGAGAAGGGGACGACAGAGGATGAGATGGCATCACTGACTCAATGGATGTGAGTCTGAGTGAACTCCAGGAGTTGGTGATGGACAGGGAGGCCTGGCGTGCTGCGATTCATGGGGTCTCAAAGAGTCGGACACGACTGAGCGACTGAACTGAACTGAACTGAAGGAAAGTCCTGGAATTGAGCCCTTCATGGGCTCTAATTGGTTCACAAGCCACGTCAGGGTCTCCTCTTATTGGTCAGGCCAGGGTCACATGCTCAGCCAGGATGCTGAATGGGGGTCGAGCCTGTCCCACCTACTACACATGGGCTGAGGTTGGGGGAGGTGATGCCCCAAGGAAATAGCAGTGCTGGTACCAGAAGTAGGCAGAAACACCCCCTGATCCGCAGAGCATCCATCCCGAGCCCTGGGCTTTCTGACTCTGCTCACAACTCCATCCATCTTACCAGAGGAGTTGGCCATGAGCAGGCACCAGGTCACACTCCATGTCCCTCCTGTCTTTCTACTGCCTGCATCTGATTCCTGAGCTCAGTAGAGTCAGGGATGATCAAAAGAGTAAATGACTCCACACACAGAGCAGCCCAGCCTAACTTGGACCTTATGGTCAACTTTTATTACATTGTTTCAATGAGAGATCCAACCAGTCCATCCTGAAGGAAATCAGTCCTGAATATTCACTAGAAGGACTGATGCTGAAGCTGAAACTTTCATCCTTTGGCCACCTGATGTGAAGAGTTGACTCATTTGAAAAGACCCTGATGCTGGGAAAGATTGAAGGCAGGAGGAGAAGGGGATGACAGAGGATGAGATGGTTAGATGGCATCACCAACTCAATGGAGATGAGTTTGAGTCAACTCCCAGAATTGGTGATGGACAGGGAAGCCTGGCATGCTTCAGTCCATGGGATCGCAAAGAGTTGGACATGACTGAGCAATTGAACTGAACTGAACTGAATGAGAAAATGCACTGTGAGTTCCACACAACTGCTCTGCAGATGAGATTTTGGAAAACCAGTATTAGAAGCTAGGATGCTCTTTTTCCATTTGGATCAATAACCATCGGTCAATTTTCCCACTTGGGAAAATAAAAGCAGCTGATCAGGGTGTCCTCAAGCAAAATCCATAACACTCAGTCTTGGCCCTGGATGGTAGTTTAAATGTTTCCTGCTCTGGCCGCTTTGTCCACATTTGTGACTCTCCCACTCTCGCCTCTCTCCATCCGTTCCCTACTTCCAACCCCTACACCAGTCTTTCCTTCCCACTCACTCTGGCCCAACCAGGCAGCACCTCTGCCTGGAGGAAACAGTAAAGACTGTCCTCATCCTTAAAGGTCAGGGCCTCTGCTTTTCAAACAATTCTTCTGTTCATATCACAGCCAGGTCAGTCTTGGAAGCAGGGGCGGCAAGAAGAGTTGAGAAGCAGGTGTTCCAGAAGAAGGCAGCCAACAGGTAAATCACCTGAATGAGGAGGACTTCTAGGAAAGCAGCTGTTGAAGCAGGGCCAGGAATAGAAAACAAGCTCGTGCATTGTTAAATCTAAAAAGGCTCTTTAAGCACAAGCAGGAGCAATCCGTCTTTGGTGCCATGAAGGGAGCAATGCACTTTGTCAGAGGGAGGGGGGTGCCCACAAAACAGGAGGAAAATCTGACCAGCCGTATCTCCAAAAGGTCAGGAACTGATGAGAGAGTTAATTCTTAGGTAGCTTGATAAGGAATCCTGGGCCCTCAAGGAAGAAGGGGTCCGGGGCCCTCAAAAAGGAGAAAGGGGTCTGGGGCTCTTAAGGTGGAGAAAAGAACAAACATTATTTTTTTCCCCCTACATTCTTTAGTCTTAATCACATAAGATGCTATTTTCTTTAAGCCCAGAGCTAATGATTACACGTCAAAACAACTCATCTTAAAAGCTGTCAGATCAGATCAGATCAGTCGCTCAGTCGTGTCCGACTCTTTGCGACCCCATGAATCGCAGCACGCCAGGCCTCCCTGTCCATCACCAACTCCCGGAGTTCACTCAGACTCACGTCCATCGAGTCAGTGATGCCATCCAGCCATCTCATCCTCTGTTGTCCCCTTCTCCTCCTGCCCCCAATCCCTTCCAGCATCAGAGTCTTTTCCAATGAGTCAACTACT
>NW_011494907.1:360841-362211 GCF_000754665.1 Bison bison bison
ACTGTTCTGGGCACCCAAACCCAAAGGATAAGTAAGACCAGTTGCTGCCCTAGAGACACTTATGACCTAATTGGAGGAACACACCCAAAGGTCAGACATGTAGCCATGTGACGAAGTCCCTGTTACAACCGAGTTATTACCGAAAGCAGAAATCAAGGAAGGCTTCATGGAGAAAGGGGAGGGACAAGATCAGCTTTTTGTGGTTGTTTCATGCAGATAAGTGATGAATTTTCATAAACAGCACCCAGAATGAGAAACAGGCCATGACCAGCCTCCAGAAGTCCCTCCTTGTCTCTTTCCAGTCACTGGTCCCTCACCGTCGTGACTTCCCCACCCCCACCCTTTTTAGATTTTTTTACACTTAAAAGGGGTATTCATTTCTCATTTGTGTTTTCTGTCTTTAGCTTGAGATTCCATTTATAAGATTCTTCTGTATCACTGCATATAGTACTGGCTGGTCACTCTCTGTTGGTCTGTTAGGAAGATGTGCAAAGATGTGCAAAGATGTGAATGAGTAGATTGTGAAACTCAGTCCCTTCCTTTGCTCTGCAGTTCTGGTACATCTAATTTACCAGGAACCTTGGCTCCTTACCTGTCCCCAAATTTAAATGCGTAGGCCCAGCTCTCCCCACTCCTCACCTTTCTCCTTAAGATTCATCATCCATTTCTTACATTGCTTACAATGTTCATTAAATGTTCAGTTCAGTTCAGTTCAGTCGCTCAGTCGTGTCTGACTCTTTGCAACCCCATGAATTGCAGCACACCAGGCCTCTCTGTCCATCACCAACTCCCGGAGTTCACTCAGACTCACGTCCATCGAGTCAGTGATGCCATCCAGCCATCTCATCCTCTGTTGTCCCCTTCTCCTCCTGCCCCCAATCCCTTCCAGCATCAGAGTCTTTTCCAATGAGTCAACTAACTCTTCATATGAGGTGGCCAAAGTACTGGAGTTTCAGCTTCAGCATCATTCCCTCCAAAGAAATCCCAGGGCTGATCTCCTTCAGAATGGACTGGTTGGATCTCCTTGCAGTCCAGGGGACTCTCAACAGTCTTCTCCAACACCACAGTTCAAAAGCATCAATTCTTCAGTGCCCAGCCTTCTTCATAGTCCAACTCTCACATCCATACATAATCACTGGAAAAACCATAGCCTTGACTAGACGGACCTTTGTTGGCAAAGTAATGTCTCTGCTTTTGAATATGCTATCTAGGTTGGTCATAACTTCCCTTCCAGGGAGTAAGCGTCTTTTAAGTTCATGGCTGCAGTCATCATCTGCAGTGATTTTGGAGCCCAGAAAAATAAAGTCTGACACGGTTTCCACTGTTTCCCCATTTATTTCCCATGAAGTGATGGGACCAGATGCCGTATA
>NW_011494907.1:362311-363477 GCF_000754665.1 Bison bison bison
AGTGGAGGGAAGTAGATTCCCCAAGAACAGCTGAGGGGCTGTTGCCGAGAGACAGGCAAACACTGTAGTTCTCCTCTAGAGGTCTTCATGTTGTACTTAAGCTTTCCCCATTTATTTAGACTTTGGATATGCTTTTCTGGACTGTTTCTCTCGGCCTCCATGTGAACTCCAGAGACAAAGTTGTAAGTAATCATTCAGTAAGGACGTTCCCCAGGTATTTGACTTAGTGCCTGTGTTAGACCTTGTGCTGGTCACTGCAACACAAATAAAGCATCACCGTGGCCCCAAGGGTTAGATAGGGAAGGTCCATGCACTGCGGCTCAGTGCAGAGAAACATGGGGCAGGTCTGCCAAGGCAGCGGAGGCTTGAGAAAACTGTGCAACCTGGCAGGTGGGGAGGTAGGGGCTCAGCTGGGAGACACTCGGGTCAGGAGTCAGCAGCGTGGTGTTCTAGCCAGTCGTGGAGTACTCAGAGCAAGAACAAAGGGGCAGAGGCAGCTCCAGGGATTCTGGGTCCTTAGGAGGAGTAAGATCTCAGATGCTGAGGAGGAAGTGCAGTGTGGTGCTAGAAAAAGCTAGAGGGGAAATCACAGGCCAGGCCAGATCACAGGCGGCCTTTGCAGTCCATGCTAAGGACTTTGGAATGCATCTGTAGGTAAGGGGTGGGGGAGCCCTGCAAGGATTTGAAGCAGAGAAGTGATCTGATTTGCATTTCAGGACGATCCCGCTGTCCCAGGATGAAGGCTGGAAGTAGAGACAGATAACACGTTTATTGCAAAATTCTGGGCAGGCAACCAGAACTAAAGTCATAATCATGAGGGTGAAGAAGAGGCAACAGGTAGTGAGATGCGTAGCAGGAACCATCTAGGACGTAGAGCTGATTTGCTAGAAAGGTGAGGGACAGGGAGCATCAGCCCCAGGTTTACGGCTTTGATAGAGGCGGGGGGTGACGCTCTTCTCTCCAAACAGGGTCTTCACAAGAGAGGAAGAACAGGTTTAGGAGAGAAAAACACTAAATTCGGTGTCAGGTATTGGATCTTGGATGTCTGTGGGGCACCCAGGAAGTGCTTTCCCATAGAAGGTGGGATCTCAGCGTCCCAGAGATGAGAGAGAGGGGTGAGTGGAGGTGGGTGTGTGAATGTGGGTGGGAGAGACCTTAGGCTTGAA
>NW_011494907.1:363577-363993 GCF_000754665.1 Bison bison bison
GGAGTGAAGATGGAGAGGCCAGGGGAGACTGTCGGGGAGGAGGAGAGAAAGGTGTTCTCAGAAGAGGACATGCTCAACCTCAGATGCCTTGGAGAAAGCCCCCGCAGTGAAGCCTGAAAAAAGTCCCAATTGGATTTGACATTTATGAGGTCACTGTTGACTGAAGCTAGAGATCCTTCAGTGGGGTGGTGGGGCCAGACGCTGGATTGGGGTGAGTGACAAGTCAAAGGGAGGGATCTATGATCATAGGCAGCTAAATCCTAACCCTTCTACCTCTCACCTTGGGCCCCAAGCTGCTGGGACCAAGATGACCGGGGCTGTAAGGGATGATGAAGGTTTTCATTCATGTGTTCATCCATGGGTTTGTCAAGCATTGTCTATAGAGGGTCTGCTACATGCCAGGTACTGTTCTGGGC
>NW_011494907.1:364093-370894 GCF_000754665.1 Bison bison bison
CCCTTTATCGAGCCCATCTTTGCATGAAATGTTCCCTTGGTATCTCTGATTTTCTTGAAGAGATCTCTAGTCTTTCCCATTCTGTTGTTTTCCTCTATTTCTTTGCATTGATCTCTGAGGAAGGCTTTCTTATCTCTCCTTGCTATGCTTTGGAACTCTGCATTAACTTAAGTGTAAGTTCTCTCAAATGTTCACATGTGCACATGTGTGTACATGTATGTGTGCATTTGTTTGTGTGCATGTGTGCCGGTAGGGATGGAGCAGGGAGGGACTCTGCAGGGTTTGCTCCAGCCCGTGTCCCCTTTGGACAGGTGGCCATGAGGCTGACAGGCTGTCCTGGACAGAGACAGGCCAGCTTTCAGGTGGAACTAGGATGGACAGTGTGGGAAGTGGAGTGGTGGACGGCATGGCAGGGTGTGAATGATGAAGCCAGAGCCTAGTCTGCTGCAGTGATGAAGGGACCACCCTCCGGGGAGGCCTGAGTCATTACTGTCATTCTAACTGCCACCCTCTTGAATGCTCAGGAAGCTTGCAAATCCCAGAGCAATTCATTCCCCATTTCTGCTGGAAGAAAAATGAGAAATCATACACTGGGAGGAATAAGTAATTCCTGCCTGTCTTCTTAAAAATACATCAAGACCCTGCAGAGAATATGCTTTCAAACCGAGGCCTTCAGATTCCATGCAGCTAGGTGGTTTCTGCCGCCAAGGTCTCTGCTACCTGACAGGTCCCCATAAAATTCCTGAAGGAAGAGGTTATATCACTAATAAAACCTACCCTTGGAGCTGTTCTTGGCTGAGTTTTGCCCTAGGAGCCCTTTATTCTTTCCTTCATCTATTCGGAGGTTAATAAGCTCGTATTTTCAAGGGCAGCTCTCGATGTAAAGGAGCATTGGCTCTGTTCCCTCTCGACCTAGGATGAAGATTTGTTCTTTCTTAAGTTGACAGTAGAAATGTTTAGAGACCTGGCCTGCCACTTGAAAGGGCCCTCTTGTAAATTCTACAGGGCCGGGGGACTTTTGGGGAGTGGTGGGATGGGGCTCTGAAAGGTGACCAGGGACTCTTGTCTCTAAAATACATATGGGCTTTCTCTCCATAGGCATCCAATCTAGTGTTCTGCTTGCTCTGTATTTCTGAGTTTCCTTGTCTGCAAGAGTCTGATTATCTTAAAAGTAGGCAGGTTGGCCTCTGGCTCCAGCTACCTTAGAATGTGGATAGAGCCAAGACCTGAAAAGTCTGTCCCAGAACTTCTAGCTCCTTAGGGGCAGAATCGGGCCTAGGTGGTTTCAGGAGTGCACCCAGCATTTAAGATGTGTTAATTGGGAGCACGTGAAGGTGGAAGGAGTGTTAGAAAGTGAGCCCAGGCCACCAAACACCTGCTTCATTCCTCTTCAGAGCCAGACACCTCCAGACACCTGTGAGACCAGATAGACACTGGTTAGGCCCAGAAGATGCCTGGGCTACAAGTCCAGGCTGTGTACATTATTGGATTATAATTGACATCCCTTTGCCCTCATTTGATTTTTCCCTACATTGCTTTTCTCTAAAAACATAAGTCTTTGCAGACAGTGTTATAGGAGTCAGCCAAATCCATCCCTATATATTCTCCAAGTCAACCATTGCAAATTCAGTCTCACAGAATTTTATTAAGAACCTACTATGTGCCCTTAGAGATGACCTCTGTCTGAATTTTCATAGTCTAGCAGAGAAGATGAAACATTAAAAAATAATTAGGACAAACTGTGGGACTTCCTTGGCAGTCCAGTGGTTAAGACTTGTGCTCCCAATGCAGGGAGCAGAGGTTCCATCCCTGGTCAGGGAACAAAGATCCTGCATGATGTTTGGTGCAGCCAAATAACAATAATGATAATAAATAAATACAAGTGAAAAAATAACTAGAACAAAATGTAAGCACTGTATATAGCTCATTCATCCAATAAACGTTTGGTGAAGATGTTTGTGTCCCAGGTAACAGAGGTCATAGAAAGTGTAGATGTATGAGTAGACAGTAATAGAAACATTTAGGAGCAAAGATCTCCTTTCGGGTGAAGGGAGGTGTTTTAGGTACTATAGTGCTTCATAACAATCCCCCCGAAACCTCAGGGACTTAAAATAGCCATTGTATTAAATTCAGGCAGGGCACAGCAGAAGTGGATTATCTCTGCTACTAACATCTTGAAGGACAGTAAGTCTGTCTGTGACCTCATGGCCCCGGACTAGAGTCATCGGAGAGTACTTCACTCAAATGTTTGGTGCCTGGACTAGAATGATCAAGGAGGAACTGACAACCTGCAGGTAGCCTTTCAGTGTGGCTTGAGCTTCTCACAGTATAGAATCTGGGTCCCAGGAGGGAATATCCCAGGACGAGTGTCGGGAGAATGAGGGATCCACAAGAATCAGGAGCACACGGTAAGGCCTTTTATGACCTAGCCTCAGAAGTCTTAAGTGTCACTTCCTCTGCATCCTGCTGGTTATAAGACAGTCACTAAGGTCAACCCAGATTCAAGGGGCAAGACACGATGCCACCTGTCAATGTGAGGAACATACAAGAATTTGTAGACATGTTTTAAAACCACCACAGTAAGGGAGGATTCAGAACTTGCTATTGTCTTAATTCAGTTTTATTTTTGCCTTCTTAGTAGCAGAACCCTTCTGTTGATCACCCAATATGCCAGAGAATAAAACCCATATACATAGTAAGGGATCAGCTTGCATCTAATAACTATTGATATAATCAGAAACAATGAAAAAACAGCGTTCCTGGGCTGATGCTGCATTCAAGTTTTCTGAAACAATACAGTGAGTAGTTTTTCTTACAACAGGGGATTATTTCTTGGGTACATTGTCCAAAAGAAAACTAAGGAAAGATAAACCAAACTCTGTATGCTCAGTTTCTGAACGCATACCCCCCTGTCACCTTCAACTGCTCTGCTGAGAGAAAATAAAGTGTAGTGGTTAATAGCTTAGCGCCCAACGGCTGACTCCCTACATGACTGTGTGATCTTGGTTAGGTAACTTTGTCTCTCTGTGCCTCAGCTTCTTCAATATAGCATGGTAATAATTTATGCCTGATTCAAAGAGTCACCATAAAGGTAAAAAGAGATCGGCCTTGAATAGGGTTTGAAAGGTAGGAAGAATTCAATAAGTGTTAGAAATTGCAAAAAGCAAATTTTCAAAATATGTAGCTTTAGAGCATTCTAGTTCCTTTGGGGCATAAATCTTGCCATTTTCATGCAGTGCTAGTGTAATGTCATATGCTTAGTCAATTTTTGCTTGTCGGTTGAGTTTAATACCTTCTACAAGGAGGTATTACAAGGAGTTGGCGCACATGTGTAATTGGAAAGGAGCAAGGCTGGGGAGAAATTTGATTGTTGAGATGTTATAGCACATATTCATGATCCAGAAATGTACTTTGATTCATTCATGACTCATTTTGTTTTCAAGGCTTTAAAAAGCAAAACTCAGTTTGGAAGTCTATTAGGGAATTGGGTAAGTAAACCAGTCTATTTTCTCACATTATTTGATACTGAAATAGTACTTGTCTAGGGAAGGCTTCTTGGAGAAGGCAATGGCACCCCACTGCAGTACTGTTGCCTGGAAAATCCCATGGTCGGAGGAGCCTGGTGGGCTACAGTCCACGGGGTCACGAAGAGTCAGACACGACTGAGCGACTTCACTTTCACTTTTCACTTTCATGCATTGGAGAAGGAAATGGCAACCCACTCCAGTGTTCTTGCCTGGAGAATCCCAGGGACGGGGGAGCCTGGTGGGCTGCCGTCTATGGGGTCACACAGAGTCAGACACGACTGAAGCGATTTGGCAGCAGCAGGGAAGGCTTCTATTGTAGCTAATGTTGGGGGTGCCACTCTTTGCTCAACCTCTCCATCCATTCAGCCACTAAATCGTCACTGAGCTCCTCCACATGCCATTGTCAATGCCAGGTGATGGGACTGTTCATGCCCATGTCCATGTCCTGAGTCCATGCCCTCGTGATGCTTACAAACTGATGGAAAGTCACAAGAAAGAAATGCAATGCTAGTAATTGCGACAAGTGCTCTGAAGAAAAATGGGTACCACAGTGACGTTTCCTGAAGAGGGCAGATGTGTGTGCAGGTACGTTGGCGTACGCATGTGCGTGGGTGCTCAAACACTTATATACGTGTATATACGTGGATATCCACAAACATCCAACATGTGCTTTAAGTTTAAGGGTATCATGAATTTTATTGTCAACAATCAGATTCAAACTGCTACTTTGATGTAATATTGTGCATAGTCTCTTGCTATTGTGTGTGTCTATTGCTCTTTTCCAACTATTAATAATAATTGACATTTGTTGGGCACTAACAGATACTGTGTCAAAAGCTTGAATATTCCCAACACCACCCTGAGGCAGGAACTCCCATTAGCCCTAGTTCCAGATGAGGGATCGAGGCCAAGTGAGTTCAGTACCTTGTCCTAAGTCAGTCATGGGGCTTGTGTGTCTGCCCACCTGCTTTTGTGTTCCTTCAACAATCACAGTAGAAGAATGAATCCTGTGGGAGACACAGGAGTGCAGGATCTGCACAGAGAAGCAGGGAGCACGCACGTGGCGACGATTCAATGTAGCGCACAAGGTGGTCTCGCGAGAGCAGCAGCAGTTGGCTCTTATGGGCACCACCTGGCCCCTGGCTCTCCTTGAGCGAGCTGGATTGCATCCACCATTTTAACAGCCTCTGGTGCTTGGACAGCCGCTCATCTCAGTCCGTTGCTGAGGTTAAAGACGTGAAATGCCAGGTGTCTTCTGAAAACCTCTACCTGGTGGTGTCCAGCCCTTCAAGTTCAGCAGGACCACATTCGTCATTCCCCCACCCCATCTCCTGTTTCTTTCCTGTTCTCTCATCACCACTTATAGCATGGGTTCCAGATTCATCTTCAGCTTCCCCAGCCCCAACACAAAGCAACTCACAAGGTGAGTGATTGTATCTCAGAGATATTTTGTTCAAATGCTTCAACTCTGTGGCTCTTGTCCGATGATGGTGTGGCTGCCAGAGTCTTGGAGATGTGTCTTTCCCCACTGACTTTTCTTGTCCCCTCATTCCTCGAAGTCTGGGTCCCTGCATGAGCACCCATCAATTCACCCGTGCCTCTCAGCTCAGGTGTTGAAAATCATTCCCATGCTTGAGATGTGAATGGCTCTGGCCACACTGAAGGTTCCAAGGGATTTCCATGGCAGAGAAACTAGGCCGAATGTCTCCTATGGGAGTGGATAACAGTGTCAGCAGATGTACTGCTCTCTGAAAACTGAACTTGCCAATTTCTCAAAAGCACTTGGATCCTCCCAGTGTCATGCTCGCAAGTCCACCAAAGCTGGCTTCTGACTGCCCTGAAGTAATCTGTCAGGGAAACCAGCTGCTCCGAGAGTCCAAGGCCAGCTTTCCAGAGGCCTGTGCTAAGTTACGCTTCTGTGCAGTGTTTTGGGGCAGCTGTGTGTATGTGCCCAGTGGGTGGGCAGGCAGCACCTACAATTCCTGGGGGAGCAGGGAAAGGGTGTCTAGCCAGAGAGGAGTGAGAGGACTAAGACAGATAGTGATTGGGGTACTTTGAGAAGGACTAAATTTAAATGAAAACTGAGTTCCATATCTGCACCAAATATTAATGACCAGTAACTTTTGTCAAGAAAGCTAATGGGATTAACAGTATTTCACATATGGTATCGTTTAGGTCTTGTGAGAATTCTAGAAGAAGCTTCTGTTAGCCTGCTGTGTGCTTCACCTTGAGTATTTGTCATAATGACAACTATGCATTTCTTTTGAGATTTGTTAAATGGTTGTCTTCCCTATTAAACCATAAGAATCCTGAGGACAAATCTTATTTTCACTCTGCATGCTATGCCCAGCACCTACAGCAATGCCCTGGCTTACAACAGGTGCTCAACTTATAATCAGTGGATGAAGGAATTTAGTAAGTAAATGGACAACTGTATGATGAGGAAGTGATATTATATGGCAGTTGCATAAAAAATATTATCTAAGGTAAAACATCCCTGACAAATATGCATACAGGATTTACCTTTTTGAATGAAGAGAGAGCCTATTCTTTTTATTATTATTATTTTACTTTATGCCTAATGCAACAGCAGACTTTTTAAAAATTTTTGTTTTGAAATAATTATAGATTCAGAGGAAGTTGCAAAGAAATGTAACTTCCCATGTACCATTCACTCCTCTTTCCCCCAATGTTGAAATATTACATAACTATAGTATAATTCAGGGGCAGTGGCTGGGAGGACCAACCCCTCACCGTGGCTGCACGGGCACAGGTGGGCCTAGAGGAGCTATCCTATGTTGAAGGTCAGGAAGGGTGGCGGTGAGGAGATACCCCTCGTCCAAGGTAAGGAGCATTGGCTGTGCTTTGCTGGAGCAGCCGTGAAGAGATACCCCACGCCCAAGGTAAGATAAACCCAAGTAAGATGGTAGGTATGGCAAGAGGGCATCAGAGGGCAGACACACTGAAACCATACTCACAGAAAACTAGTCAGTCTAATCACACTAGGACCACAGCCTTGTCTAACTCAATGAAAGTAAGCCATGCCCGTGGGGCAACCCAAGACAGGCGGGTCATGGTGGAGAGATCTGACAGAATGTGGTCCACTGGAGAAGGGAATGGCAAACCACTTCAGTATTCTTGCCTTGAGAACCCCATGAACAGTATGAAAAGGCAAAATGATAGGATACTGAAAGAGAAACTCCCCAGGTCAGTAGGTGCCCAATATGCTACTGGAGATCAGTGGAGAAATAACTCCAGACAGAATGAAGGGATG
>NW_011494907.1:370994-371277 GCF_000754665.1 Bison bison bison
TGTGGCCACTGCTGAGTTTTCCAAATTTGCTGGCATATTGAGTGTAGCACTTTCACAGCATCATCTTTCAGGATTTGAAAGAGCTCAACTAGAATTCCATCACCTCCAGCAGTTTTGTTGGTACTGATGCTTTCTAAGGCCCACTTGACTTCACATTCCAGGAGGTCTGGCTCTAGGTGAGTGATCACACATTGCGATTATCTTGGTCGTGAAGATCTTTTTTGTACAGTTCTTCTGTGTATTCTTGCCATCTCTTCTTAATATCTTCTGCTTCTGTTAGGTC
>NW_011494907.1:371377-371801 GCF_000754665.1 Bison bison bison
ATGGAGCCAAAGCAAAAAGAATACCCAGCTGTGGATGTGACTGGTGATAGAAGCAAGGTCCGATGCTGTAAAGAGCAATACTGCATAGGAACCTGGCATGTCAGGACCATGAATCAAGGCAAATTGGAAGTGGTCAAACAAGAGATGGCAAGAGTGAATGTCGGCATTCTAGGAATCAGCAAACTAAAATGGACTGGAATGGGTGAATTTAACTCAGATGACCATTATATCTACTACTGCGGGCAGGAATCCCTCAGAAGAAATGGAGTAGCCATCATGGTCAACAGGAGTCTGAAATGCAGTACTTGGATGCAATCTCAAAAATGACAGAATGATCTCTGTTCATTTCCAAGGCAAACCATTCAATATCACAGTAATCCAAGCCTATGCCCCAACCAGTAAAGCTGAAGAAGCTGAAGTTGAA
>NW_011494907.1:373439-373818 GCF_000754665.1 Bison bison bison
AAAGTTATGACCAACCTAGATAGCATATTAAAAAGCAGAGACATTACTTTGCCAACAAAGGTACATCTAGTGAAGGCTATGGTTTTTCCAGTGGTCATGTATGGATGTGAGAGTTGGACTGTGAAGAAGGCTGAGTGCTGAAGAACTGATGCTTTTGAACTGTGGTGTTGGAGAAAACTCTTGCAAGTCTCTTGGACGGCAAGGAGATCCAACCCGTCCATTCTGAAGGAGATCAGCCCTGGGATTTCTTTGGAAGGAATGATGCTAAGCTGAAACTCCAGTACTTTGGCCACCTCATGTGAAGAGTTGACTCATTGGAAAAGACTCTGATGCTGGGAGGATTGGGGGGCAGGGAGGAGAAGGGGGACGACGAGGAGGA
>NW_011494907.1:373918-407366 GCF_000754665.1 Bison bison bison
GGGAGGGATTGGGGGCAGGAGCAGAAGGGGACAACAGAGGATGAGATGGCTGGATGGCATCACTGACTCAATGGACATGAGTCTGAGTGAACTCCGGGAGTTGGTGATGGACAGGGAGGTCTGGCGTGCTGCGATTCATGGGGTCGCAAAGAGTTGGACACAACTGAGAGACTGATCTGATCTGATCTGAGAGTATAATTCTACAAGAGTTTGAAAGAAGTCATGTTCTAAAAAGAACCTGAAGACAACATTATCATCTCCAAAAGCTGTCTGCACCACACCCCTCTCCCTGACCATGTTCACTGAAGCCAAGATATGGAAACAATCTAATTGTCCATCTATGGATAAATGGATAAAGATGTGATATATATATATATATACATTTCACCATGAAAAAGGAGATCTTGCCATTTGTGATAATATGGAATGGACCTTAATACTATTATACTAAGTGAAATAAATCAGGCTAATAAAGGCAAATACTGTATCATCTCACCTATGTGTGGAATCTAAATGAAACAAAACAAAACAACAAAATAAACTCACAGATACAGGTTTGTGGTTGCTAGAGGTGAAGGGGTGGGGGGAGAGTAGGTGAAATGGATGAGGGTGGTCAAAAAGGATAAGTTTCTAATTATAAGAAAAATAAGTCCCAGGGATGTAACGTACAGTATGGTGACAATAGTTAACAATACTGCATCCTGTATTTTATAACCGAAAATTCTTAAGAGAGTAGATCTTTAAAGTTCTCTTACACGAAATATAATGTTGTGACTTACATGTATGGTGATGGGTATAAACTAAAGCTCTTGTGGTGATCATTTCACAATACATTCATATATCAAATCATTATGCTGTGCCCCGAAAATGAATACAATGTTATAAGCCAATTATATCTTAAAAAAATAAGAACCCAAAAAATAGACTAAGTGGTGCCTGACAAAGCAGATCATCTCTCTTTCACTGCATGACTGAGCTGCTCATCCTCTAAAACCCTCCCGTGATCTGCATGTTCCCCTCTCCACTCAACTCAGGTGAGCAAGGAGGGTGACTGACAGGTGCGCACGGACCTGGACCCCAGAAGTGCACTTAGCTGCTGCCACCTCTGTGTTCCCTGGAGCTTGAGAGCCAGGCCTCAGTGTTGGTTTTGCCACTTTCCTGCAATTACGGATTCTGAGATCCTCACTCTCAGGACTCATTAACTCCAGGAGTTAGGAACTAAAGCTGAGCTTTTTGCACCTGTGTTAATAGTATTTACAGTAATGGAAAATTGAATCTCTGGAGGCTGGTGTGTGAGGTATTGTACCTTCCCCACCTGCTCCCTCTCTGTGTATATTCCTGCGACAAAAAATAAAAAAAAAACCCAACTCTGGCAAACATTTGACAAATGGAAGCTTAGCACTTGTTTTTCATTTCCAGTGCACCTAAGGCGTTCTTAGTGAGGCGGACCGACCATCCATCCCATCTGCCACTCGTTAGCGTGACAGGAATTAAATGCTCTTTCCTCCAGCCAAATCAAGTTTCCCTGCGGAAGGCAGGCCTGAAACTCACAGATGGGTTGGAGGCACCTGATTTCTATAATATCCTGTTGCTGCTGCTAAGTCACTTCAATCGTGTCTGACTCTGTGTGACCCCATAGACGGCAGCCCACCAGGCTCCCCCGTCCCTGGGATTTTCCAGGCAAGAACACTGGAGTGGGTTGCCATTTCCTTCTCCAATGCATGAAAGTGAAAAATGAAAGTGAAGTCGCTCAGTCATGTCCGACTCCTAGCGACCCCATGGACTGCAGCCCACCAGGCTCCTCCGTCCATGGGATTTTCCAGGCAAGAGGACTGGAGTGGGGTGCCTTAGCACTTATCCCGAGGTGTGGAAATTGCTTGTCTCTCTCCAGCAGACAAGATGAGAGCAGGGATCATGACTCAAGTAATTCTCTTAATGCTTGGGGATTCAGTGAAGCATGAATTAAATCAGTATTGAATGGCAATTCTTGATTTGTTCTGAATACAATTTGGAGTGATGAATTTGCCCATCTTTACCAGCCAGCTAACCTGGCTGAATTAAACCTTACGCCAACAATCCCTCATGTCTCATTATGTCTTGGCACCATCTTGCTGCTTTGGGACCAGGACAGGCATGATCTGGTTTTTTCTTGTGTGTCTCTCCACTCCGCTTATGGATCAGTGTACAGGGAAGAAACGGTCCCGTCATGGCAGTGCCTTTCTGGCACACGCGGGCCTTCCTGGGTAAGCAAAATCTCTAGGAAATTATATATGGAGAGAATTGACTGTGCCGTACACCCAGGGTCTATCCAAGCCTGGTAGTTTCCCCGAAAAGACAACTTAAAATTTGCTGTTTTAATTTTTTTTTTAGTTTATTTTTTTTATTGAAGGATAATTTATTTACAGAATTTTGCTGTTTTCTGTCAAACCTCAACATGAATCAGCCATAGGTATACGTATATCCCCTCCCTTTTGAAATTCTCTCCCATCTCTCTCCCCATCCCACCCCTCTAGATTGATGCAGAGCCCCTCTTTGAGTTTCCTGAGCCATATAGCAAATTCCCGTTGGCTATCTATTTTATATATGGTAATGTAAGTTTCCATGTTGCTCTTTCCATACATCTCACCCTCTCCTCCCCTCTCCCCATGTCCATAAGTCTGTTCTCTATGACTGTTTCTCCATTGCTGCCCTGTAAATAAATTCCTCAGTACCATTTTTCTAGATTCTGTATATGTGCATTAGAGTACAATATTTATCTTTCTTTTTCTGACTCACTTCACTCTGTATAATAGGTTCTAGGTTCATCTACCTCATCAGAACTGACTCAAATTCTTTCCTTTTTATGGCTGAGTAATATTCCATTGTGTATATGTACCACAACTTCTTTATCCATCCATCTGTCAATGGATATCTAAGTTGCTTCCATGTTCTAGCTATTGTAAATAGTACTACAATGAACAACAGGATACATGTGTCTTTTTCAATTTTGGTTTCCTCAGGGTATATTCCTAGGAGTGGGATTGCTGGGTCATATGGTGGTTTTATTCCTAGTTTTTTAAGGAATCTTCATACCTTCTTCCATATTGGCTGTAAATGTAAATGTATCAATTTACATTCCCAACAATGCAAGAGCATTCCCTTTTCTCCACACCCTTTCCAGCATTTATTGTTTGTAGACTTGTTGATCATGGCCATTCTGACAAGTGTGAGGTGATATTTCATTGTAGTTTTGATTTGCATTTCTCTAATAATTCATGATGTTGAGCATCTTTTCATGTGTTTGTTAGCCATCTGTATGTCTTCTTTGGAGAAATGTCTGTTTTGGTATTTTCCCCGCTTTTTCATTGGTTGGTTGTTTTTCTGGCATTGAGTTGTATGATCTGCTTGTATATTTTGGAAGTTAATCCTTTGTCAGTTGTTTCATTTGCTATTATTTTTCTCCCATTCTGAGGTTTGTCTTTTCACCTTGCTTATAGTTTCCTTTGCTGTTAAAAAGCTTTTAAGTTTAATCAGGTCCCACTTATTTACTTTTGTTTTTATTTCCATTACTCTAGGAGGTGGGCCACAGAGGATCTTACTTTGATTTAGGTCATCGACTGTTCTGCCTATGTTTTCCTCTAAGAGTTTCATAGTTTCTGGTCTTACATTTAGGTCTTTAATCCATTTTGAGTTTATCTTTGTGCATGGTGTTGGAAAGTGTTCTAATTTCATTCTTTTACATGTAGCTCTCCAGTTTTCCCAGCACCATTTATTGAAGAGGCTGTCTTTGCCCCATTGTATATTCTTGCCTCCTTTGTCAAAAATAAACTACCCATAGGTGCATGGGTTTATTTCTGGGCTTTCTATCTTGTTCCATTGGTCTATATTCCTGTTTTTGTGCCAGTACCATACTGTCTTGATGACTGTAGCTTTGTAGTATAATCCAAAATCAGGAAGGTTGATTCCTCCAGCTCCATTCTTCTTTCTCAAGACTGCTTTGGCTAGTTGGGGTCTTTTGTGTTTCCAAATGAATTGTGAAATTTTTTGTTCTAGTTCTGTGAAAAATGCCATTGGTAAAAATGCCATTGGTAATCCACATTGAATCTGTGGATTGCATTTGGTAGTATAGTTATTTCACAATATTGATTCTTCCTACCCAGGAACATGGAATATCTCTCCATCTGTTTATGTCATCTTTGATTTCTTTCATTAGTGTCTTATAATTTTCTGTGTACAGTTCTTTTGTCTCCTTAGATAAGTTTATTCCTAGATATTTAATTCTTTTTGTTTTAATGGTGAGTGAGATTGATTCCTTAATTTCTCTTTCTGATTTTTCATTGTTAGTATATAGAAATGCAAGTGATTTCTGTGTATTGGTTTTGTCTCCTGCAAATTTGTTAAATCCGCTGATTAGCTCTAGTAATTTTCTGATACTGTCTTTAGGGTTTTTTATGTACAGTATCATGTCCTCTGCAAGCAGTGGGAGCTTTACTTCTTTTCTGATCTGGATTCCTTTTATTTCTTTTTCTACTCTGATTGCTGTACCTAGGATTTCCAGAGCTATGTTGAATAATTGTGGTGAAAGTGGACACCCTTGTCTTGTTCCTGATCTTAGGGGGAATGCTTTCAGTTTTTTGCCATTGAGAATAATGTTTGCTCTAGGCTTATCATATATGGCCTTTACTATGTTGAGGTAGCTTCCTTCTATGCCCACTTTTTGAAGAGTTTTAATCATAAATGTATGCTGAATTTTGTCAAAGGCTTTTTCTGCATCTACTGAGATGATCATATGGTTTTTATCTTTCAATTTGTTAATATGGTGTATCACATTGATTGATTTGTGTATATTGACGAATCTTTGCATTCCTAGAATAAACCCAACTTGCTCATGGTGTGTGAGCTTTTTGATGTTTTGCTGAATTCTGTTTGCTAAAATTTTGTTGAGAATTTTTGCGTCTATGTTCATCAGTGATATTGGCCTGCAGTTTTCTTTTTTTGTGTTATCATTGTCTGGTTTTGGTATCAGGGTGATAGTGGCTTCAGAGGATGAGTTTGGAAGTATTCCTTCCTCTGCAATTTTTTGAAAGAGTTTTAGAAGGATAGGCATTAGCTCTTCTCTAAATGTTTGATAGAATTCTCCTGTGAAGCCATCTGGTCCTGGGCTTTTGTTTTTGGGGAGATTTTTGATCACAGCTTCAATTTCAGTGCTTGTAATTGGGTTGTTCATGATTTCTATTTCTTTCTGGTTCAGTCTTGGAAGATGGAACTTTTTTAAGAATCTGACTGTTTCTTTCTGGTTATCCATTTTGTTGCCATATAGTTGTTCATAATAGTCTCTTATAATCCTTTGTATTTCTGCACTGTCTGTTGTAAACTCTCATTTTCCATTTCTAATTTTGTTGATTTGATTCTTCTCTCTTCTTTTCTTGATGAGTCTAGCTAAAGGTTTGTCAATTTTGTTTATCTTCTCAAAGAACCAGCTTTTAGTTTTATTCATCTTTACTATTGTTTCTTTCATTTCTTTTTCATTTATTTCTGCTCGGATCTTTATAATTTCCTTCCTTCTACTAATTTTGGGGGTTTTTTGTTCTTCTTTTTCCAGTTGTTTTAGGTGTAAAATTAGGTTGTCTATTTGATGTTTTTCTTGTTTCTTGAGGTAGGATTGTATTGCTATAAGCTTCCCTCTTAGGACTGCTTTTGCTGCATCCCATAGGCTTTGAGTTGTCGTGTTTTCATTGTCATTTGTTTCTAGAAATTTTTTTATTTCCCTTTTGATTTCTTCAGTAACCTGTTGGTTTCTAGAAACATGTTGTTTAATCTCCATGTGTTTCTATTTATTATAGTTTTTTCTTATAATTAATATCTAGTCTCTTAGCGTTGTGGTCAGAGAAGATGCTTGATACAATTTCAATTTTCTTAAGTTTACTGAGGTTTGATTTGTGACCCAAGATGTGGTCTATCCTGGAGATATTCCATGTGCACTTGAGAAGAAGGTGTATTCTTCTTTGGAAGGAATGTCCTGAAGATAACAAGATCCATGTCATCTAATTTGTATCATTTAAGCCTTGTGTTTCCTTATTAATTTTCTTTTTTGATGATCTGTCCATTGGTGTGAGTGGGATGTTGAAATCTCCTACTATTATGGTGTTACTGTCTATTTCTCCTTTTATGTCTGTTAGTGTTTGTCTTATGTATTGAGGTGCTCCTATGTTGAGTGCATTCAGTTCAGTTCAGTCACTCAGTCGACTCAGTCCAACTCTTTGCGGCCCCATAAACCACAGCACGCCAGGCCTCCCTGTCCATCATCATCTCCCGGAGTTCACTCAAACTCACGTCCATCAAGTCCGTGATGCCATCCAGCCATCTCATCCTCTGTCGTCCCCTTCTCCTCCTGCCCCCAATCCCTCCCAGCATCAGAGTCTTTTCCAATGAGTCAACTCTTCGCATGAGGTGGCCAAAGTACTGGAGTTTCAGCTTTAGCATCAGTCCTTCTAATGAACACCTAGGACTGCCATCCTTGCATAGATATTTACAATAGTTACGTCTTCCTCTTGGATTGATCCCTTGATCATTTTGTAATGTCCTTTCTTATCTCTTGTAATTTTCTTCATTTCAGGGTCTATTTTGTCTGATATGAAGATTGCTACTTCAGCTTTCTTTTGCTTCCCATTTGCATGGAATATATTTTTCCATCCTCTCACTTTCAGTCTATATGTGTCTTTAGATTTGAAGTGGGTTTCTTGTAGACAACATATATATGGGTCTTGTTTTTGTATCCATTCAGCCAGCCTATGTCTTTTGGTTGGAGAATTTAATCTATTTACATTTAAAGTATTATTGATATATATGTTCCTATTGCCATTTTCTTAATTGTTTGGGGTTGATTTTGTAGATCTTTTTTATTCTCTTGTATTTCTTGACTATATAAGTCCATTTAACATTTGTTGTAAAGCTGGCTTTGTGGTACTGAATTCTGTTAACTTTTGCTTGTCTGAAAAGCTTTTTATTTGTCCATCAGTTTTGAATGAGATCCTTGCTGGGTACTGTAACCTTGATTGTAGATTTTTCCCTTTCAGTACTTTAAATATATCCTGCCATTCTCTTCTGGCCTGCAGAGTTTCTGCTGAAAGATCAGCTATTTAAGCATATGGGGTTTCCCTTGTATGTTACCTGTTGCTTCTCCCTTGCTGCTTTTAATATTCTTTCTTTGTGTTTAGTCTCTGTTAGTTTGATTAGTATGTGTCTTGATGTGCTTCACCTTGCGTTTATCCTGTATGGGGGTCTTTGTGCTTTTTGGACTTGATTGACTATTTCCTTCTCCATATTGAGGAAATTTTCAACTATAATCACTTCAAAAATTTTCTCATGCCCTTTCTTTTTCTCTTTTTCCTCTGGGACCCCTATAATTTGAATGTTGGTGTCTTTGATATGGTCCCAGAGGTCTCTGAGACTATCCTCAGTTCTTTTCATTCTTTTTACTTTATTCTGCTCTTCAGAAGTTATTTCCACCATTTTATCTTCCAGCTCACTGATCTGTTCTTCTGCTTTAGATATTCTGCTATTGATTCCTTCTAGAGTATTTTTAATGTCAGTAATTGTGTTGTTTGTCTCTGTATGTTTATTTTTTAATTCTTCTACATATTTGTTGATTGATTCTTGCATTTTCTCCATTTTTGTTTTCAAGGTTTTTGATCATCTCTACTATCATTATTCTGAATTCTTTTTCAGGTAGTTTGCCTATTTCCTCTTTATTTATTTGGACTTCTGTGTTTCTAGGTTGCTCCTTCATTTGGTAGTATTTCTCTGCCTTTTCATTATTTCTTTTTCTAACCTATTGTGTTTGAGGCTTAAAGGTTGAATTCTTTCCTCCTTTTGGTTTCTGGCCTAAGGTTGGTGCAGTGGTTTGTGTAAGCTTCATATAGGGTGAGATTTGTACTGAGTTTTTGTTTGTTGTTTTCCTCTGATGGACAGGCTGAGTGAGGTGGTAATCCTGTCTGCTGATGACTGGGTTTGTATTTTTGTTTTGTTTGTTGTTTAGATGAGGCGTCCTGCACAGGGTGCTGCTGGTGGTTGGGTGATGCCGGTCTTGTATTCAAGTGGTTTCCTTTGTGTGAGTTCTCACTACTTGACACTCCCTAGGGTTAGTTCTCTGGTAGCCTAGGGTCTTGGAGTCAGCGCTCCCATTCCAAAGGTTCAGGGCTTGATTTCTGGTCAGGAATGAAGATTTCACAAGTGGTTTGTTATGGCATTAAGTGAGATTAAAACAAATATCAAAAGGCAAAAAACCAAAGATGAACCCCAGACAAATGGCAGTTACAAAATCTGGCAAATATTAATTAAAATAATGGAATATACACATATGCATATATACCCCTGAGCAAAGTCAAAACAGTCCAACAAAAATAAAGTACAGTAGACTGACCTGGCAAACAAAGTAAATAAAAAATTATATTTACCAGTTAAGAACAAAACTAACTAAAGCACAAATGGGAAGACAAGACTAAGGCAAGGTGCCAATGGGGAATAAAGCAATGAAAATAAAACTAACAAATATGCTGAGAGGAAAGCAAAGAAAGAAAGAATAGATGTGCAAAGTTAAATAGAGGTAGATAAAGAAGGTTTATTACGTTAAAGATTAACTGCTTTAATGGGGTAAAAGAACAGTAGGGAAGGCAAACAAAGGAATAAATGTAGAAAAAATATAATAGGTTTTTTAAAAAATTAAAATTATAAAAAAGAAAAGGAAAAAAAATGGAAGAAGAAAGAAAAACAGGAAAAGAAAAGAAAACTCCACAGAGCTGCAAAAGTCCAACTTAGATGCAGAGGTTTATAGCAACAATAAAAAGTGTGAGTGAATATACACCTATACATACACACCCATAAGCAAAATCAAAACAGCCCAATATAAATAACATGAATAGATCAACATGGCGAACAAAGAAAACCAAAACTTATATCTACCAGAACAAAACTAACTAAAGCAAAAACTGGAAAACAAAGCTAGAGCAAGGTGCCAAGTGGGGAATAAAGCAATGAAAATAAAACTAACAAATATGTTGACAGAAAAGCAAAGAAAGAAAAGAAAGAATAGATATGCAAAGTTTGAGGTAGATAAAGATTTTCTCATTGGAAGGACTGACGTTGAAGCTCAAACTCCAATACTTTGGCCACTTATGTGAAGAACTGACTCATTTGCTCCACATTTCCCGAACTCCAGCTCCCAGCCGCTGCGCCTTCCAGGGGACCCTCATCCCTGCCTGGGGTGTGTATGGCTGCGGCAAGGACTGTCTGATTCTCATTCTATTTAGGCTGCCACAGATCAGCTGTTTCACTCTCAGCCTTAAATGTTTCTCCTGTTACTCAGACAGTTGCCCCGATGTGGGGATTGGACCCCTGCTTCAGTTCCCCCGCCCGCTGAGGGCAGGTCCAGTCCTACTCACACTCCTTTCTTCCCCTTAGTTCCTTTGTCCTACCGAGTTTTGCGTGGTTCTATGTATTCTTTTCCTCTGGTCAGGTCCTCCTGTCCGCTCTCAGCTGGTGTTCTGCATGCACTTCTGAAGGTGTAGTCCTGATGTATCATCTGTGGAGAGACATGTACTCCATGTCCACCTAACACCTCTGCCATCTTGTTCTCCTCCTGCTGTTTTGCTTTAACTTAAATTATCTGACTTGGGAACTTCCCTGGTGGTTCACCAGTTAAGACTGCATTTCCAATGGAGGGACTAAGTTTCAATCCCTGGTCAGAGAACTAAGACTCCATGTGCAGAGTGGCATGGCCAGAAAAGAAGATATTAAATTATCTGACTAGGTTGTCTATATAATGATCAAACTAGTCAAGGGCTTCCCTGATAGCTCAGTTGGTAAAGAATCCACCTGCAATGCAGGAGACCCCGGTTCAGTTCCTGAGTTGGGAAGATCCTATCCAAGAAGGGAAAGGCTACCCAGTCCAGTAATCTTGAGCTTCTCTTGTGGCTCAACTGATAAAAAATCCACCCATAGTGTGGGAGACCTGTGTTTGATCCCTGGGTTGGGACGATCCCCTGGAGAAGGGAAAGGCTACCCACTCCAGTATTCTGGCCTGGAGAATTCCCAAGTTGTCTATATAATGATCAAGCTAATCAAATAGTTATCTATGTCTTTTCATATGATTATATATACAGTGGGCCAATCTCAGATTGTACAAGGAAGTGGGACTTTTTTTCTGATTAGCTGAGAGTTTTTAAATTATTTTAAAAATATAGGCATTTTTCATTTAGTTTATTTTACTTGTGTCAACTGGGATATTCTGGGATACTTTCAAATCTTTATTCCAGGCAGCCTGCTAGGGTCACAAAAGCACAAAGGTAGACAGTCTGAATAATTCAGCTCTGTCCAAATGTGTGATTAACCCAGAGGCTTCTCAGGCAGATAGCAAGATGCCAGACTTTAAAATCAGAAATTCCTCATGCTGAGAAAAATAATCTTGACAGTTGATTTTATAAGCAATACTGGGTCATATCTTTTGGTACTTTTTTATTCCACAAATAATGTTACCTACCTGCCCTGTTGAACTTCTATAAACAAATACTTTTCAGGACTTCCCCAGTGATCCAATAGTTAAGAATCTGTGCTCCCAATGCAAGGGGCATGGGTTCAATCCCTGTTTGGAGAATTAAGACCTCACATGCCATATGGTGTGATCAAAATTTTTTTAAAAATTAAAACTAAATACTTGTCATGTTAGCAAAGGTCCCTAGGGCTGCCAGGGGTGAGCATCCCAAGAAGCAAAGTTGGTGTGTCTCCCAGAGACCACCCATCATTTCATTTCTTTGGTTTTGGTAGTCTGTGGTTCTATTTCATTCTGTACCATTTCTTACCAACTTATTAAGTACATATAGATCAATGGACCTCTTTCTAGGTTCCATTGGGTTAGGAGAACATGAAAAAACACCCACAGAGTTCTATCTCTTGAGGTGTTAATTTATTTAATTTAGATTAAGTTGAACCAACATGTTACCACTTGAAAGGAAATTCTTTTATAAAGGCCAGTATGTTGATTATAGAATGTGTTGTATAGTTACTTTCAACATTAGCCTGATAAATATGGTACTCCACTGAATTAATAACTGTAAGTTGTTTACCAGTGGAAATGGCCCATGCAAGGTAAAGAATCCACCTGCCAATGCAAGAAACACGGGTTTGATCCCTGGGTCAGGAAGATCCCCTGGAGGAGGAAATGGCAACCCATTCCAGTATTCTTGCCTGGGAAATTCCACGGACAGAGGAGCCTGGTGGGCTACAGTCCATGGGGTTGCAGAGTCAGACACCACTGAGCATACATACACACAAGTGGATGACACTGATAAAGACTTGGATTGAGCCATTCATGTAAAATGTGAGGCACAACAAAGACGTGGAAGTAAGGCTCCTGTTATCTTAGTGAAGATGAGCAAGGTCTGCCATGGAGAATGAATCCAGTCTTGCTGAATGTGCAGTAGTATGGTGATGGGTCTCTACTGGTGTATAGTCCCAGCCAAGGGACAATTCTTTCCCAAAGCCACATTCAGAACAACCACATTATTAATTTCCCTTTCCTAACATCTCCTCAATTTCTTCAAGGTGAATAATATTACTATCAAATCTAGAAAAGTAATTCGAAGAGCCTTTCAGTATGGGTCCAGTCGCAGAGCTCTGAAATTTTTCCTGGTGCTATTAAATATAACTGTATATATTTTAGCCAAACATTATTGGAGTCTTCCTTTCCGTTTCCATAGCAGTCCGTGTGTTCATGTTATGGAACAGAAGGAAAAAATGCTTATTTCCATATTTATTTTGTGTGTCACTTCGCCCCCAAGTGATTGATCATTTAAAGCAAGTTATTGGGCATTCTTCCCTGAAAGCTGTAAATTTGTTCTCTTTCCTCTCCAATGCTGACTTTCAGTATAGCAATATATACAGCGATGTTGAAAACAAAGTCAAAACAAGTAAAGCTTACACTTTTTAAAAGCAACTTTATTGACATAAAATTCATATGCCAATGCAACAGTCACTTAACATGTATAATGCAATGGTTTTAATATATTCGCAGAATTATCCAAAATTCACTAATAATTTTAGAATATTATTAAAAGAAATATATCCATGAGAAGTCACTCCCCATTCTCCTTTTCCACGACCTCTCTACTTTCTGTCCCTATACATTTGGCTATTTAGCATATTTCTTATAAATGTATTCCTATATGATCTTTTTTGACTGTTTTCTTTTCCTTAGCAGAATAGTTTCATCCATGCTGTAGCATGTGCTGCTGCTGCTGCTAAGTCACTTCAGTCGTGTCCGACTCTGTGTGACCCCATAGACGGCAGCCACCAGGCTCCCACATCCCTGGGATTCTCCAGGCAAGAACACTGGAGTGGGTTGCCATTTCTTTCTCCAATGCAGGAAAGTGAAAAGTGAAAGTGAAATCGCTCAGTGGTATCTGACTCTTTGCGACCCCATGGAGTGCAGCCCACCAGGCTCCTCCGTCCATGGGATTTTCCAGGCAAGAGTACTGGAGTGGGGTGCCATTGCCTTCTCTGCTGTAGCATGTATTCATACTTTATTTCTTTTTATGGCTGGGTAGTATTCTGTTGTACGGATATAGCATGTTTTGTTCATCCTCTCATCAGTTATGGATATTTGGGTTGCTTTCACTTATAGGCTAATTTGAATAATATTGCTATGGATATTTGTGTATAAGTGTTTTTATAGACATGTATTTTCAGATTTCTTGAATTTGTACCTAGGAATTGCTGAATTGTATGCTAAATCATACAGATTCCTTGTTGGTTCAGTGGTAAAGAACTTTCCTGCCAATGCAGGAGACTTGAGTTCTATCCCTGGGTAGGGAAGATCTCCTGAAGAAGGAAATGGCAACCCACTATAGTATTCTTGCCTGGGAAATCCCATGGACAGTGGAGCCTGGCTGGTTATAGCCCTTGGGGTGGCAAAGAATCAGACATAACTTATCAACTAAACAACAACATTGGTAACTCTGTGTGTGACGTTTTGAGGAACTGGCAGTTTTCCAAAGTGACGAGATGTTCTCACCAGCAAAGGGTTTCAGTCTTTCCACATCTTTGCCAGCATTTATTACTGTGAGTCTTTTTGACTGCAACTGTCCTAGTGGATGTGAAGTGGGATCTCATTGCGGTTTTGATTTGCATTCCCCAATGAATAGTAACGCTGAGCATCTTTAACATACTTGGACTATTGTATATCTTCTTTAAAGAAGTGACTATGCAGAGCCTTCGTCCATTTTTTAGATTGGAATCTTTTTACTGCCAGATTGTCTGATTCCTTTAACACACATATGATTTGTAAATGTTTCAAAATATTTTCTGTACTTCTATGGGTTGTCTTTTCACTTTTTTAATGATTTACTTGGAAGAAATGTTTTTAATTTTAATAAAATTCAGTATATCATTGTTTCTCTTTGACACTTGTGTTTTTGGTATCAGATCTAAAAAAAATTGACTAACTCAAAGTAATAAGATTTATTCCTATGTTTTCTTCTGAGTTTTATAGTTTTTAGCTATACATTTAGGTCTAAGATTTATTTTGCATTAATGGTATAAGAAAGGAATTCAACTTCATTCTTTTACATGTGGAAATCCTATAGTCTCAGGACCATTTCTAAAGAGATTATTCTTTCCCCAAATAAATTGTCTTGGTATCCTTGTCAACAATCAATTAACCATAAATATAAAGGCTTATTTCTGAATTCTCAATTCTGTTCCACTGACCTATATGTCTATCCTTATCTGGTACCACCCTGACTTAATTATTGTAACTTTGAAGTAAGTTTTTAAAATGGGAAGAGTGAGCCTTCTATCTTTTTTTTCTTTTTCAAGGTGGTTTTGGCTATTCTGGGTCCTTCGAATTTTCACATGAATTCTAGCATCAGTTTGGTCACTTCTGCGAGAAGGTCAGGTGGGAATCTGCAGATCAATTTGGGGAGTATTACCATATTTACTATAACATGTCTTTTATTCATAAATGCAATAGCTTTTCTTTTATTTACATCTTTTTAATTTCTTTTCAACAATGTCTTGTAGATTTCAAGGTACACATTTTTTGTGTGTTGGGCTGGATTGAAGCCTGTACTTGGGAAAAAAACAAAAAACCCTGGGATGCAAAGAACTTTTGCAGCAAGAGTCAGCAGCAACGTGATAGCTGAAAACTGCACAGTGGGTCTGGTGATGGGCTGCTGTTGATAAAGCAGGTCAAGGGCTGGAATATTAAGGATGTGGCTTCCGAGTGAGAAGGGGTAACCTAGGGTAGCAAGTGTAAAAGTGAGGATACTGAGAGCTCTCCTGACATCCTCGCTCTGTCCTGGCCCCCTTGATCCTACTGATCTGGGCATGTTTTAGCAATGGATAAGAAATGCACCAAGGAACCCTAAGTTCTTCAACATCAAGCATATGCTTAACCCTTTGCAGCAAAAACTTATCCCCACCGAGTCCACATGTCTGAGTGTCTCATTTCTGCTGACCCACCCACCAGCTAATGGGGGTCTTGGTCTCTCATAGATGGCCACCTGCAAATTGTGTGTTCTATCTGACAGCTCTCTGCAGATAATGGATAAGTACAGCACCAACTTTTTCAAAAGGCAAAATACCAAGGGATAAGGTAGACCCAGAAAAGTCATTTCCCCTGGAAAGAGCTCAAGGAAATTGGAGACTGCCTGTGGTGATGAACTGATCTATAATTGTGACAAGCTGGTATTGTTCCTGAAAGCTGCAACGGGCTTCAGGCACGAGAGAGCTCAGGAAACAATCTCTCTGAAAAAGATGAAACACAGATAATGGTTTTATTTTGTCTGAACCAAACAGGAAACCACATCCCAAACCCTTTCAATCACTCTGCCATGTCATTATTCCCCTCCTTTAACACTGCTCATCACCCCTGACAGTGACAGGAAGACCTCCAGGATGGCATTTATTTCAGGGAAATGGATGTATCAGCTCCTTGTGTGACCTCGGAGGGGAAATATTTGCAAGCGGAGAAGTATCCACAGAAGCAATCCCTCTTGGTTGCTGTGTTTGGGAGTAAAGCTGACGTCTTGTTGCTGGGATTAGATTTCTTTTTGAAAATAGATGTTTGGGAGAAAATGCCAATTTCTTTCCACCTTGCCCTGTCCTCTCCTCACCATCCCTATCTCCATTCAAATTCTGTCTGGTCCCAGGATAGATATTGCTCTCTAGAATCAGCAAAGACAGAAACAGGACTGGGTATTCATCTCTGGAACTTCACTGGTATCTGAACTTTAGGTAGGCCCCCCATGTCTTGACATCAGGCCACCCTGCTCTTATCCTGCCCCTGCCTTGGACCACCTGGTGTTGAGAATCCCCTGGGAAAGCTCTGCTTCTGCATCCCCCAGTGAGCAGATGATCTATGAGGCAAACTCTTATTTTGGTTTCTCTTTACACTCTATTTTCTATTAATTTTTTTACAATGCAAAATCAGGCACACCCCACACTGAATATGAAGACTCTAACATTGTGAAACTTTGCAGTTCCACAGTCCTCTCTGCAAAAAGAGGCAGCATGTCTAAGGGATGTTTCAAATCTAGAGTTTGAGGATTAGCATTTTCAAGAAGATGAAGTGTCCCTCTTGTTCTCAAAGAAGAGGTGAGGAAGCAAATTGCAAATAGATGAAATGATAGGAAATACAGATGACCCTTGAAAAATGTGAGTTTGTGTGGGTTAACTTACATATTTTTTTTTTCAATAGCAAATACTACAGTACACTATGATCTGAAAGTTGTTAAAACCAGGAATGTAGAACTGTGGATACGAGGACTGCATAGATGGAGGGCAGACTATAAATTTTCCACTGGGTGGAGGGTGGGTGCCCCTAACCCCCATGTTATTCAAGGCTCAGCTGTACTTGACGAGGCCCTAGGGACCATAGACACTCAAATAAATGGAGGCTCTTTTTACATAGGCATCATGAATACATGAGTGTGTATATATGTGTAGTTGTTCAGTCACCCAGTTGTGTCTGACTTTGCAACCCCGTGGACTGTAGATGCCAGGCCTCTCTGTCCCTCACTATCTCACAAAGTTTGTAAAGTTCATGTTCATTGCATCGGTGATGCTATCTGGCCATCTCTGACACCCTCTTCTCCTTTAGCTCTCAATCTTTCCCAGCATCAGGGACTTTTCCAATGAGTCAGCTGTTCGCATCAGATGACCAAAATACTGAAGTTTTAGCTTCAGCATCAGTCCTTCCAATGAGTATTCAGGGTTGATTTCCCTTAAGATTACCTGGCTTGATCTCCTTGCTGTCCAAGGGACTCCCATGAGTCTTCTCCAGCACCATAGTTCAAAGGCATCAGTTCTTCAGCGCTCTGCCTTCTTTCATAGCCACATGTGACCACTGGGAAGACCATAGCCTTGACTATACAGGGCTTTGTTGGCAGAATAATGTCTCGGCTTTTCAACCCACTGTCTAGGTTTGTCTTCGCTTTCCTGCCAAGAAGCAAATATCTGGTTTCATGGCTGCAGTCACCATCCGCAGTGATTTCAGAGCCCAAGGAGAGGAAGTCTGTCACTACTACCACCTTCTCCCCTCTACTTGTCACGAGTGGGGCCAGATGCCATGACTGTAGTTTTTTTAATATTTAGTTTTAAGCCAGCTCTTTCACTCTTCTCCTTCACCCTCATCAAGAGGCTCTTTTGTTCATCTTCGTTTTCTGCCATTATCATATATCATCCACATATCTGAGGTTGTTGATGTTTCCTCCACCTATCTTGATTCCAGCTTGTAACTCATCCAGCCCGGCATTTCTCATGATCTGCTCAGCGTATAGATTAAACAGAGTGACAGCAGACAGTCCTGACGTACTCTTTTCTCAATATTGAACCAATCAGTTGTTCCATACAGAGTTCTAACTATTGCTCTTGATCCACATACAGGTTTCTCAGGAGACAGGTAAGATGGTCTGGTATTCCCATCTCTTGAAGAGCTTTCCATGGTTTATTATGCTCCACACAGTCAAAACTTTAGAGATACCTAGGGAACATTTCATGCAAAGATGGCCACAATAAAGGACAGAAATGGATGGACCTAACAGAAGCAGAAGATATTAAGAAGAGGTGGCAAGAATACAAAGAAGAACTATACAAAAGTTCTTAATGACCCAGATAACCACAAAGGTGTGATCACTCACGTAGAGTCAGACATCCTGGAGTGTAAAGTAAAGTGGGCCTTAGGAAGCATCACTACAAACAAAGCTAGTGAAGGTCATGGAATTCCAGTTGAGTTATTTCAAATCCGAAAAGATGATGCTGTGAAAGTGCTGCACTCAGTATGCCAGCAAATTTGGAAAACTCAGCAGTGGCCACAGGACTGAAAAAGGTCAGTTTTCATTCCGATCCCAAAGAAAGGCAATGCCAAAGAATGTTTAAACTACCACACAATTGCACTCATCTCACATGCTAGCAAAGTAATGCTCCAAATTCTCCAAGCGATGCTTCAAAAGTATGTGAACCAAAAACTTCCATATGTTCAAGCTGGATTTAGAAAAGGCAGAGGATTGCCAACATCCATTGGATTATAGAGAAAGTAAGGGAATCCCAGAAAAACATCTACTTCTGCTTTGTTGACTATGCCAAAGTCTTTGACTGTGTGGATCACAACAAACTCTGGAAAATTCTACCAGACTACTTTACCTGTCTCCTGCAAAACCTGTATGCAGGTCAAGAAGCAATGGTTAGAACTGGACATAGAACAACAGAACTGGTTCCAAATTGGGAAAGGAGTATGTCAAGGCTGTATATTGTCACCCTGCTTACATAAGTTAACTTATATGCAGAGTACATCATGCAAAATGCTGGGCTGGATGAAGCGTAAGCTGGAATCAAGATTACTGGGAGAAATATCAATAACCTCAGTATGCAGATAACACTACCCTAATGGAAGAAAGTGAAGAACTAAAGAGCCTCTTGATGAAAGTGAGAGGAGAGTGAAAAAGCTGGCTTAAAACTCAACATTCACAAAACAAAGATCATGGCATCTGGTTCCATCACTTCATTGCAAATAGATGGGGAAACAATGGAAATAGTGACAGACTTTATTTTCTTGAGCTCCAAAATCACTGCAGATGGTGACTGCAGCCATGAAATTAAAAGATGCTTGCTCCTTGGAATAAAAGCTATGACCAACCCAGACAGCATATTAAAAAGCAGAGACATTCCTTTGCCAACAAAGGTCTGTCTAGTCAAAGTTATGGTTTTTCCAGTAGTCATGTATAGATGTGAGAATTGGACTATAAAGAAAGCTGAACACTGAAGAATTGATGCTTTTAAACTGTGGTGTTGGAGAAGACTTCTGAGAGCCCCTTCGACTGCAAGGAGATCCAACCAGTCCATGCTAAAGGAAATCAGTCCTGAATATTCATTGGAAGGACTAATGCTGAAGCTGAAGCTTTAGTACTTTGGCCACCTGATGCAAAGAACTGATTCATTGGAAAAGACCCTGATGCTGGGAAAAATTGAAGGCGGGAAGAGAAGGGGACAACAGAGGATGAGATGGTTGGATGGCATCACCAACTTGATGAACATGTGTTTGAGCAAGCTCCAGGAGTTGGTGATGGACAGGGGAGCCTGGCCTGCTGTTGTCCATGGGCTCTCAAAGAGTTGGACATGACTGGGCAACTGAACAACAGCCACACAGGCAAAGGCTTTGACATGGTCAATGAAACAGAGGTAGATGTTTTTCTAGAATTCCCTAGCTATCTCTATGATCCGGTGAATGTTGGTAATTTGATATCTGGTTCCTCTTCCTTTTCTAAGTCTAGCTTGGACATCTGGAAGTTCTTGGTTCGCATAATGCTGAAGCCTAGCATGCAAGTTTTTAAGCATGACCTTACTAGCATGGGAGATGAGTGCAATTGTCTGATGGTTAGCACATTCTTTAGTACACCCCTTCTTGGGAATTGGGATGCAGATTGACCTTTTCCAATCCTGTGGCCACTGCTGGGTCTTCCAGATTTGCTGACATACTGAATGCAGCACCTTGATGGCACCATCCTTTAGGGTTTTGAATAGTTCTACTGGAATTCTCTTGCATCCACTAGCTTGACAGCAGTGCTTCCTAAGGCCTACTTGAATTTGCTCTCCAGAATGTCTGGCTCTGGGTGGCTGATCACACCATCATAATAATCCAGTTCATTTGGATCTTTTTTGAACAATTCTTCCATGTATTGTTGCCATTTCATTTTGATCTCTTCAGCGTCTACCATGTATATAGGTATGTATGTGTGCATGTATTGTATGTATAATTTGTTTATGCAGATACCTGCACATATATATATATACACAGAGAGAGAGAGATCACTTAAGATTGAAGCATCCTATGATGTAGGTAATATTTATTTCTACTTTATAGATGAAACAGTTCAAACTACTTGCCCAAGGACACCCAAGACTGAGAATCCAATTCAGATGGCCTGGGTTCAATGTTTTCACCTGCTCGGTATCAGTCTCCTTTCTTCCATGGGTTCCTTTTTTTCAGAAACAGCCTACCCCCGTGTTGTGTAGTCTTCTGGGGACTGTCAGTCAAGGGGTCATGCCCTCCTCTGCCCAAAAGCAAGTAGGTGATCAAGGTCACTCTATCCTATGAGTCAGAATCCTGAAAGGAACAGCACAGTGATGGTTGGGGCCAATTCATCCCTGTGATTGTTGCACGAGAAATGGTCTCGTTTGTTCCTGCATTCCACACTCCCAAGGCCACTCTGCGCCAGCCCTTGCTGAGGGCTGCTCCTTCAGGCTGCCCCTCTGAGCTGTGAGCTTCCCTTCTGCACAGGGAGGTAGATGCGGGGGAGTGCCATCAGATCCCTCTCCTGGGCCACAGTGGCGCTGGCCCTGATGGCTCACAGCCAAGGCCCTCCCAGTGCTTGCCCTCAGCTACACAGAACTCCCTCACCTGGTGTAGGATCTCGTCCAGGGCACAGTCTTCAGGGGTACAAAGACCTGGCCCTCTTGGCTCAATCTGGATTACCATCAAGGGCACCTCAGGTCCAGAGCTCCCCCTCGGATCAACGCAGTCTCCTGCTGCAGTTACAGTTCAGCTTCTTCTCCCCGCCGCCTTCACTGCCTCGCAGGTGCGGCTCCTGCGGCCACTCGCAGCATACCTGTTGTCTGCAGGCCTATACCTCAGGGTCCAGAGAACGTGGCCGAAGACCGCGGCTCTGAGTAAACTGCTACAACCTGCTGCCAGAGACCCCTAACTGATTCAGCCAGGCCTATGTGCCTCTGTGTGAGTCTCCTCGAGCTGTCCTCACAAAGTGCCACAGACTGGGTGACTCCGACAGCAGACGGTAATCTTCTCACATTTCTGGAGGCTGCAAGTCTGAGGTGTCAACAGGGTCGGTTTCCTCCAGACCTCTCTCTGGCTTGTAGACGGCCGTCTTTCCCTTTGTCTTCATGTGGACTTTCCTCTGTGTTCATCTGCGTCCTGGTTTCCGTTTCTTATAAAGATACCAGTTATGTAGCGTCAGGGCCTACCTATATGACCTCATTATAACTTAACTTCCTCTCTCAAGGTCCCCTCTCCAAATACAGTTACATTTTGAGGTACTAGGGCTTCAACATATGAATTTGGGGTGGCCACTTGTCAGTCTAGAAAAACCTCTGTAGCCTGAATTCCTTCCCCACTCTACTGTTTAGCAGTACGTGGTTCGGAATCTAGGCTGTGAGCAGATGAGTCTGGATGCTTAACTCTCTCGGTGCTTAACTCTTCTCACTGCAAACTGGATACAACTGCAATGTGTGACTCTAAAAGGTAGTGAATAATATCACTGACAGTACAGGAGCTAACCAACAGAAAGTACAATTGAGATGCATCCATTTTAAGTGAATAAGAACTATTGTCTTCCTTTGAGATGTAGCCAAGCTGTCAAATCAGTGGAGGAAGGTGAATGGGTCAGGGTGCCAGGGTAACCAGCAGTCATGTAAAAATAAATCAAGTTGGAGCTTCTTTGTAATAATTATTAGTATGAAAAAGAATATCATAGGAGTTTCTTTTTGTTAATGACTTTGGTATGGAAAGCACTTTCCTAAGACTGTCCCAAAGCCCAAAAGCATTTTTAAAGAGGGATCAATTTAGCCACATTAAAAACAAATTACCATCCACATCCTGAGTGATGTGCAGCTAATTAAGACTGGAAACAAAGGGAGAAGCCATGAAACTACACTGAGGAACACTCTGAAAATCGCCCCTTCTCCCCCAGACTTCTCATCCAGCATCTATAAGCCCAAGGTCTCTGACAGCACAAACTGTGTTCTTGCTTCCTGGGGGGTGTCTGCAGATCTGCTGCCCACCTGTGGCATCACTAACCCATTCTGTCATCAGCAGGTCCAAGCGATCATGGCTTGGTCTGTGGAAACTGATTATACCTTCCATTTGCTGCAAAAGTCAAGGCCTTTTGGCTGCTGCATCTGTATTTGTGGCTGCTGCTCCTATGGCTGCTGCCCCAGCTCCAGCCAAGGTTGTAGAATATGAAGTGTCAGGCTGGAATGAGGATATGGAATTCGATCCCTCTGACTAATCACTGAATAGCAACCAACTCTGCTAAACTTTCCTTGTGAAACAAAGAAATAAAGGCTTCCATCCCTTAAAAAAGTCATGGAAATAAAAACAATAAATAAAATCAAAACTATGAAAAAATATTTATCATATGTACTACTGAAAATGTTTATTTCCCCAACTTATGAAGAATTTCTACAGGGCAACAAGGAAATGATCCAGTGAACAAATGCGCAAATGACGGAAACCATTCAGAGTTAAGGAAATACTATTAATAGAAATGATACATTTGAAAAAGTACTCAGCTTAACTAAAAATAAGAGAACGTCCTATTAAGTCAAGCTAAGACTATTGGGGGTACTGTATGTTAGCTATCACATTGGTAAAGATAAAGATCAAAAAATAAAAATTGTGAGCACTCTTGGAATTGTTCAGGATGTGGGAGCACTATGACAAAATGTTGGTACAGGTAGGCATTATTCCCTTGTCAGTGGGTGGCAACTGGTAATACCCATGAAAGTAAAAATGCACACACCATGTGACGTAGAAGTTCTACAGATCTTCCCACATAATGTGAAATAGAAGGTTCACAAAGATATATACTTCAGCAGTATTTGTAAGAGTTAATGAACCAGCAACAATTCTGGGACAAAAACTGATTGTCGAATCTCAGTATTCATTCTTATCTCCTCCTTTCTTAATAGAACCTCCAAGTATCCACTGATTCCCTGGACTGTGATGACATTCCCCATCTTCCCTTCCAGCTAGGTGTAGCTTCGTGACTAGTTTTGGAAAATGAGATATATCTGAAAGGATTTTGTGAGCTGGGATGTGTCCTTCTTGATAGGGAGCATGTTTGCCTTCAGGCTGGAATGCATACATGAAGGTTGGAGCTCAAGCAGCCACCTTTAAACATGAGAAATCCATATGCTGAGAACAGAGGAACATCAAGATGAAAGCACATTCAGTCTCTGAGACTACAGTTACCAACACCAGCCCTAAGCCACCTAACTCTGCTCATCTTTCTCATAATACACACTTCTATCTTATTTAAGCCTCTAAGTCATTGTTTTAGGTGTGTTTAAAAAGACTTTGCTGAAATAAACCATGTGTACATATAACATTGAGCATTAAATAACTTTTTTAAAAAATGAGGGAAATCTATTGAGGTTTACACAGTAGTACATGTAGGTATGCTGAGATGAAATCTTTTACAAGATATACATTTTATGTGGAAAAAAGGCACATAAAGATGTTTTAAATTGTTATAGTTTCTGCAAAGAATAAAAATCTCTAGATTATGTGTTGTTGATTTGTAGACAACTTCTTTTTGGAAGGGCACGAGACACTGGTAACAGTAGTTAACTCTGAGCAAGGGAACTAGGGAAACAGGAAACAGAGACTTCTAGATCTATGCCCCTGGGTACCTTTAAGATTATGGGTTCCCAGGTGGCGCTAGTGGTAAAGAACCCGCCTGCAATGCAGGAGACATAAAAGACACAGGTTTGATTCCTGGTTCTTCCCAGGGCATGGCAACCCACTTCACTATTCTTGGCTGGAGAATTCCATGGAGAGAGGAGCCTGGGAGGCTATGATCCATAGGATCACAGAGTCTGACATGACTGAAGTGACTTAGCAGACACTCATGTACCTTTTGGATTTATCCTTTGTGTATGTATATCTTATTATTTATAGTAAGTAATGTAATTTAGGAAAAATGAGAGGATGCAGCTGAGGATGTCTAGCATGTTCTTCTGTTTAGGGATGAGGCAGAGATATGGAAATTGCTGGGGCAGGGGGAGAGGAGGGACATATGTAACACATAGGAGGTGACCCATATGTCACAGCCTAAAGGCTGACAGCACAGCGTTAGAACCAGCAGACAGGGTGGGTGGCTATCAGCAAAGAGATGCAGAGAAAAGCCACAGGAGGGAGAAATTTGTGTAACAGTCTGAGAGGACCAGGTTCTGACTACGTGTGTTTTCTGCCCAAGACAGAAAAATCAGCCTCGGTTACTTCTAGAAAATAACACAATATGATCTGTGCACATTGTAAGGCAGAGCCAGAAAGTGATTGAATTCTCTGCCTAAGCGTGACAGCTTGTTTGCTGCAATGAAGCATGTTTTTCCTTCCTCCATCTTAGGGTGTTTTTGATAGATACATTCTTTTTTTTTTTTTCCGGCTGAATCTTACAATTTTTTTTAATTGGAGGATAACTGCTTTGTGTTGGTTTCTGCCGCACAGCAACGAGAATCAGCCATATACATATCCCCTCTCTCTTGAGCCTCTTTCCCACCCCCTACTCCACCATTCTAGATCATCACAGAGTATTAGGCTGAGTTCCCTGTGTTATACGGATGCTTCCCATTGGCTATCTATTTTTTGATAGATATATTCTTGAAAGTAGCAGCCGAGATGTTTCATCTTCTGGGTACAGAAAGCACACATAAACAGAGTGATTAGAGCTAGGTTACAGAGTTTTAAAGATGCCAGAGGAAGTGAGGAGCTGTCACGTCCAGGCATCACCTGCAGGGTGGTGGCAAGTAAGACTCTCACCCTTAACCAGTGTGCTAAGGAAATTGGCAAGGATGCTGCTTGAGTCATAAACAAACCAATCAAAACTGGACTGACTGAGTACAAATAATTCCAGTCAGGATTGTTATATGAACTCCCTAATTAACAGGCAGCCAAGTAGCTCTCATATATATATAAATATATATATATATATAGAGAGAGATGTTTAAGGTTGATTTAAGTCTTCTCTGAAGACAGCAATAAAGTCTGTGAACATGTTTATTCAGCTTCAAAAATCTGTACCACATACCTGGTGAAGTGACTTTAAAAAATTGGTGATGCCAAGTGCTCACGAGAAAACGGAGCAGTTAAAATCTCCTATGCTGCTGGTGGGAATGCAAAATGGCATAAGCTCTCTGAAAACCGTTCTGCTTAAAAAAGTAATAACGTTCAACATGGACTTAGCTAGACCAAGATATCCACTTCCTGGGTTTTTACCCCAAAGAAATGAAAACTTAGATTCACATAAAACCCTATATGTGAACATTTATAGTGGCTTTATTCACAGTTGTCAAAAAACTGGAAACAGCACACATCCTTTAACTGATAAATATACAGAATGTGGTATAATTAAGTACTACTTAGGAATCAAAAAGAAGGAACTATTTACTGATACACTCAACTACATGGATGGCTCTCAAATGTATTGCGCTCAGTGAAAGAAGTCTGACTCATACTGTATGGTCCATTTATAAGACATTCTAGAAAAGATAAACCATAGGGACAGAATACAGATTAGTGGTTGCCAGGGGTTGGAGAAGGAGGGAGGGATTTACTACAATGATGCAGAGGGTAATTTTTTTTTCGGAGGTGGGTCTGAGTGATGGGACAGTTCTATATCTTGATTTTATTGGTAGCCACACAACTATAGGCATTTGTTAAGACTCATAGAACTGACTACAAAAAAGGGAAAATATTGCCAATTAAAATGTACCTCATTAAATCTGACTTTCAAATAAAAAGTCTGTAGCTTGATGGATGTTACTATGATGATGGACGTGTTCTGAATCTCATCTGTGTGGGGGTTACATGAGTGTATATGCATGAAGCAATTCATTAAGGTGTACAGTTAATATCTGTATACTTTGTGCATCCCACTGAATGGATTTTATATCTTATTTTAGAAAAAATGAAGAAGATAAAAGTGTCATAGTTGTTAAAAAACAAATTCAACCGAGTAAATTAGAAAGATCTTATTGGCTTTATTCAACAGTTCACGAGTTGGGGAACATCCCTTCTTAGCGGAAAGAAGAAAGCTTTGGAGAGCTGTACAAAGTAGAAGACTTGTATAGGCAGGAGGGGAGTGTGATGAGGAAGTTATACTGGCAAAGAACTGATTGTGGCGAGGTCATCTAATTTTAGGGGATGTTTGGGGTTTATCAAGCAGGTTGCCTCACTAGTGCTGACAGTAGTTCTAGAAATTGGTTTAAGGTTCCGTTTGGGCGTGAAGTGTGGGCTGGGACTATAGTTAGTCAGTTTAGTCACTAGGCTGTGTTTACTTTGCAGTCCTATGGACTGTAGCCTGCCAGGCTCATCTGTCCATGGGATTTCCCAGACAAAAATGCTGGAGTAGGTTGCCATTTCCTTCTCCAGGGGATCTTCCTGACCCAAGGATCGAACCTATTTCTCCTGCATTCACAAGTGGATTCTTTACTGCTGACCACCAGGGAAACTGTTATAAGGTAGGTATTACATCTTGGTTTGGCCTTCCCAGGTAGCTCAGATGGAGCTGCCTGCAATGCAGGACACCTGGCTTCAACCCCTGGGTTGGAAAGATCCCCTGGAGAAGGAAATGGCAAACCCTTCCAGTATTCTTGCCTGGAGAATCCCATGGACAGAGAAGCCTGGTGGGCTACAGTCCATGGGGTCGCAAAGAGCTGGACACAACTAAGTGACTAACGGTGGTCAGTTGGTGACATGAGGCTTAGCATAAGTGACTCCATTTTGGGCCTATTGTCTCTCTCTCTTTTAACATAGTTAGGAGAGGAAGAGAGAGGGAGATAGGAGGGGAATTAAATGAGTCTCTACTACCCTGATGGGGTTGATATAAGATCCCAAATATAATGTTTGATAATGACAGGTAGGGAGGTTGTGGACCCAGGACAGATGTCAACAATGTCACCCTTTGTATCGATGCATGTTTGTGCTTTTTCTCTTTTTATTTGGTTCTGCTTCTGACAGCTGCTTTTCCATTTCTAGCATTTTCTCCAACACATCCTGTGCTGAGGAGAAGGGCTAAAAAGAAAGAAATCCCAGCTCTGAGGACACAGACATTTGAATTCAGAGTCCAGTTTCCATACCTAGAAGCTATATGTCTTCAGAAAATTCTCCATGTTTTTTCATTAGGCAGGTTTTTCTCGATGAGGCACATGTGTATATAGAATTCCTAGTAATTCAGGGATCTTCCTGAACATTATGACTCTTTCAATAACAAATTTGAAGCCTCCTATTTTGAACTAACACTTATTTTAGGGTTTTAAAAATTTCCACAGCAGTAACAGAAATCCACGGCCTCCTTATGAAGTCATCTGCACAGGGCCAATTGATTTGGATGGTAACAATTCTGATAATCTTTCCCTGGAGGGCAGTGGGGCAGAGTCCCATTTACATATTTTGTGCAGAACAGAAACTGCTGGAGCTCCTAAACAGCCCATCTCTATTCCTACAAACACAAATGTTCAACTGTGCCATCCCCACTGACTGTTGCCTAGAGTCACAGGTGAGCCTGGTGGTGTACTCTTAACCCAGATGCCAAGAATACATCCATGGCCTCTGAGGTCAGAGAGAAAGGGAACTTAAACACAGTCTTGGATACCTTGGAATATAGAGGTTTGGGTGGTGGTGGGGGAGCGTCTCAGGTGGCCCAGTGGTAAAGAATCTGCTTGCCAATGCAGGAGATGCAGGTTCTATCCCTAATCGGGAAGATCCCCTGCAGGGGAAAATGGCAACCTGCTCCAGTATTCTCGCCTGGAAAATCCCATGGACAGAGGAGCCTGGCGGGCTACAGTCCATGGGGTCACAAAGAATCAGACATGACTGAGCATGCACAAGGATTTTTTTGCTTGTTTGTATTTTATATTCTGGATAGGCAGATAGTTTATTTTCAAGTAATTGGTCACTCAGAGCTTTTCGGATCCAATGTCTCTGGGTGCTGATCGTTATGAAACTTCAACCTGCTGCCATCAAGCCTTGGACTCAGCCCAGAGCTACGGAATGCCATGTTAGCTGCATCGCTGTCTGTCACGAGCCTTGGGGCTGCTTTGCTGTGACTGGCTGCTCCTCCTTCCTTCCTTCTGTTGGCTTTGAAATGCTTCCTTCTTTCGGACCAGTGATGCAGTAAAGCAAGTTACTTGGAGCTGTGCCTTCAGCAATTCGAGGTTTCAACAGTTGTAGATGGGTACACAGGGCAAAGGTTTAATCAGGTGAATCCGATGAACAAACTGTTTAGTTTCTAGGCTAGTGTTCCATGGTAGCATATTTGTCTCCATATGTAAAGAGAGTGCAAATTACTACCCCATCATCTTCTATACCGTATTGAATTACCAATGTAATTGTCATCAGCGCTTCTGGATGTGCTGATGGCCTATTTTGTACGCGTTTGTGTTAATCAATGTTAATTATGAAGAAAGTACAGGGGTTAACGAATTATAATGCGCTTAATTAAGCCTGACAGTAACAAATGGCATAACCTTTATGTTATGACCTGGTTAGAGGAACAGAAAAGGACAAAAAATGGGCCAAAGAATCATCACATAGAAATTCATATTTATATACTGGCCATCTACAGAAACAGAACAGTATAATAAGTTTACTTGTTTTGCCAATCTGGCATCACCAGGAATGCAGACAATTACTGAGACATGCTGTTTACCCTTCAAGGGTTTATACTCCGATTGGGAGAGAGACACAGAAAACCAAGTTTGAAAATTTTCCAGTGAGTAACAAGTGAGTCTGAATTCGGCAATAAGGAGTTCATGATCTGAGCCACAGTCAGTTCCCAGTCTTGTTTTTGCTGACTGTATAGAGCTTCTCCATCTTTGGCTGCAAAGAATCTGATTTCCATGTTGACCATCTGGTGATGTCCATGTGTAGAGTCTTCTCTTGTGTTATTGGAAGAGGGTGTTTGCTATGACCAGTGCGTTCTCTTGGCAAAACTCTATTAGGCTTTGCCCTGCTTCATTCCGTATTCCAAGGCCAAACACCCAGGTGTTTCTTGACTTCCTACTTTTGCATTCCAGTCCCTTATAATGAAAAGGACATCTTTTTTGGGTGTTAGTTCTAAAAGGTCTTGTAGGTCTTCATAGAACCGTTCAACTTCAGCTTCTACAGCATTACTGGTTGGGGCTAGACTTGGATTACTATGATATTGAATGGTTTGCCTTGGAAACGAACAGCGATCATTCTGTTATTTTTGAGATTGCATCCAAGTACCGCATTTCGGACTCTTTTGTTGACGATGGTGGCTACTCCGTTCCTTATAAGGGATTCCTGCCCACAGTAGTAGATATAATGGAGGTCCCTGACATTGTACAGGGGGCAGAGATCAAGACCATACCCATGGAAAAGAAATGCAAAAAAGCAAAATGACTGTCTGGGGCGGTCTTACAAATAGCTGTGAAGAGAAGAGAAGCGAAAAGCAAAGGAGAAAAGGAAAGATATAAGCATCCGAATGCAGAGTTCCAAAGAATAGCAAGGAGAGATAAGAAAGCATTCCTCAGTAATCAATGCAAAGAAATAGAGGAAAACAACAGAATGGGAAAGACTAGAGATCTCTTCAAGAAAATTACAGATACCAAGGGAACATTTCATGCAAAGATGGGCTCAATAAAGGACAGAAATGGTATGGACCTAACAGAAACAGAAGATATTAAGAAGAGGTAGTAAGAATACACAGAAGAACTGTACATAAAAGAGCTTCATGACCAAGATAATCACGATGTGTGATCACTCACCTAGAGCCAGACATCCTGGAATGTGAAGTCAAATGGGCCTTAGAAAGCATCACTACGAACAAAGCTAGTGGAGGTGATGGAATTCCAGTTGAGCTATTTCAAATCCTGGAAGATGATGCTGTGAAAGTGCTGCACTCAATATGCCAGCAAATTTGGAAAACTCAGCAGTGGCCACAGGACTGGAAAAGGTCAGTTTTCATTCCAATCCCAAAGAAAGGCAATGCCAAAGAATGCTCAAACTACTGCACAATTGCACTCATCTCACACACTAGTAAAGTCATGCTCAAAATTCTCCAAGCCAGGCTTCAGCAATACGTGAACCGTGGACTTCCAGATGTTCAAGCTGGTTTTAGAAAAGGCAGAGGAACCAGAGATCAAATTGCCAACATCTGTTGGATCATCGAAAAAGCAAGAAAGTTCCAGAAAAACATCTATTTCTGCTTTATTGACTATGCCAAAGCCTTTGACTATGTGGATCACAATAAACTGTGGGAAATTCTGAAAGAGATGGGAATACCAGACCACCTGACCTGCCTCTTGAGAAACCAATATGCAGGTCAGGAAGCAACAATTCGAACTGGACATGGAACAACAGACTGGTTCCAAATAGGAAAAGGAGTACATCAAGCTGTATATTGTCACTCTGCTTATTTAACTTCTATGCAGAGTACATCATGAGAAACGCTGGGCTGGAAGAAGCACAAGCTGAATCAAGATTGCCGGGAGAAATATCAGTCACCTCAGATATGCAGATACAACCACCCTTATGGCAGAAAGTGAAGAAGAATTAAAGAGCCTCTTGATGAAAGTGAAAGAGGAGAGTGAAAAAGTTGGCTTAAAGCTCAACATTCAGAAAACGAAGATCATGGCATCTGGTCCCATCACTTCTTGACAGATAGATGGGGAAACAGTGGAAACAGTGTCAGACTTTATATTTTTGGGCTCCAAAATCACTGCAGATGGTGATTGCAGCCATGAAATTAAAAGACACTTATTCCTTGGAAGGAAAATTATGACCAATCTAGATAGCATATTAAAAAACAGAGACATTACTTTGCCAACAAAGGTCTGTCTAGTCAAGGCTATGGTTTTTCCTGTGGTGATGTATGGATGTGAGAGTTGGACTGTGAATAAAGCTGAGCACCAAAGAATTGATGCTTTTGAACTGTGGTGTTGGAGAAGACTCTTGAGAGTCCCTTGGACTGCAAGGAGATCCAACCAGTCATTCTAAAGGAGATCAGTCCTCGGTGTTCACTGGAAGGGCTAATGCTGAAGCTGAAACTCCAGTACTTTGGCCACCTCATGCGAAGAGTTGACTCATTGGAAAAGACTCTGATGCTGGGAGGGATTGGGGGCAGGAGGAAAAGGGGATGATGGAGGATGAGATGGCTGGATGCTGTCACCGACTCGATGGACATGAGTTTGGGTCAACTCCGGGAGTTGGTGATGGACAGGGAGGCTTGGCATGCTGCGATTCATGGGGTCGCAAAGAGTCAGACATGACTGAGCGACTGAACTGAACTGAATAGAAGCAGGAGATATTAAGAAGAGGTGGCAAGAATACACAGAACTATACAAAAAAGATTTTCATGACCCAGATAATCACAATGGTTTGATCACCAACCTAGAGCCAGACATCCTGGAATGTGAAGTCAAGTGGTCCTTAGGAAGCATCACTACAAACAAAGCTAGTGGAGGTGATGGAATTCCAGTTGAGCTATTTCAAATCCTGAAAGTTGATGCTGTGAAAGTGTGGCACTCAGTATGCCAGCAAATTTGGAAAACTCAGCAGTGGCCACAGACTGGAAAAGCTCTGTTTTCATTTCAATCCCAAAGAAAGGCAATGCCAAAGAATTCTCAAACTACCACCCAATTGACCTCATCTCACACGCTAGTAAAGAAATGCTCAAAATTCTCCAAGTCAGGCTTCAACAGTACATCATGAACTGTGAACTTCCAGATGTTCAAGCTGGTTTTAGAAAAGGCAGAGGAACCAAAGATCAAATTGCCAACATCTGTTGAATCATCAAAAAAGCAAGAGAGTTCCAGAAAAATATCTACTTCTGCTTTATTGACTACGCCAAAGCCTTTGACTGTGTGGGCCACAACAAACTCTGGAAAATTCTTAAAGAGATGGGCATACCAGACCACCTGACCTGCCTCTTGAGAAATCTGTATGCAGGTCAGGAAGCAACAGTTAGAACTGGAGATGGAACAACACACTGGTTCCACATAGGGAAAGGAGTACATCAAGCCTGTGTATTTTCACACTGCTTATTTAACTTATATGCATGAGAAACACTGGACTGGATGAAGCACAAATTGGGATCAAGATTGCTGGGAGAAAAATCAATAACCTCAGATATGGAGATGATACCACCCTTATGGCAGAAAGTGAAGAAGAATTAAAGAGCCTCTTGATGAAAGTGAAAGAAAAGTTGGCTTAAAACTCAACATTCAGAAAACTAAGATCATGGCATCTGGTCCCATCACTTCATGACAAACAGATGGTGAAACAGTGGAAACAGTGAGAGACTTTAGTTTTAGGGGCTCCAAAATCACTGTGGATGGTGACTGCAGCTATGAAATTAAAAGATGCTTGCTCCTTGGAAGAAAAGTTGTGATCAACCTAGACAGCATATTAAAAAGCAGAGACATTCCTTTGCCAACAAAGGTCCGTCTAGTCAAAGCTATGGCTTTTCCAGAAGTCACATATGGATGTGAGAGTTGGACTATAAAGAAAGCTGGGCACCGAAGAATTCATGCTTTTGAACTGTGTTGTTGGAGAAGACTCTTGAGAGTCCCTTGGACTGTAAGGAGATCCAACCTCTCCATCCTAAAGGAAATCAGTCCTGAATATTCATTGGAAGGACTGATGTTGAAGCTGAAACTCCAATACTCTGGCCACCTGATTTGAAGAACTGACTTACTGGAAAAGACCCTGATGCTGGGAAAGATTGAAGGCAGGAGGAGAAGGGGACGACAGAGGATGAGATGGTTGGATGGCATCACTGACTCAATGGACCTGGATTTGAGCAAATTCCAGGGGATGGTGAAGGACAGGGAAGCCTGTTGGGCTACAATCCATGGAGTCACAGAGTCAGACATGACTTAGTGACTGAATAACAACAACACCCTAAACCAAATGGCTTAAATGACCACCACAGGTTTATTGTTCATGAGTCTTGTCAGGGTGGGAAAAAAAGAGCTTCCTTTACTTTCTTGAGTTGATAACCTGGGTGTGCAAATTAAACTGGCAAAACAGTTTAACAGAACAAAGTGTTCTTTTCACCATCCAGTCTCAATTAAAGTTAAGGTTAGGTTATGTTAAGGGTAAGGTTAGATTAACGTTAGGTTAAGGTTAAGGTTAGCTCAGGTTAGACTGAGAAGAAAGGTTTAGTTTTTACCTGCATGGAAGGCATCACTGAAAAGAAGTGAAAAAACCCAAAGCAATTAGGCATTGGAATTTATTATTTTAACAAAAGGCAGTACATTGTAGAGAAGTGACTACAAAAAGGAAAAGGGTTCTCATCTCCTAGTGGCTGTAAGGACTGGGTGGTTGTAAATCACGGCAAAGTAAGTATGTGGGGAAAACAAATGGGAGATCAAAGTCAGCTTAGTAAGCTTTGTTGCCTTTCTACCTCTAGTAAGAAGGCATGTTCTTTTGGTATGGGGGAGGGAAGGAGGACCAGCTTCACCAAGGGAAATTTCTGTCCTGCTTTTTGGAAGATGTGGGAGGGCAAAGGCTCTTCCTGTGTTGGCTTATTTTTAATTGCCTTCAGATTTAAGATAATTCTTATACCACAGTTGCATATTTTGGCATCCTGATCCCTGTCCATCTACAGGTCAGCTTGGTGGTTCTGCTGGTCTGGACAGGCTCTGTCATTCTGGGCTGCTCTCGTAAATCTCTGACCAGCTCATGAAGTGGCTGGGGCTGGCTGCTGTAAGGGGTCTCACTCCCATGTCTGGGGGTTGGCTGGCTATTGATGGTGGCACTGGGTTTGACCGGTTATGCCATCATTCAGCAGACTAGCCTGAGCGTGCTTGCTTCACATGACAGTGGTAGCGATCCTGGAGTAACAGGGAAAGCACAGGAAGCCTTTCCAAGCTGAGGCTGGAAGGTTAATTCTGCTGCATTCAGTGGGCCAAAGTAAGTAACCAGGCCAGCCATGCAAACGGGTGGAGAAACAGACTCCTTTCCCTGTTTGAGCGCTGCAAAGTGACACTACCAGTACAGGGCTGTGGGGTGCGGGGAGCGTGAGAAAGTCTATCTTTATTTTTTTTTTTAATATTTATCATTTGGCTGTGACTGGTCTTCATTGCGGCACAGGGAATGTTCACTGCCAGGTGCGGGATCTTGGTTCAGCCTGGGGGACCTTGAGTTGTGGCATGT
>NW_011494907.1:407659-412602 GCF_000754665.1 Bison bison bison
ACCCTGTGGACTACACAGTCCGTGGAATTCTCCAGGCCAAAATCCTGGAGTAGGTAGCCTTTCCCTTCTCCAGAGGATCTTTCCAACCCAGGGATTGAACTCAGGTCTCCTGCATTGCAGGCAGATTCTTTATCAGCTGAGCCACCAGGGAAGCCCATTTCTGGGGCACGACCCTACCTTTCCTGTCTCTGAATATTTGTTCAAGGTATTTCCTCTACCTCAGAAGTCATCTCCTCATCCATCTTCAGGCTCAAATGCTGTCTGTCCTGTAAGACTTGTCTCTGCAACCAATTCATCCATGAAACTTGTCTTCATCCCTCCAACTAAATGTGGTTTCTCACTCTGAAGTTGAACTGCTTCCAGACTCTACAAAGTCCATTGATTCTGAACTCTTTTTGACCATAGGTCTAGTTATACACAATTGAAAACAATCTTTTTTTCTGTCTTAGTGTATAAAATGACTGTGATTTAGGGTGATAGCTTCTATTAAATTGAATCTCTGTGATTTCTTCATTCACTTCTGCTCTAAAAGAAAACTGCCATTCATAGCTACCTGCCTATAGCTTGCCAACAAAATTACTATGTATGACTTTCAAGATTATCTTTACTGTTACTTTGGTGCTCAGGTTTCACTTTCAGGTCCCCAAGTACATTTTCTCAAATGATGGTTGCTTTTAATGTTTAGTGTTTTAGGAGATTCTAAATTTACTTTAAAATTTTATGACTTAGAACATGAAAATCTTCCATGTTTGGATTTGATATCTATGATTTCTGTCTCTAATACGATTATGTATTTGTTTGAGAACCTGAAGAATAGTTACTTTAGTTTTTTGGCTCACTGCATACCTCCTAAATCCAACTTAAGTCCCATGATGTACACCCACATGAAGATATTAAGTGTGCTGTGTGATATAATGCTTGAAGTCCGTGCTTGCAAACAGAAAAACAGATGGGTTTCTGAGATGTCAGTTGTATCCTATGTTCCAACTGAAGTGTGCCAGTCTGCTGTTTCTCAAGGTTTTGAAAAGAGTCATACTGGTGAGAGAGTAAATCAACTTTGTTCCTTAGAGACTAGAGGAAAAATATATAACTGTACATATAGCAGATAGGAGTGTGGTTTTTTTTTTTTTCTGATAATGGCATTTCAAGATGATTCAAATATTTTGCAGTGGAGTAAACATTTCAATGCGATCTCACTTTGAAATGAAGAAGCTAAGTCTCAGGGAGTTTACATGAGTCACAACTATTTGGCAGTATGGGACTGTGAAACATTAGAGGGAAAAAAAAAGAATTCAACAATAAATGAAGATCCAAACAGGCTACATCAAAACAAGCAAACAAAAGCAAACCATACACACACACACATGGCTTTAAGGGTGATGGGGTCAATAGTCCATTCTTATTTGATAGCATTTGGGGTCTTATTGTTTTACAATTTTATTTTCTTATTTTTGGCTGAGCTGGGCCTTTGTTCCTTTGCCCAGGCTTTCTCTAGCTGTGGTGCCCAGGCTTGGCATTGCAGTGGCTTGTGGAGCACAGCTCTAGGGCGTGCGGGCTTCCGTAGTCGCTGAATGTGGGCTCAACAGTTGCAGTTCCCATTCTCTAGAGCACAGGCCCAATAGTTGGGGCGCACGGGCTTAGTGGCTCTGTGACATGTGGACTCTTCCCCTACCAGGATTGAACTAGTGTCTCCTGCATTAGCAGGGGCTCCTTTTACCGTTGAGCCACCGGGGAAGCCCCCCATTCAGGTTTTAACATACGCCTCAGAATCTTTTCTTCCCTCCATCACCATTCAATTTTTTTTTTTTTTGAAACTAGAATTGCCCTTCACTCATCCAAGTGAAATGAATTTCCAAATTGTAGATTCTGAAATGCTTTTGTGCCCTGGACCCTTTTGGTTGTCTGGTGAAATGTCATTTTCAGAATAACCTTTTTAAATGCACAAAATACACGGGATGGAAAGGAAAATCAATTTTAACGAAACACAGTGAGCAAGATATAAAAAAGATAAATTTGTGATAGACTAACACATGTGGTTATATTAAATAACAAGATGTAGTGTCAGTCTAATGAGGACCAATTTCAGTGTAACAGTGACTTTTAACAATTTGAGAAAGCTGCAACAATTAAAATTGAACAGGAAAATCCATAATTTCTAGAGGTGTCAAAATCTCTGGTATTACTAAAGTGAATATGTTTTACTTAGAGGCTGTAACAGATATTTACACCCCGCCCTGCCCACCCCCCCCACCCCCCCAACCCCCAATCCAAGTTCAGGGACCTTCTGGTAGACTTGTAATTTTGGTGTCTCTCATGAGTACCTGCTCCTGGTGGGGGACGCCCTCCACACTGGTGCTGGACTTGCTGCCTTTGACCAATTCGGGAAATCGGCAAACTGAGCTACAACAGAGTCGCGGGGCTTGCCATCCTGAAAGGCTGCCTCGCCCAACTAAGAAACCTCGGCTAACTTTTCGAGGCTAAGAAAGAGAAAGAAGCACAGGCTTCCCAGTAATCCCAATTGAGCCCAACCTCCAGCCCCGGGCCCCATAAATTAGGCCACGTGAGACCAGCTGCACCCACATAGTTTGCTGGAAAAGCAGTATCTCAGGTTTCACACCAGAGCTGTCCAATCATAATCTGCCAGTTCACAAGTTTCCCCAGGTGACTTGTATAAGCATTATTGTTTGCAAAGTACTCCAGAAACGTGCTGTTTACTTTTGACAAGTAGAGCCACCTATTTATCTTGTCGTTCGTCTTCCCTTTAAGAGACTTCTTTCACTCTGGGTTAGAAAGAAATGTTCTCCGGCCAAGTCTCTGTCCCATCCTGCCCAGCGTGAGTCGAAGACTTACAGCCTCACATTCAAAAGTTCCAGGAGTGCTAGGTGAGGCCAAAGTGTCTGCGGGACTGCTTTGGTCTGTTTCGTCAAATGGCGAAGTCACGAAGGGATAGAAGGCTTAGAGGCAAGAGCAGGGTGTTGGAAATGAATGAATGAACAAAACCTTCCGAAGAGCCAACCAGTGAAGCCCTAGACACAGAAAACAGCTTTTAATCTTGAACTCCTCCTGCAAGCTTGTGTAATTTGTTGTCTTTAAGAATTGGGCTGGCTTTGTCGGCTCTGGACCCCTCGCGTGCTCTGTGCACTGAAGCCCCCGACCTTAATAGAGTGGTCGTTAGCAGGGGCGGCGGCGGCTCACGCAGACGACGGGACGCGCCCCCCTCCCCCGGGAAGGCGGCCAGCGCGCAGTTTGTCCCCGCGCAGCTTCCATATAAGGTTGGCTCCGCCCCTGCCCGGGTATCCCCGGCGCCGCGCGAGCTTCTCCGCCTTGTCTTTACCCCGTCCGCCGCTACCGCGCATGCCCGGCCCGCTCCGGACTCCGGCGCGCCTAGTTTGTCCGCCTCTTGGTGGTCGACTCCGCACCAGCTCTGTGCTCCCAAAGGGGAAAAGCCATGGGTCTCTGGGCTCTAGGAACTCTCAGGGTGCTGATTCCCGGCCAGCGTCAGGGCTCTCGGGGAACTGACGCTACGATTCCTTAAGTGTGTCACATGTTTGCAGGCATCCTGTCAAAGCGTGAACCAACAACCAGAGGTTTTTCCTGATTTGTAGATAAAGCAAGAGCCTTAGAGGCGCCCAATAATGCAGACTGGGCTACCCAAAGCTAATGCTGGAGCCGAAGCTCAAACCCAGGAACCCAGCCTCCACTTCTTGTGGGCCCCCATCATAGCTGGGCTTGTGGAAGAGCAGTGCCCCGCCCCCCGCCCCCTCTCAGCTCTCTGGGTGCCCTGGGGGTGTGAAACTCCGGCAAGGAGGAGATGAGGGCAGAGCACCCTTTTGTGGCTCCATTAGGAACGTGGGGGCACACTGGCTGTTGAGTATGGGCACTGCCTTCTGTGGATTTTCCTGCTTGCCCCCACCCCCCTTCAGCTGTGAGACCGGAGGCAGGAAGGGTGGGTCGTGGGGCTGGGATGGGTGGGCTGAGAGGCCCAGAGTGGGGCAGTGGAGGAAGGCAGAATTGATGTCTTGGTTAATGTGGCCTGTGGCTCATAGATGGGCCCTTGGGTGTGTGTGAACGAATGCCCCAAAGAGTGCATTCTTCGGGAGAGGGGAGCAGACAGGAGCCGGGATAGGACCTCGGACTTCACTTCTCCGAGACCCTAAACCCCGGGAGAGAGTCGTTCCCACCCCTAATTCCTTGAAGACGGAACTGTAACATATATGTGCTCAGTCGCTAAGTCCTGTCGGACGCTTTGGGGCCTCATGGACTGTAGCCCACCGGTTCCTCTGTCCTTGGAATTCTCCAGGCAAGAATATTGGAGCAAGTTGCCATTTCTTTCTCTAGAGAATCTTCCTGATCCAGGGATGGAACCCCCATCTCCTGCACTGCAGGGAGAGTCTTTACCACTCATTCACCTGGGAAGCCCCAACTGTAACATAAGTGCAAAAAAAGTCCAATTAAGATCTGGTTTCAGACCATATAGCCATTCTTGCCGTACCCTTTTTATTTTCATTTCTTGGTATCCCTGAATTGAAGGGTCCAGAACACAGGCTCAGACAGCTTCAGAGTAGTAGAGAAGACCTGAGCAGTGGCCCACTATCAAGCTGTGATAATCTCTGTGCTCCGGTTTTAAATTGGATGAGTTAACTCCTTCCCGGTGGGGTAAAGCCAGGTCCTTGGTTAGGGCTGAAAAACTGTTTTTGGTAATTTGACCTCAGGATTGTGGTTCTTGAGCTGGCCCTAAATTGCTGCGAACTCCTCTTCTTCTGCCTCCTCCTAGTTTTTTCAAGGAATGAGGTTGGGTTTTAGGCTTTCTTGAAATCGCCCCGTCCCTAGCAGCCCTGAGGCTCGAACTACCTGATTTCTTGACCTCGGAACCGGCTCCCAGGCACCCTGGCTCCGCCCCTGCGCGCCGCCCGGGCGCCGCCGGAGCGCGGAGCGCGGATCAC
>NW_011494907.1:412809-431146 GCF_000754665.1 Bison bison bison
AGGTGAGTACAGGGGTTGGGGCGCAGGTGGCTCCCGCCCGCTTCCTCACCCGGAGGGAGCTGGTGTCCAGCTCCCCTCCAGAGCCGTCCTGGACTTGGGGTCCAGAGCCGTCCCCGGCACCCCGGGCCCGGTGATGGCCTCTGGGGGCCTGGGGCAACTTGAAGCTTTGCTCTCGCTTTTACACTGCTCCGGAGGACACTCGGGGGGTAGAGTTTACGGCGCCATGAAGATTCCTGTCAACTCTTCCCCGTCCCGAGAATTTGAGGAAGTTTGCACCCTCCCCCTTTAAAAAGCATCAAGGGATCACTTTCCTGAAGGTGTAAATTCACGAGCGTGGTTACGGGGCACCAGAGCAGTGAGGCAAAGTCCCCTCAATTGTGCCAACTGAGAAGTTCTCTCACTATCATCGGTGTAACTTTTTAATTTCTTAATAAGAGATGATTATGATTCACCGAACGTGAACCTTGACTTCTTCTGATCAGTAGTTTCGCCATCCTTAACTTCAGCTTAAAGAGTGGATGGGAAAACTTTAATAAGTTTTGCTTCCTGGGAGAAAAAATTCAAGGACACTTAAGTACACGTGTTTGAAATATGCCGATGTTAATAGGGAGGTGGTTATAATTTAATCTTGAATGTTTCCACTAAGTGATGCTTTTCAGAATGATTTGACTCTACATTCTCTGAAGAATAATCTGTTCTTCCTTTTCAGTGACTATAATCACTGGCTTTAGAATAGTTACTTTTTAAATTGGTTTAACTTTAAAGAATAAAGTGGATCCAAATGGGATATGTCCTTCCCAGTTGATAGGAGCAGTTCACACAAGGCCATTTGTTTTTATTGGCTTCTCAAGCAAGTTGAGCATTTAACTTGCCATATGGCCTTTGCTACTTTTCTTGTGTTGACTTTGGAGGTCATTGTTTGTTAGTTCTGACAGCTGATTGAGGCATCAGAGGATTATAAAATCAAGAGATTGCTAGAACCTTCTTTAATTCACCTGACTATGTTTTTCTTTTGGCAGATAGAGAGTCGTTATCCTGATTTGTAGCTATTGGAAACCTGTGCTTTTGTGATTTTTAAGTTATTTCTAAAGCTTTTTAGGGAAGAAGTTTGACTTTTTGGTAAGTGAGATATATGCATTTCTATGTATATTCAGTCCTACAAAACAAATGGGCCCCATTTAGATGTTTTTAAAAGATTGTTCTTTATTTTGGATTTACATGTACAACATGTGAAAGTTCTTTTCCTTCTTTGAACTAAAGAAGCTTTGGAGCACATGCTACAAGATTGTATTGAGTAACTAGAAAGCATTTATTTAGCGCCTGCCAATGCTGGAGACCTGTGTTTGATCCCTGGGTCAGGAAGATACCCTGGAGAAGGAAATGGCAACCCACTCTGGTATTCTTGCCTGGGAAATCCCATGGACAGAGGAGCCTGGCAAGCTACAGTTCATAGGGTCAAAGAGTTGGACACGACTGAGCGATTGAGCACGAGGAGGCAGAAGTCCGGCTACAGGTGGGGATGGGAAGGCTGGAAGGATCCACGGAGACAGTTTGCTGGCAGAATTGACAGGAGTTGGCAGTTCATTGGGTGGCAAGTTGGGGAGAGGGGAAGAATAGTCACTAACTGAGGTTTGATGCTTAAGAAGGTGGGAGAGGTTTGAGGAAGGTGTGTTCTCTTGGGTTTGTGAATTTCAGGAGATGCAGTAAATGTCAAATACAAGCACAGTGTCCCGCTAGAATGAGTGCTCCCCCAAGTGTTGACGAGGTTCACTGTCTGAAGTGTCGGAAGGACATCCATTTCTTTGCTGTTGTTGAGAAGACTGGAAGAAAACACGAGTCTCAGGTGATCTGAGGATTGGCATTTGGAAATTTTTAGCACATGGATGACAGTTTAAGAATGTTACAGTGAGGTGGAGATTTCTCAGGAGGAGAAATTTTTTTTTTTTTTAACATTTTGTTTATCTATTTATTTGGCTCTGCTGGGTCTTAGTTTTGGCATGTAGGATCTAGTTTGCGGGATCTAGTATCCTGATACGCTGACCCAGAGATCAGACCAAGGCCCCCTGCATTGGGAGCGTGGAATCCTAGCCACTGGACCACCAGGGAAATACCTAGAAACCTTATTTTTCTGTATAAAGCACAGATACACAGTAGATTAAAAAAAAAGACTTTACCATCAGAAGAAGAGGGAATCAGGCTGGGCGCTGGGATATGCTTCTCAGCAGGTTTCCAGGGAGATGATTGGCCTGCAGGCGTGGAGGAGAACCAGCATAGCACATGGCTGTGAAGGGAAGGGAGAAGGCGCCTGGAAGAGGCGGTGGTTGCTGGTGTCTGGTGTTGCCAAGATGGTGCTCTGCTGTTGCCAGTACGTCTTTGGTCTTGGAGACGAGTGTTGATAACCTTCCAAAGAGCAATTTCAAGGAGAGAAAATGTTCCGGAAGTTGGCAGTGAAGTGGAAAGAGGTATACTAATGGCCAACCAGAAATGCTTGGCTTAACTCATAAGGAAAGAGTTGCAGGTTATAATATTTGTAAGAAACCATTTTTCACCGATGAGATTGGTGATTAGCTGAACTTTGAGTGTTGGTGATGGGATCATAAAGGGTCAACACCTTTGAAACTTCCATGTTGGGAAATTTGACAGTAGCTGTCAAGATATGAAATTTATAAACTCTTTGGTTGAGAAATTTCATTTCTAAGATTTTATTTTATAGATTGTATTCCTATCTACCAAGATGTATGTATAAGGATACTTCTGCATCATTCTTTGTATAACAACAACAAAAACATCATAAATGACCTAAATGTACAGTAATGGGGGAATTTTAAAATGGTGGCCAAGTCATTTGGCAGAGTACAATTTAATACTTACAAAAGACTCTTAGGATCTTTGTCTTAAAAAGAGTTCCAAGATAGAGAATTAGATAAGAAAAGCAAGGTTCTCACAGATGCATACACTGTTGTAGAGTTGTGTGAATGTTAAAAATGTTAAAAATGCACACACACGGCCGTATCTGTATAGAGTGATTCACAAGAAGCCTGACAGCTAACTCCGCGGAGGAGGGCTGATGAAGAGTGTATTAGGCCAGGATAGAAGACTGTTTGAGTTTTTACTTTGCTCTTGGTAGTTTTATAATTAATAATTCAAAACTTGTTTATGTAATTTTAAAGAGTTATCCAAGAAGTCATTGGCACCACAGAAAGAATTTTTAGCTCGTTGTTCAGGAGGTTTGAAGGAAGTTGTTAAAAGAATTTTCCCCCAGTTTGATTGAGATGTGTTGACATGTTTGTAAGTGTCAGATATACGGCCTAATAACTTGACTTGTATACGTTGTGAAATAATTACCACAATAAGGTTAATTAACATCCATCATCTCATATTGTTCGAAAAAGAAGAAAAAAATGTTTTTCCCCTTGTGATGAAAACTCTTAGGATTTACTCTCAAAACAGCTTTTAAATACTTTCCAGAGGTATTAACTATGGTCATCATGTTGTACATTATATCCCCAGGACTTATTTATCTTATAACTGAAAGTTTGTGACTTTGGACGCCCATCGTCCAGTCCCCCTGTTCCCTATCCCTTGCCTTTGGAAACTACAAATCGAATTCCTTTGACCTAGTTGTTGCTGTTTTTTTTTTTTTTGATTCCACGTGTAAGGGCCATCTATCCAGTAGTTCTCTTTCTCTGACTGTTTTCACTTGGCATAATGCCCTCAAGATTCATCTATGTTGTTACAGATAGCAGGATCTCCTTCTTCTTTTTCATGGCTGGGTAATACTCACATATTCATATTTATGTGCGTTTGTCGGTCACGTCTTCTTTATCCATTCGTCTGTTGATGGACCCTTAAGTTGTTCCCTATCTTGGCTTTTGCAAATAAGGGTGCAAGCCCTGAAGGCAGGCAAACAGGAAGCAGCCAGTAGGAAGGAGAGGCCTGGGGTGATAGGGCGGTTGGGTTGCATCCTGTTGAAGGATGGGGCAAGAGGGTGAGATACTGACTCTAAGCCAGGAGCCTGTGTGGTCACAGTCCTCTGAAGAGGCACCCACTGCTTGATTAAGGACGAAATGTGATGCGTTCTTTTTACTAATTATCCAGCAGGAGGAAACTTCTTCCTCTCCCTCTTGGTGAGTTCTTAGTGGCTGGTCTAATAATGACATTGACAGAAGGTTAACAGGCGGAAAAGAAACAAACTTGTAAAGATTTGACAGAGGTCAAAGAACCTTAGGTTTTGTGTGCCCAATTAGTGAGGAGTCTAAACAGGGTTTGAGCTTGGGGTGGTTGTTTCGTTGCTAAGTGGCATCTGGCTCTTCGTGACCCCGTGGATTGTAGCTCACCAGGGCCCTTTGTGGAGAATCCCAGGGACGGCGGAGCCTGGTGGGTGGGCCGCTGTCTATGGGATCGCACAGAGTTGGATACGACTGAAGCGACTTAGCAGCAGCAGCAGCGGGGCCCTTTGTCCATGGGGTTTCCCAGGCAAGAATACCGAAGTGGATTGCCATTTCCTTCCCCGGGGGATCTTCCTGACCCACGCCTCCTATATTGGCTGAGCCCCCAGGGAAGCCCCTTGGGGTAGCACATTGAAGAAGAACAAGGTCCAGAATCCCCATCTTTGGCAGTAGGGGTGTCCTCCCACCTCCACAGACAGGGGGTCTGCCTTTCATGTGGAGATTGGTTTCTTGCTTTCAGGGAGACAGAGAGGAGGGCCAGAGTATCCCTCATAGATTGGCCGTTTCTTAAGTAACTTTAATTTAAAACAATCAATATGTCATGGAGGTGAATTTTGGGGTGGCCCACCCTGAACCCCAGCACTATCTTGTGGTTTTTGGTTATGTGGCAGAAGTAGTAGTTTGAAGTTTGAAAAAGCCATTGCGTTCCATCAAGTAACAGCCCCTCCCTTTATTGAGCGTTTTCTCTGGACCAGTGGTGCAGAACCTCATTTAATCACAGGTAGAGGCTGTGATTATCATGCCATTTTCCAGACTGAAGAAGATAGCTTGTCCAAAAGTCAGTTTCCTAGACAGTCACAGCTATGCTTTATAACACAAATAAAATGTCAGCAGACACTTCATTCATTCATAATTTTTGTGGGCAAAAGCTTACTATTTATGTACTGTCTCTGTCTTTTTCTTGGTGATTTCTCCCCCTGGTCTGATGCCTCATCTTTTCTTTTTTCACTGGTTTCATTTTTACAGTCTTACAAGATAGATTTTTTTTTTTTTTTTAACCTTCTGAAGAGCCAGCAAAATAATAATTGGGGAACTAATTTGTCCATTTCCCGTCGGTTTCAGTTGCTTGTTTTTTCCTGGAAACACTAGGTGATTTTTCAGGGTCATCCATCCTATCTGGTTGATCTATTGGGGTTACATGTTCGGGGTCTGAGGGTAGACGGCCTGGGTTCCTGTCTTAGCTGTCATTTACCAGGTGGGTACCTTTGAACAAGAGACTTAATTGTCCTAAGCCCCAATTTTTACATCTGCAAAATGGTGACGTAATTATATATACCTTATAAAATCTTCTGTGAGACAAGGTCTTTTCCAAATACTTTTTACTATGACTCACAATAAGAAACACATTTAAAATCGAAGCCCTGTAGATATGTAAAAGATTTATGAAGTGTTACATGCAATTCACTCATAGTTTCAATTTTATCCTATTCTATTCTGTCTCTTTTAAAATTTTCTCTTAAAATTAAAAAAAAAATAATTTCTTGGCCACATCTTGGGACATGTGGGATCCTAGGTCCCTGACCAGGGATCGCACCCACAACCCCAGCAATGGAAGCCCGGAGTCTCAACAACTGGACCACTAGGGAAATCCCCCCACATGTCTATTTTTAGGTCTACTAAATTGACTTTAAGATCTACTGATGAGTTGCAGTTGGCAGTGTGAAGAACACTCATGAGGTTCAGAAGAGATACGTGCATGGGGCAAAGCTCTACACGTGGTGCCTGGCATATAGCATGGGCTCTGTGAAGACTGCTGCTGCTGCTAAGTCGCTTCAGTCGTGTCCGACTCCGTGCGGCCCCATAGACGGCAGCCCACCAGGCTCCGCCGTCCCTGGGATTCTCCAGGCAAGATCACTGAAGTGGGTTGCCATTTCCTTCTCCAATGCATGAAAGTGAAAAGTGAAAGTGAAGTCGCTCAGTCGTGTCTGACTCTTTGAGACCCCATGGACTGCAGCCCACCAGGCTCCTCCATCCATGGGATTTTCCAGGCAAGAGTACTGGAGTGGGTTGCCATGGCTGCTGTTATTATTAGAATTTCACAATTGTACCTTTATGCAATAACTTGTATTTTAAAAATGTTCTCCCCCCCAGTTTTTTTTTGTTGAGTGCTGGCAGCAGACCAGATGTTAGCTTTGTAATGCGCTTTCTCATCTGACAAGGCAGGTCCACCCCACACCTTCTATCCATGACGGTTCTCAGCCTCTCTTCCCGATTAGCCTCTCAGGTAGAATTTGCTGTCATGTCTGTCAAGTTAAAAGGAAAAGAAAAAATGCCAGTGGTTGTTTGACTGGGGTTGATGTCGTTAGGCTCTGCTGAAGTCTTCCCATTGGAGAGCAGGTGTGGCGGGGAAGATAGCTCTGCGGAGGCCTCTTCGATCTGTTTTGGCACCAGGCTCTGGTGGGCTGTGTCTGTTGAGCTGCTGCCTCGCCTTGCACCAGGCACGTGCTCACTTCTTCATCTTGGGGACTTCCTTTCCCCCTTCCACCAACTCACTGACAGAGGCTTTTCACCCCCATTTGACAGAGGGGAAACAGAACGGCTGCCCCAGATAATCAAGCGGGCTGATCTGGCTCCGCCTCCCTCTGGAGCCCTCCGCCCGGGGACTTGTTGTCCTGGGCTCGCTGATGACAGAGCTGTTGGCCTCAGGGGACGGCTGGGCTGCTGGCGGAGAAGTCAGGGCCACAGCCACACACGCTGGCAGCAACAGAATCCGAGTGTGGTTGTCAGGGGGACCTCGGGGTTCTGGAGGTTGGAGGCAGAGGTCTGTAGCTTCCCAGGGTCCCTTAGATGAGAGGGTAGAGACTCAATTGAGCCCTGAAGAAGGGGTGTCAGCGACCACCATTTAGAGAGGGTCTGTGAAGTTCTTGCCTGATGCCCTTTGAAAGGCAGCACAGTCCCTCCATTCTGCAGATGAGGAGCAAGGCTCAGAGACCCAGAGAGCCTGCCTGAGGTCACATAGCTTGGTCATGGTGGAGAATGGGTTCCCCCCCATAGTACAGAAGGCTCAGATGAGGATAGGCGGGGATGCCTGGCAGATGGCACCAAATACAGTTACCGGGGATCTTAGACAAACTGGAGATTTGGGTAAGGATTGGTTGAGAGGTTGGTAGGCAGGGTGTTCTGAGGACATTTCTTTGTTCAGCTTGGGAGTTGGGGCTTTTATAGTCCTGTCTTGTGCTGGCTAGCGTCGTAGCCCTTGGCTGCGTGCAGCTGCTCATATTAATATTAAATAAGATGTAAAATGTAGTTTCTTGGCTGTACAAGTCACATTTCAAGTGCTCAGTATCTACATGTGGAACAGGGCATGTCTGTTCTCGTGGAAAGTTCCGTCAGACAGGAAGGCTGGGCTGAGCTGGGTTTGAACCCGAGTCCTCCCGCTTCCTCGCTCTGGGTCTTGGCACTCTACTCAGGTGTTCTGTGCTTCCGTTTCTTCACCTGTAAGGTGGAGATTGTCGCAGGAGCCCTCTCGTGGGGCTGAGATGGTTTTTGAATGAAGTAACCCTTGCTAACAGTATCAGGCCTCAGAGTAAGCGCTCTGTAAATATTGGTTGCTCTTTTTAGGCGCTGAGAGCTGCTGATGGATTTTCAGAAGTTTCATCCAATAGCAGTGTAGAGAAACACCACTATGGCCAGCAACAGTGAGCATTGGTTGACTATTTCCCAAGGGCGGTGCTAAGTGCCTTGTATACACCATTACCCACTGACTTTGCTGCCACTTCCTGGGCTGCAGGGCCCCGAGGCCTCAGCTCTCTGTGGAGTGGGCACACGTTCAGGGAACTGGAGTGTGGCTGAGAGGGCTGGGACCCTGGATGAGGCTGGAGTTCTGAGTAATAGGAAAGGGCATGAGATCGAAACTTATGAACAGGACCCTGAAAAAACTTTCACAATATTGTTTCGATTGTGAAAATACCGTGTGCTTATTAAAAATGTGTGCAAAAAGTGTACCCAAGAAATCAAATCGAAAATTGTATATAATTTCGTGATTCAGAGATGATCCAAAATTCAGGTGCATTTGAATCCAGTCTTTTTTTTTCTTTCTCCTGATTGTGTAGCAACATAATGTATAACTGTTTTATATCCTGTATTTTGCATTTGCAAGAAACATCTTGAAGACCAGTCAGTAGGGCGTAGAGAGGGGAAGAGCCAGATGACTGAGTGGCTCGGGGCCCTGTTAAGTGGAGGCATGACCTTTCCCAAGGTTAGGATGTGGGCTGAGCAGGTCAGAGTAAAGGGCCACTGTGGTGAATTGAGTTGGCTTAGGATGCTGGTGGGGGATCCAGGCAGTAGGCACTCGGGTGGGTAGCTGTGGGGCCCCGGGGAGACTCCCCGGGGAGCGCTGTGCTGGCGCTGACCCTGACTCATGGAGTCTGGGGCAGATGGAGGCTTTTTCCTTTCTTTTAGGTAAGACTTGACTTCCTCCACTTTCAGGTGGACTTGACAAGTAACATGAAGCAAATGACTGGCGATGTTTTTCATACACAAAATTTAAAACTATCTTAATATGTGTGATGCACTTGCACATGTGAGTACCAGAAGTTTGAAATAATGTTAAGTGACTTGAGTATTTAGTAAGTGTAATTTAATAGTAAAATTTGCTTTATTTTATTCATGGCATCTGTGTGTGTGTGTGTTTGTGTCAGAGGTTATTTTGAAATGTCCAGTGGTGCAATGTAGAGAGAGCACTTTGGTCTAAAGCTGATTTAGCCTACACAGTCTCATTTCACAATTAATTTTCTAAATTATTTCAATAGCTTTTTCTGTTTTTGTGGATCCTGGAATTGGGATGTAATCTTGCTAAGGCCTGTTTTGTGGAAGGAAATACATTATACTTCTGGCCTGGGGCTGATGTGACAACGCCCCAGCACCTCCATCCCCTCCCCAGGGCAGGGCCTCCCTCTGTTCTCGATGGCCTGGATTGCCTTCTGTCTCGCTGTAGTTACAGACAGCAGCCCGCAGAAACCCCTCACGGAAAGGTAGTCCTTTTCCCCTTGGGTTCAGCCCAGTAACTCTCACCAGACACGGGAGGGACCGCCAGAGGGGCCTGGGTGCGTCCCTTCACTTCCTCCGACTCTGCACCGAGCTTGTGTTTCCTACTCTGTTCTTTCCCAAGTATATTCATTATTCATTGTTGCTGCCCAGGGGAGGGGAAGGAACTTTTTCTGTGATCAGCAGTCCACTCATAGACACGTGGAGCAAATGTCAACACAGAATTTAAAGTCAGTTGAGAAAGTGCTTCACTGTAATAGTGTTGGTAAGTGATTTTTGGCACCAATTACTGTGTCTAGGCACTCACTAGGAACTCTGCTAAATCCTTTGCCATCATTATCTAATTTAATTCTTGACAACAGTCCACAGGAGTGAATATTTTTAGCTCCACTTCCTAGATGAGGAAACTGGGGATTAGAGAAAGATCAGGTCCTGGCTCAAATACCACTTCTTCGGAGACGTCTTTATCAACTGCATTGGCCATCGGCTTCATGGCATTTACCGTGATTGAGTTTTGTGCGTGTGCATGTGAAAGGATTTTTGTTTGGTTTCTTGTTTATCGTCTCTCTCCTTGAATGTAAACTCCATGAAAGCTGGTAACCTTGTCAGGTTTGTTCGTGGCTGTTTTCCAGGGGCCCAGAACGGTGCCTGGCAGGGATGGGCACTCAGAATGTACTTGCTGCATTAATGACTGTCCCCTCCTCCCCAGTCTCTCAGTTCGTGGATGCGTATAGGAATCAGCATCCTTGGGATGCCTCGTGTCGCTCCCTGTGAGTGCAGGGGAATCTTGATGATCTTCCTGTCAGATGTTAGGGGATGGGGAGGTAGGAGCGGGCCAAGGAAGGGCCTCGGTAAGGAGGCTTTGGGCTTTCCCTGTGTATGAAGTTGAAAAAGTGAAACTGAAAGTGTTGGTCACTCAGTTGAGCTTGACTCACTGTGACCCCATGGACTGTTGCCTGCTAGGCTCCTCCATCCATAGGGTTCTCCAGGCAAGAATCCTGGGGTGGGTAGTCCTTCCCTTCTCCAGGGGATCTTCCCAACCAGGGATTGAACTCTGGTCTCCCACATTGCAGACAGATCCTTTATCCATCTGACCCCCCAGGGAAGCCTGTGTATTAAGTTAATTATACACAATACATATAAAATTTGTTATGTTTATCTCTTAAGGTTAGAGAATTGGTGGTAAAACACTATTTTTCAGTGATATGTGGTTTATGGGACAGAACACTCTTGTTCTTTGGAAAAAGGTTTGTTTTTTTGTTTTTTGTTTTTTTTTTAACTTGAAATAGTTATACAGTAAGGTTCCCATATATGCTTCCCCCAGCTTCCTCTGAATCAGCTTTGTATGTAACCATGGTGCAGTTGTTAGGACCAAGGTATTAACAAGGGCAACCCTGGTAACTGGACATGGTTTTCCCACTAACATCCTTCTTCTGTTTTGGGATCCAGTGCAGGATCCCACATGCTATTTAGTTGCTTTGTCTCCTTAAACTCTTCTGGTCAGTGACAGTTTCTGAGACTCCAGAGAGTGCCAGTGAGTTATTTAGTAGCTGCTGCTGTTCAGTCGCTCAGTTGTGTCCGACTCTTTGTGACCCCATGGACTGTAGCATGCCAGGCTTCCCTGTTCTTCACTGTCTTGGAGTTTGCCCAAACTCATGTGCACTGAGTCAGTGATGCCATCCAACCATCTCATCCTCTGTCAGCCCCTTCTCCTCCTGTCCTCAATCTTTCCCAGCATCAGGGTCTTTTCCAGTGAGTCAGTTCTTCACATCAGGTGGCTCAAGTATTGGAGTTTCAGCATCAGTCTTCCAATGAGTAATCAGGGTTGATTTCCTTTAGGAATGACTGGTTTGATCTCCTAGGAGATCAGCCTTCTTTATGGTCCAACCCTCTATATCTGTACATGACTACTGGAAAAACCATAGCATTGACTAAACAGACCTTTGTTGGCAAAGTGGTGTCTTTGCTTTTTAATATGCTGTCCAGGTTTGTCACAGCTTTTCTTCCAAGAAGCAAGCGTCTTTTAATTTCATGGCTGCCGTCACTGTCTGCAGTGATTTTGGAGCCCAAGAAAATAAAGTCTGTCACTTCTTCCACTTTTCCCCATCTCTATGCCAGGAAGTGATGGGACTGGATGCCATAATCTTCATTTTCTGAATGTTGAGTTTTAAGCCAGCTTTTTCATGCTTCTTTTTCACCTTAATCAAGAGGCTCTCTTGTTCTTTTTCGATTTCTGCCATTAGGATGGTATCATCTGCATATCTGAAATTATTGACTTTTCCCCTGGCAGTCTTGATACCAGCTTGTGCTTCATCTAGCCTGGTATTTCTCATGATGTACTCTGCATGTGAGTTAAATAAGTGGGGTGATGATATACAGCCTTGATGTGCTCCTTTCTCAGTTTTGAAACAGTGCATTGTTCCATGTCCAGTTCTAACTGTTGCTTCTTGACCTGCATACAGGTTTCTCAGGAGGCAGGGATGGTGGTCTGGTATTCCCATTTCTTTAAGAATTTTCTATAGTTTTTTGTGATCCACAGTCAAAGGCTTCAGTGTAATCAGCAGAAGTAGATGTTTTCTGGAATTCCCTTGCTTTTTCTATGATCCGACAGATGTTCGATCTCTGGTTTCTCTGTCTTTTCTAAATCCAACTTGATATATGGAAGTTCTCGGTTCATGGAGTGTTGAAGCCCAGCTTGAAGGATTTTGAGCATTACCTTGCTAGCGTGTGAGATGAGTATAATTGTGCGGTAGTTTGAGCATTCTTTGGCATTGCCCTTCTTTGGGATTGGAGTGTAAACTGACCTTTTCTAGTCCTGTGGCCGCTGCTGAGTTTTCCAAATTTACTAGCATATTGAGTGCAGCACTTAAACAGCATCATCTTTTAGGATTTGAAATAGTTCAGCTGGAATTCCATCACCTCCACTAGCTTTGTTCTTTTTTTTTTTTTGAATTGAGAAAAGCATTTATTCACTTACAAATTTTATTTTTCTCTCAATGATTTAAAATCTTTCCATCTTGATTTTTTTGGGGGGGCAGCTAAACCAGAATATTATAGTTTTCCTCCTTAAAAAAATGCAGTGATGTTCTTTCTTATAAACTGGCCTCTCTAATTTTCTTGTCAGCCTGCTTCAAGGAAATCCATGTGTTTAATACACTTGCCTGCAGTCGGGCCCAGATCAAATGGTTATTTAATCCAAATATCTGAGCAGCAAACTGAGCTGATCCTTCTGGAGAAAGGATGGTTGAACAGCCAAGACCACGGGTAATCGAAGAGAAGACCACACATCCTGAGCTCCCCAGTCTGGAGTGAGAGGAGGACAGCTGATAACTGGATATGCAGTGTTACCATACAACACCGGCCCTAAACCATTGCTTCTGCCTGCCACTGCCACAAATACAGTAGGAATTCCATCTCCTTCATACTCAGCTTTAATCCTCAGAGTTTCATCTGGTCCTTTATGGGCAGAAGTGACCCTGAGTTCGCATGGAATGCCAAAATTTCCACAAGCCTTCTTAATTTTTTCTTAATCTTAATTAAGATCAGAGGTTGAGCCCATCAATACTATAACCCTGCACTGACTTTCTGGTTTCAGAAGCAACTCTACTCTTTCTGCAACCTACTCAAAATTTTTCTTTACCATCTGTAGCTCTTCAGGAGTTACTTCCTTGAGATCACGATACGACTGTTTGTCTTTTTGCTGGCTTTGGTCTCCTGATGGCCAGAGTCTCCAGGAATCATTATCAATAACATCAGCAAGAACAATTTCTCTGGTGATTACATCAACACCAAATTCAATCTTCATATCAACTAGTGTACAGTTCTGGGGCAACCAGGATTTCTCTAGTATTTCAAAAATAGCCTGCGTAGCATGACTCATGATATCCACTTCAGTTTGTCCTATAACAAGTCCAGCAAAGCAAAAATTTGCAGCAATTAGCTGTTCCTCAGACCACTGTGGATCATTATTGGCATCATCCTTAAAAAACATCTCCACTTTAGGTGGGTAGAACTTATATCCTTCCTTAACACCAGGATTTCTTTTGAGAAAAGAACCAGTTGCTATTCTTCTACAAACCCATTCAATTGGAATCACTTCACACTTAGGTGCAATGAAAGCTGTCTCCCCACATTTTTTGGTGAAAGCAGTTTTGATACCTGCTTCCTGTAACAACTGAAAAATACAGCTGGTAATTTTATTTAAGATTGCAGCTTTTCCTTCAAGGTGATTCTTTCTGGCTGCATTTCCTGCTGTTATCTGGTCCTTGGATTGCAGGAGGACTTTTCCTGGACTATCCAACAATTCGCAGACTCCTTTTGTTTACCCTCATAGAGTTTTTTACCAATCTTCAGTACTTCGACTGCCACCATTGTCCGGAGAGGTCTGAAGGCTTCGGCCGCGCTGGGAAGAGACGCAGGACTCTGGAAAAGAAACGCATCAGAGAGGCTCACGGGGCGGGGGAGCGAGGCACCGCCCGCAGGCACGCCCCTGGCATGGCCGCGTGACCCCTAGCGCCCCCTCCGGGTCTCTTCGAACGTCTCTGCGGCCACGGAATATCGCGGGTCCCTAACCTTCCCAGAACTTGGACCCCGGAGCTCTAGCTTTGTTCTTAATGTCCCTCAGTTTGAATTTCTCTGACATTTTGTCATGACTAAAGTGAAGGTATTCGGTTCTGGCGTGTGGAGAATTTGTAGAATGCCACGTGAGTGCCCTTTGTCTCCTATCATGGGGGTTCATAATGCCAGTGTGTCTCTTTACTGGTGATATTGACCTTGGTCCCTTGGTCAAGGTGGTGTCCACCGTATTGTTATATTTTTTTCCTTTTTGTAATTAATGCATATCTGAAGGAAATACTTTGCAGGAAAAGTTTTTGCCTTCCGTTTCAACAGTATTTATTTATTTATTTTTGCCTGTGGGAACATTTCAGATTTTCTGATAAAAGTTCTTGTGAGTATAAGTTCATTTAAAACATTTTTCTACCTCTGAGTTAGTGAAAAAGGGTTAATCATGTTTCCAATGAAGGACATTTGTGCTTTGGAAGGCTGATGACAATTGTGCAGGACTATGCACTTAAACGCTGGACTGGAAGAAACACAAGCTGGAATCAAGATTGCTGGGAGAAATATCAATAACCTCAGATATGCAGATGACACCACCCTTATGGCAGAAAGTGGTGAGGAACTAAAAAGTCTCTTGGTGAAAGTGAAAGTGGAGAGTGAAAAAGTTGGCTTAAAGCTCAACATTCAGAAAATGAAGATCATGGCATCCGGTCCCATCACTTCATGGGAAATAGATGGGGAAACAGTGGAAACAGTGTCAGAGTTTTATTTTTTGGGGCTCCAAAATCACTGCAGATGGTGACTGCAGCCATGAACTTAAAAGACGCTTACTCCTTGGAAGGAAAGTTATGACCAACCTAGATAGCATATTCAAAAGCGGAGACATTACTTTGCCAACAAAGATCCGTCTAGTCAAGGCTATGGTTTTACAGAGTTGGACTGTGAAGAAGGCTGAGCGCTGAAGAATTGATGCTTTTAAACTGTGGTGTTGGAGAAGACTCTTGAGAGTCCCTTGGACGGCAAGGAGATCCAACCAGTCCATTCTGAAGGAGATCAGCCCTGGGATTTCTTTGGAAGGAATGATGCTAAAGCTGAAACTCCAGTACTTTGGCCACCTCATGCGAAGAGTTGCCTCATTGGAAAAGACTGTGATGCTGGGAGGGATTGGGGGCAGGAGGAGAAGGGGACGACAGAGGATGAGCTGGCTGGATGGCATCACTGACTCGATGGACATGAGTTTGGGTCAACTCCGGGAGTTGGTGATGGACAGGGAGGCCTGGCGTGCTGCGATTCATGGGGTCGCAAAGAATCGGAGACGACTGAGCTACTGAACTGAACTGATGCACTTAAAACGTCTGCAGTAAATCGTTTATCAGCTCAGTCCATGCTCAGGTTTTGTACTCTCTACCGTTTCATTTTTTTTTAAAAAGATTGTTATTATCCACTAAACTGATTTTATAATTGGCAGTTTGAAAACCTTCGTGTAGTGAATCCATTATTCAGAGCAGAACTTGGTAAAATCTGATTTTTCTATGTGAGAGAGCTTTGAAATTAGGATGTTACTAGAAAGTGAGTCCTCTTTCCTCTGGGAAGCTGGGGGTGGGGGTTGGGCTTTTGACCCCAAGAGGATAAATAAAGCTTAGAATGAGAATTTTCAGCCAAAGAATCTAGGAGCCTGAGCCGACCGTGGGATGTCCACTGTCAGGAGCTTTCTTTCTCAAGTCCTTGTGCCTTATGGTCTTGGGGTCTCTTGCCTGGATGAACCTCCAGATCCTTATTTTCAGGGTTTATTAAACAGAGTCTAAGTCATCAAGGTGACTCAGCCTGGGGCACAGCTAAGTTGCTTTGTGAGTTCCCTCTGAGTGGGACTTAAACTTTCCCAGGGAGCTTTCCAGAAAAACCATCCAGGTTGATGGAGACTAGCTCAGAAATGAAGCACGTTGTAGAGATACAGCTTTTAAAATATTAGGTTTTGGCCTGTTCGCTTCCTTTTTGTAAAGTTAGTGTTTTTATAGGAGTTATCTCTGCTTGGTCAGCTAGAAGGGCAACTATGAGAAAAAAGTCTGTAGTCTTGGGCTGGTGCTCATATATGGTGATCCAGCTGAGATGTTTTTCTTCTGTTTTGAAAAATATTAAAAAATTTTTCATTTTGAAATAGGTATAAAAGTTACAAAAATAGCACAGCATTCCCATGTATTTTTCACCTTGTACAACTGTAGTATAATTAAAAACCAGGCAAGGAGCTTGATACAGTATTATTCAGTGGTCTGATTCATCCAGATTTCCCAAGTTGCCCCTATAGTATCTTTTTCTCTGGTCTAAGATCACACAAGTCATTTAGTTGTCTTGTAAAATATCTCCTTTTTTAGCTTCTCTTGTTCTTAGGGCCAACTTTGGCTATACTGATACACTATATTAAAGGTGAGAATAGGTACCCTCCTCCCAGGCCCCCAGTACCTCTGTCTCCTCAAAGGACTGAGGAATTTTGCCTCCTGACATCCTTGATTATTTGAGCTGCTGACCCCTTGGTTGGATTAGTTGTTCCACGTGTCAATGAAAAGGACAGTTGGGGACCTTTAATCCTCGATGGGGCTTTTCCCCAAGAGAGCCTTATTTCTAGTGTTAACTTAACCTGTACGTCCTACTAAAAGCTCTCAGATTTTCTGTTCTTTCTGATGACTAATAAATGAATTAAAGGACCAGTGGAAGGAATTTATTCTTTCTTTCCTGGAACCTAAGTGCTCTGGAATGGATTTGATTGTCTCTAATTTGATCTTGGCTGGAATTCCTCTCTCTCTTGATTATAAAGAGTCAGAGGATTTTGTGGTTGTTTCTGCTTTTACCATCTTTCTCCCTCTTCATTTTAGTTTACTCTTGACTTTTGAGAGACAGCTATTGATAATTGGTCTTGGATAAATCTGATTTATTTTCTCTACCGTCTTTTTCAGGCTTTGGCCCATGTTTGTAGTTATTGATTTTCCAGTTTTTATTCATTTCTGCCTTCACTCAGCAGACATTAAGTGCTCTCACATAAGAGAAACTGCTTTTTTTGTGTGGGATCTTTTCCTTGGAGGGACATCTCAGTACTGTGGCTGGATTAAATTAGCAGGACAGAAATTTCACTGCCTCATAATTCCAGACTTTCACACGGTGCTCAGTGAAGGTGCAAGAGAGGCATGGGTGTTGAAAGGTAGGTGAGTCAGATGGTCCCAGAGTTGCCTCCTGCTATTGCCAGTAACTACCTGCATGGTTTTCTAAAGGATACTTTAGTCTTCTGATCTCTTCTTCCTTCATCTGTACAGTGAGGACAGTGATACCTAACTTGTAAGGTTATTTTCACAGCGTAAGGAATTCATGGCGGTAAAGTGCTTGCACAGAGTGGGCAAATCAGTGGTAACTTATAATTTTGTGTTGTGCCTTTTGGGATTTCACATGAGTAGTGTGATGATGGAGCAGAATCTTATATAACTCAGTAATGAGTGGACTTTGTCTGCTTGTCACCTAGTGTTAGGGTCTCTGTGTAGATAATAAAATGCAGTATATGTTGGGATAAAGGAGAATCAATGTGAGCTCAAGTCTACAGGTAGATGTTATAACAGAAATGGAGCTCTGTGGTTTGTATAGGCTTCATGTGGTGAAGAGCAGGTATTTTTCTGGTGACCTTGGCATCTGTCCAGCCATCGAGCTTTTATTGGGCTTTTTCTTTCGTCAGAGATGAACAGGCTTACGATCCCTGCCCTCCAGTAGCTCATGACCTAGTGAGAGCCGTAGACACAAAGAATGTCCCCAGTTCTGTGGGTGATGGTGGGTACTCAGGGCATGGTGGTGAGGGGCTGCGGAGGTATTGAGTGGAGCACCTTTTCGGGGCTGGGAGGGACAGCCCGGAACACTCCAACACTGAGGGCAGGACTCTGTACACGAGTTGGCTGCGCAGACAAGGTGGGCGATGGCATTTGAAGCAGAAAGTGTCCATCGGCCCCAGGCTGGGGAGTGTGACTGGGGAGCTGCAGTGTTGTCACGTGTCCGAAACTTAAGATGGCTCTGAGCACGGGGACAGGGCCGGGAGGCCCAGATTCGGGGTCGTGCCGTCTGGACTTCATTATCGTTTCTCCCTTTTGGTTGTCCTGAAATGGTATAACTTAAAGCTGATTCTGTAGGTAATGGGAACTGTTTTACAAACGGAGGTAACACTTTTCTAACGTGTGTGAAAGCCAAGGAGTGAGACTGACAGGCAGCCCTGGGTGGGCATCAGGTGTGACTGAACGCAGAGGGGTGGGAACTAGTGCCTTGGAATTGGAGCAGCCCTACTTTCCCAGCCACCTGCTGCCACCACCCCACCCGCCCATCTGTCCACCCATCCACCCATCACTCCACCCATCCACCCCACCGCCGTCCACGTCGACCCGTCCACCACCCGTCCACCCCACCCGTCCACCTGTCCACCCACCCGCCCATCCACTCATCCATCCATCCACCCACCTGCCTATCCACTCATCTATCCACCCACCCACCTGCCCATCCACTCATCTATCCACCCACCCATCCACCCCATTTTTGCTCTT
>NW_011494907.1:431280-435842 GCF_000754665.1 Bison bison bison
ACCCACCCATCCATCCACTTATCTGTCCACCCACCCATCTGTCCTCATTACCACTCACTCCCATCTACCTGCTCATTCATCTCCTCTCCCACCCATCCACCTGCCTGTCTCGCCAACTAGCTGGGTAATCTGGTTCTTTCCTTTCTTAAGAAAGAGTCAACTTAAAAAAAAAAAAGCAAAAAATCCTGACGCTTGGGCACCTCTTTTCTCCATCTTTTGTCTTTACCAGACTACAAACTAGATGTCAGTGTATTTCTAGAAAGAGGTTTCATTTCCCTGTCATTGATTGATTGATAGATTGATCAAACTCTGCTGGCTGTATGCCAGGTCTTGTATTAGACCAGCAGTTCCCAAAAGGTTTTGGAGATTGTTTAAAAATTATTGATGAACCCAGAGAGCTTTTGTTTTGTGGGTTATATCAGTATCTTTACCACATTGGAGGTAAAAAACATATTACTTGTATTTTTCTATATTTAAAAAAAGTGTTTATTGTTTTTAAAATTTTTTGACTGTGGTGAGTGGCATGTGGGATCTTAATTCCCTGCCCAGGGATCGAACCCGAGTCCCCTGCACTGGAAGTGTGGAGTCTGAACCCCTGACCTACCAGGGAAACCCCAGAGCAGACATTTTTAGAAGAATATTTGAGCACATTGTCATTGCACATCTTGCAGCCTCTGGAAAACTTCACTGAGCAGTCATGAGTGAGAGTGAAAAGGCACGTGGTGTCCCGGCATCTTTATGAAAAGGGTCTGGACCTCTCCCAGTTCCCCGCCTCCCGCTCCAGACTGTGAGAAGCCGCTGGGCTGCATGTTGGGAGTCCGGTGAGGGCTCCAGCCCCGCGCAGGCCCTGCGGCCGTGGGATGGCCCCATGGTGCTGTGGAAGCCTGTGATGGGGCTCAGGGCCTCGCTGAGACTTGGGGTGCTGGGAAAGGCCCTTGGAGGGAGAGGCGGCTCAGGCAGGCCTGCAGCGGGCACCGGCGAGTATGGCGGGTAGAGGGAGCAGCGCCCAGAGGCTTCACGGGAGCAGCTGAGAGCAGTTCCTCAGGGCTCTGTTAAGGTCGCATTTGCTAGGAAGAGACCAGCAGTTTGCTTTCTCTGTGTGGCTTCAGTGTGATGTGATTTTATCCACCTGTTTAACCTCAGAGGCAGACACAGCTGCTCTCAAGTGTCTTTCCCGTGTGACTCAGGGAAGCCTGGGGCCAGGTCTCGGCACTCCTGTTGGAGAGCCTCCTATTTCAGATGCTGAGCGGGATTTGCCAAGCTTTAAAAAGGCCAACAACAGAGCCACGGAAGGTGAGGGGCTGAGAAGCAGCGTGGATGGTGCAGCAGAGCGGAGGCCACATGGAAAAGCTTGATTAATCATCAGAGAACAGGAGGGCGACACTTGCGAGCTGAGGACTCGAGTGCAGCAGAAGGGGCCCTGCTCACCCGATGTCACCGTATTGTCAGTGAGAATCCTTGCAAGGAGGGCCGTCTCCCCCGCTTCTCATCTCCGCCTTTGAGATGAGGTCCAGACAAGAGGTGTAGGCCCTGGCCAGGTGCAACCTGAGACCTCCTTCCCCCTGTGTGGCCGTAGGAGGGGCCGCTTTATTGTGCCAGGACTCTCCGCTCAGCAGAGCCCAGAAATGAGGCCAGGCCTGTTCTGCTCTGTCTCCGTTTTACTGCAGAAAGCATGGGGCTATCAGAGGACTTTCTCACCTCAGGCCCTTCAGGCTTGACGACGAGGTGAGTGCTCTGATTTCTGTGTGTAAATTGTGGCAGGGTATTTGGTTTCGAGGAATCTGGGGTGAGCTCTTGAATAGGAGCCTGTGAATGCTGCACCAGTGCTACAGCTCGGGGAAGGGCAGTTTCTTCTTCTCGAGGTGCCTTGAGGACACTTGGAGTGAAGATACTACCCAGGAGTCCGGAAGAATAATCAGGGAGGGTGCAGCCCCCTCTGACAAGACAAAAGGAAATGAGAGAAAGCCACCTCCTGGTGGTTTCTTCAATAAACCCTTAATTCCTGAACGAATCAAACCTTATTTGCTTCTGGCTGAGTGAAATTATGTATCGTTAAAAGTCAGCTTGATGAGTTTCGGGGCCTCTGCCAGCTTTTCCAGGACTCTGTCGCTCCGTCCCAGCACTGTGGGTGGGAGGAGGTCATGAAATCCAGCAGAAGGTACAGGAAGTTTGAAAAGACATGGTCAGCTCATTTAAATCTGCTGGCAGTTGGTCATCTCAAGGGTTTTACTGTTAGAGGCACAGCCCTTTCTGTGAAGTCTGTGGGTTTCTGAGTGGGGGGCTCAGTGCTCAGGTCTGGGGAGCCAGGTGAGGGGCTGGCTGGCAGGACCCTGCAAGGAGCCCGTCCTGCTGTCGATGCGGATGCAAGAGGGTCCTCTGCTTCCAGAGAAGTCTGAAACCCAGGTTTGTATGTTTGTATGTAAAACCTGATTTTTAACATGTGATGACACGCCAGCTGCCGACACCTGCATTTCCTGCCTGATGACTGTCTTGGGCACCAAAGTGAACCAGGCTGGAATCACCGGGTAATTTAACACCCCAGAACCAGCCCTCAACCGGTGATCCACGAGTATAAATTCCCCCACTCCCTCACCCTCTTGGGCACTTTGGGGTAACTTTTGGGGTAACTTTGGGGTAACTTTGAAGTCTGTATGTCACACCATTTCCGGAGTCCCAGGTGAAACTAAGCTCCATCGTGCACAGTGTAACTGGCTTGATAATACACCTCTAATACACCTCTGTCCTTTTCCCGTCTCACTTCCCTTCCCTCCTACTGGCGTTTGCCAGGATTGCCTCCCACATCAATGCCATGGATTTAAAAAAAAACACACACCCCAAATTAAAGGTATTTTGTCTATTTATTTTTATAATTTTTTATAATTTTAATGAAGTATAGTTGATTTACAGTGTTGTGTTAATTTCAGGTGTACAGCACAGCGATTCAGTTATTTTCAAGTTCTTTTCCATTATAGGCTATTACAAGATATCGAATATAGTTCCCTGTACCACACAGTAGGTCCTTGTTTATCTGTTTTATGTGTAGTAGTGTGTCTGTTAATCCCAAACTCCTCATTTATACCTCCCCGCATAGGTGTTTTAGAATGCAGCATGTATCAGTCCTTATCCCGGGTGTCCCTGTAAAACCTTTGGTGTAGAATGGAGGTTTAAAATTCTTCCTCCTTTCTTTATTTTATTTAGAACTCATACACTTTGCACCTTTCCCTTCCTACTCGCCTGCATGTCAGCGTCGTCCACGCTTGCCAGTCCCATGGTCGAGCCACACGCATCCCTGAATCTCACCGAGCGCTTAGAGATGCAGGTGCTTCCTGGTGGCCGCGAAGATCAGGAGAGAGGGCACATGGGGGCGGGAGCTGCTGGGAGACGCGGGTCTGTAGGGAGCATCTGTGGGCTCCGGGTGCCTGGGAGGCTTGGTCCTCCGCCTAGGGCCTGGGGTCTGCCTTCTGAAAGTGGCGCCCCCTCGGAGGCAGGCTTGGGGATGGGTAGGCCTAGTGGTCCCCAAAGCGTTGGTCGGTCACAGGTGTGGAACCTCAGCCTGGCTGTTTGGATCCGAACCTCAGCTATAGCTCTGAGCAGGCCGCCTACCTGCGTGGGGTGGGGCGGGGTTCTCTCCTTAGCCTCAGGGATTTTGGGGCTTGCTCTTTTTCCGTCTGTCTCACCTGGTTTCTCCCAGGTCTGGGTCATGATTTGTTTTCCTTTTAGGGCTTTGGTGGTGGCCTGAGTATGGGTGAGCCCTGCCTTGCCCCTGGGACACTGAGTGGGGGGACTGGAGGAGCCAGGAGCTTGAGACACTGGCCTCCACCTGGACTGAGACTTCCCACCCCAGAGAGTTGGATTTAATGAGTGTGGGGTGTAGGTGGGGTGCCGGGGGGCTCCCGAGGCAGGAGCCCTGCTGGGAGGGGATTGACGGCACTTTGCTCTGGGGACCGGATGCCTCGAGGGAGGTCTCCATGCTCTCCTGTTGACGGCCTCGAGTTTCCAGGTGAAACCCTCTGGTGCCCTACCTCCTACATGTCACTTTTGGTCACGATTGTGCTTCCTTTCTGGGCTGACTTTGTTTCGCCTGCTGACCACAGCCTGGGCTCTCCTTGGTCTGGACGCCTACCCAGCTGTATGCTGGCTTGTCTTCCACAGCCTGTTTGCTCTCGTCCTCGTGGGTGATCGCGGGCAAGAGCTACGATCGTATGTCTGCATCCCTGGAGAGCCCTGTGCAGGGGAGACCAGTGTGTTTGTCCGCTGACTTCCTCCTGCCTCTGGCGACTGTTGCTCCCATTAATTGTGTGTAAGAGTGTGCATTGCACGCTTGCCCTGGGGATGGGCACGATGCGGGAAGGATGGTGTGTCTTCAGATGGCGCGGTCCGTGTGCTCAGTCAGGAATAACCAGACCTAATCATAGATATTTAAGTGAATTTTGGTGTTTCTGATGTTCTTTTTTTAATTTTAAATAGTTAAAAAAAATTTTTTTATTTAGGCTGCACCGGGTCATAGTTGCAGCACGTGGCGTCTTGAATCTTCGTGGCAGCGGGCGGACTCTTAGTTGCAG
>NW_011494907.1:435942-460908 GCF_000754665.1 Bison bison bison
GGATTGAACCCGGACCCCCTGCATTGGGATCTTGGATTCTTAGCCACTGGACCACAGGGAAGTCCCTGTTTCTCACATTCTTATCTTTTTTTTTTTTTTTTTTACAAACTATGGCCTCTGGATTGTGTTGTTCATCAAATGATAAGCATTACATGCTTCAAATGATAAGCATTATATAAACAAAATTTATGAAGATCAGCTCTATGGTGGTTGCTCATTTTGTGAGATCTGGCTAGAAAATTTGGCAAAATTTGTTTTTTGGATTCCCTCCATTTCCACTTACTTTGGGAAAAGATTGGAAAGGTTTTGTTAAAATGAATGTCAGTCCCCAGAGGGCAGGAGAGGCACCGTGAATATTTGTTGAATAAATGTTTGGGTCTCGGATTTGTGGTGGAAATAAAAGGGCACTTTGGTTTTCTGCTGGTGTGGGGCCTTGTGTGGTCTGCTTTCCTCTGTCATATCTCTCAGCAAAAAATTATACATAAGGGAAGCTCAGTACTTTTATAGGCGAGGCAGCAAAGACTCAGCAAAGTTAAATGAAGTGCCAGCATCTCGCAGCTACTCAGAGTCAGAATTTGCACCCAGCTCACCGAAGCGTGGTGCTCTCCTGATGATGATTAACCCGCTCTGCTGGGCAACACCTGAGGCTGGGCCTGGTGGAAACGCTGCGAGAGACCACGACTGCATCTCATTCCACCTCGACGCCGAGTGAAGTCCTGAAGAAACAGCCCTGCAGTTTAGTATTTCGTAGCACACCCTTCTGTCAGGTATACTTAGCTGGCAGTGTTATAAAAGGAATCAATCTTCTCTTTACGTGCCAGCTATTGTATTTTTTTTTTTTTTTTTTTCCCTCAAAGGCTGCCACTGAGAACATTTTTCTAAAATGGAGGTAAATCTGGAAGGAGTTTTGTAGTGGCGGTGTGGGTGCAGAGCAGACAGAACTTGGTATTTCGCGGGGCTGTAGCACTAAGCTGATCTCTTTGTGCATGAGTCAACTTAATGTCTGAACACAGAAGAACAAAAGAAGTATTAATAGATCTTCTTATGTTCTCGTTATTATATTATGCTACCCCCTTTAAACTTTCACTTTAAAATAAAAAATGAATAGGTCAGTTGTGTGTTTGGAGAGGCACACTGGAGAAGTTTGGCCATGTGCACATCCTGGCTTTTCCTCTTTCCTGTGACTCAAAAGAGAGGGAAGGTCCCTGTGGCTCACTCTTGGAGTCATAGTCACAGCTGTGGGTCTGCAGGAAGGGTGAGCTTCGTGTCTGTTTTGGAGTTGACATCTGCCAGGTGAGCTGGTGTTTATGGGGGTGTACTTACCTGCGTTTAAAAATCGAAAACATGTCATAAACTTGGAAGCATTTCCTTCACTTTAGTGCTTGAATTTAAGAAAAGCATCTTGCTTTCAGCTGTTTCGTTGATTTCATTTTCTTATTCATTCTTTCATTCATCCATTCATCCAAGTGCTCACTGTATATAAGGACACTGCAGTTCGTGTCGGGGTAGCTATCAGAAGCAGGGCATAACCTCTGCCTTTGGGAAGCATCTAGACTGGTGGGGAAGATGAAGTGTAGTGGCCCAGCCGTAAGTGGGTAGAAAACGGCAGCTTCTGTGGTGTGTTGTGGGCTGTCACCGCCCAGATGTGGTGAGTGATGGTAGGACTTCACACAGAAGACGTTGGCTAGGGCTGTTTAGGAAGACCTGCTGGAGGAGGAGGCTCGTTAAGCATCTTGAAGGGTAAGTGAGATGGAGGAGGAAAGCACCGTCCAGGCAGAGGGACCGGTGTGAGGGTCTATATGTGTCTTGGAAGAAGGGCCAGCTTAGAACGGCAGGGAGCTCGGGTGACTGGCGTGGGTGGCAGCCGAGGCTGGATGGGCTTCTTGTGCCCCTCCATCCAGCACCTGATGCAGCTGGTGACTTGCACCTGTTTAGACTAATCTTCCTGTGGACCCCTTAAACGTGCTGACCTGCCCACTGGGATCCCATGGGTGCCGAGCTTGCAGAGCTCCCACCTTGAGGAGAACGTCGCTGAAATCAAGTTGGGGTCCTGGCATGTCCTCGACGGTCCTCTGTGGCTGAATTTCTCTAACCTTTCCCAAGGCTGACTCTGCAGGAGCAACTTCGACCCGGTCACTTCACCTCTGGGGTCTTGGGTTCTTTGTGGGTGAGACCAGGGCTGGGCTGGGGCTCCTCTCTCCTGAGCCAACCCCCTCTTCTCGCCTCCATGTGGTGATGAGCCTCCCCTCGGCTCTCCAGCCGTCAGGATCTTGATCTCAGATGCTCCCCCTGCGTCGCCTCCAGAATTCCCTGAGAAAGTGTCATTGTCGTCTGCAGTCTTGAGCACGATTTGGTCCTTCAAGATTTGAGGCTTGAGTTTTTGTCTCGTATGAAATTCTTGAGCTTTCAACCAGCTTTTCTCAGCTGGAATCAGGGTTCCATGGCACAATTAAGCGTAACTCCCAGAGTAAGGCATCCATTATATGCAGTGAACTAACCTTGCTCCTGTGCTTTTAGAATGCTACTAGCTATAACCTTCTTTAGGGAAATTGAGAATATAGTTACTTGGTGTATGCACATGCTATTTTCTCTTCCCTGCTTGCTTTTTTGCTGCAAACTGCATCAAAGTTTGCACGCTTTTTTGCTACCTGCTCTTTTTCCCCACGTAACAGTGTTCCTCAGTTCTGTGATGTTCTAGACTTCAAAGAGAAGCCCCGGCCAGAAGCAGCAGTGATACCGCAGAAGGCACAACCCTGCCCTGGGTTTTTGTCCTGGAATTGGGGATTTAGAGGAAGGGAGGGCATCACTGAGCAGAGGGCGCCTGAGAAGGAGCTGGAAGGCAGTGAGGCTTCCCCACACTTTAGGATTCCAGTGTTTCTGGGTTGAGGAGGGCATCACGCTTGGCCATCAGTGTCTCCCAGGAGGTTAAATACCCACACCCGGTCTCCATCCTGGACATTCTCGCCTGGGAAGCCGGGGCTGGGCTCTTGAGATGATTCCGTTGCTCGGCGGGGCTTAGGAACCCGGGTTTGACCGTGTTGCCTTTTGAACACATCTTTGCTCTTGCCCCGGTCCATTGTCTCTGTGTGGCTTGTATCAGTCTCCTCACTGGTCTCCTTGCGCTCTCTTCCTGCTCCGGAGTCTAAGCAGCAGCTTGAGGGGTCATTTAAAAATGTAGCAGCGTTTTGCCCTCCCTTGTCTCCCTGTGTCTGAAACTTCCTGTCCCACGTCGGTTCCTGGTGTCATCTGGCCCCTGCCCCTGTTTTGGCCTGTCTTGCTCCCCGCCTCCCCTCCTGTAGTCCCACCAACCTTCCCTCTCTTCCCCAGACTTCTGGCTGGGTCTTGCCCCAGGGTCTCTGCACCTGCTGTTCCTTTTTCATGGGCTGCCCTCCCAGCTGTCTACCTCGCTGCAATTCAGCCCTTGCTCCCACGCCGCCCCTTGGAGAGGTCCTGTCTGACTACTTGCCTCTCCCTGTCTCTGCCCCTAGTCCCAGCCTAGGACACCCTTTCATTTATTTCTAGCACTTACCAGTATCTACAATGGTATTTATTTTTTTCTAACCCCCTCCCTAAAATGAAGACTTCAGACAGTACTCTGTGTTGTTTACCACTTTATCCCTGTGCTGAGAGTGCTGTTTGGCATTTGAAGGTCTCATGAATATCTGTGGACTGAAGGAATATCTGGATCTCTTCATCCAGCATCCTGGATAAGGATCTGTCATTTAGATCTCCAGCTAAACCTTCTCTGATGATTCTGCACGTCTTAGGGAAGCCTGTTGGGTATGGAGACACTTCTGGTGGTTATGCTGGCCTTCCTTCAATGGAAAGCTGAAAACAGGTGGTGGTTCAGTTGCTCAGTCGTGTCCAACTTTGCAGCCCCATGGACTGTAGCACTCCAGGCTTCCTTGTCCTTTACCATCTCCTGGAGTTTACTCAAACTCATGTCCATTGAGTCGGTGATGCCATCTAACCATCTCATCTGTCGTCCCCTTCTCCTCCCCGCCTTCAATCTTTCCCAGCATCAGGGTCTTTTCCAGTGAGTCAGTTCTTCCAATCAGGTGGCCGAAGTATGGGAGTTTCAGCATCAGCATCAGTCCTTCCAATGAATATTCAGGAATTATTTCCTTTAGGATGGACTGGTTGGATCTCCTTGCAGTCCAAGGGACTCTCAAGTCTTCTCCAACATCCACAGTTTGAAGGCATCAATTCTGCGTGCTCAGCCTGAAAGCAGGTTTAAGCAGGTTTAAGGCCTGTCTTAAGGCCTGCAGCCCTGGCTCCTCACTCTCCGCTGGGGGTTTGGGGTGGTTGAAGCTGCCGCTCAACGGCACCCTCCACAGCATCAGTTTAAGAGCACTCGGGGTGGTGGACCCTGTGCCTTCATGCGCAGAGTTTCCTTTGTGAAGCATGGGCTCCCTGGCCGCTTGGGTGCTGTCTGTGTGGCCTTCTGTGTCAGCCCCTCGGATGCTCGATGTTAGACCCCTTTCCCAGGCAGCCGGTGGTCCTGGTACCTGGCTGTACCTCCAGAACAGCCCATGGGTCAGCCGGGACCACCACTGGGTCTGGTCGCAGCTTACTGCCCTTTCTGCCCATCCTGATCCCCTGTCCTCCTCTCCCAGGCCCGGACCCCAAGGGCACACCCTGCCCGCCAGGCTCCCTCAGACCGTCCGCTCCTTGGGGATCCCAGCCCGGAACAGTTGGTTCTTGCCTAATCGTGTAGGTTTATCGCAAGCTCTTGCGGCCGGGGAGATTGTAAGAGGCACAGCCTGATGGCTCTCTCCCACAGTGAGGGTCCCGGCCCAGCAGAGGATCTCACTTGGCCTGAGATGCTCCCAGCATTGGAAGCTGGGATGCTGCCCTTGGCTCGCCGTGGACAGCCCCCGGGGAGCCCAGGTGAGCAGGCTCCCCGCCGGGATGTGGGTCATGGCCCTGCTGACATACTGCTCACCGCTGTGTGGCGAGGCATGTTCCAAGATGCAGTCAGGGTGATGGCCTGAAAACCCACTCCTGTGTGTCTTTGAGGAGAAAAGCCCTTGGGTTTTTCGCAAAAGTTGAGCCAATGCTTTATGATTTTTATGAACAGCAGCTAAGAGAAGTCAGCAAGATATTTGCATGCTCAGAACCAGCTGGAAAGGCTGAGGAGTAGCTCGGGGAGAGAGGGTTGCAGGAGAGTGGCCTGCCCTGAGTTTGATTTCAAGCTTTGACATGGGCGGGCGAGGCGACACGTCTTAATGGAGCCTCTGCTACTGCAGTGGGCACTGAGGTCGCTCCCTCTCTGGGTTGGGGGAGGGAGGTGAGTATAATTGCATCTAAGTGGAAGAGCCGCGAAGTCTGAATAAGTCTCAGGCAATGTTTGGAATGCAGTTACATTAAAACATCCGTTTATCTGAGACTGAAGTTTATTTGGGCTTCCCATGTTTTGTCTGGCACCCTAATCAGGGAAAAAGTGCCATTGGGTGGGGAGGAGGAGTGAACAGCTCATTGAGCATTTGGAGAGCAGGACTGCTTCCTGCAAAGGTGGGATCTCACCTGGTTTTGAATATTGACCTCTCGGGGCCTGGGGCCTGGTGGACATGTGGAGGGTGGGGGTGCGGCAGAGGCAAATCGGGGTGGTGGGTGGTGGTGGTGGGGGGTGTGTCCCCTGTGATGGGAGAGCCGGGGCAGTGAGCCAGCCCTTTGAGAACCTGGACGCACCCCAGGGTGCTGAGGAGCCACCCGATGCCTAAAGTCAGAGACTTTTTGCCTTTTCAGTTCAGTTCATTCACTCAGTCATGTCCGACTCTTTGCGACCCGATGAACCGCAGCACACCAGGCCTCCCTGTCCATCACCAACTCCTGGAGTTTACCCAAACCCATGTCCATCGAGTCGGTGATGCTATCCAACCATCTCATCGTCTGTCATCCCCTTCTCCTCCTGCCCTCAATCTTTCCCAGCATCAGGGTCTTTTGCCTTTTAATTAACTAAATTTACTTTAATCAACATAATATCAAATCATGCTGAAATAATTCCCACAGTGAAATATTTCAGTTCATTTTCTCATCCCCTGAGGTCTTGCTCCCACTTGCTCTCCAGAGGCCACCAGCTTCACACTTAGCGTTTTGCAAATGTTCAGCGGTGTTCTGTGCGTCTAGAAGCATCAGTGTGCGTATCCTCTCTGCTTTTTTATCTGCTTATGTGATTGCACGCTGGATGTCATCTGCGTGGTTGGTTCTTTCCCCCACTTAACACTGTTCCTTGGACTTCTTCCCATAGTAGTACCCATGGAGGTCATGCATTCTTTTTATTTTGTATTTAGTTATATCAATTAATTTATACTTGTATTTTGTTTTTAAATTGAAGTATAGTTGATATACAATAGTATATAAGTTACAGGTGTACAACATGCTGTTTAGTCTCTAGGTTATATCTGATTCTTTGCAACCCCATGGACAGTAGCCCACCAGGCTCCTCTGTTCGTGGGATTCTCTACTAAATGAAGTATTCAGGCAAGAATGCTGAAGTGGGTTGCCATTTCTTTCTCCAGGGAATTTTTCCAACCCAGGGATTGATCCTGTGTCTCCTGCTTGGCAGGCAGATTCTTTACCAGTGAGCCACCTGGGAAGCCTGTACAATATAGTGACTCACGATTGAAAAAAAAAATTTTTTTTGGAGTATACTTGATTAATGATGTGTTTCTGCTGTACAGCAAAGTGGATCACTTACATATATATCCACTCTTTTTAAAAGATTCTTTTTCTATAGAGGTCATTACCAGAGTATTGAAGAGAGTTCCCTGTGCTGTACAATAGGTTCTTTTTTGTTTTAATATTTATTTATTAGGCTGCGCTGGGTCTTAGCTGCAGCACGCGGGATCTTCAGTCTTCACTGTGGCCTGTGAGATCTTTCAGTTTTGGCATGCAGGCTCAGTTGCAGCTTGTGGGAGCCAGTTTCCTGCCTAGGGACCGAACCCAGGCCCCTGCATTGGGAGCGTGGAGTCTTAGCCACTGGCCTGCTGGGGTGTCCCCTGCAATAAGGGCTTTTTATCTATTTTGTGTTAATAGCAGTGTGTACGTCATTCGCAGCCTTCCGATGACCCCCGCCCACCTTCCTACCAGTAACTGTAAGACTGTTTTCTACATCTATGTGTTTTCTATATGTGATTCTATTTCTGTTTTGTAAATAAGTTCATTTTTACTGGCTTTTTATTTTTTTAGGTTCCACATATAAGAGCTATCATAATATAGTGATTCACAGTTTTAAAGGTTACATTTATGCATTCTTTTTAAAAACAGAGTTTAGAATTTTTGCTCTTGAGTGTCCTCCTGCCCCTCAAGCGAAGGCAGTTCAAGTATTGGTTCATAGTATGTAACTCTTCAGGTGAATTTGGGAATGCTAGCTCACTTCAGAGCTAGGCTGAACGAGCCACTCTTTGGACTCTTCCAGGCTAGTGACGCAGTTTGGGGATCTCGGCGTCACCCAGCCTCGCTGTTCGTTATGGGACGACCAAACACCATCAGCTGCACAAGGGGAATCAGTCTGAATAGCTGAATAATTTTGAAACATTTTAAAAATACTTGAATTAACATTAGTTTTTTTTTTTTTTTTTCTAACAAGTTTTCTCTGCTCTCATATCTAGCAGCTGATATAATTCATCTCTTTCTCTGAGTGGATATTTTGCATCTTTTCCTTTCTCCCCCACTTCCCCCAGTATTGATCTGTAACTCAGTCTGATTATTCCAGTGGGTTCATTTGTAGCATCTTATGATCTAGTTTCCAGACCTTTCAAATAAATTACTTATTTATATGAGTGAACCATAACTGACTTTTCACTTGAGAAACCCAGTTCACCAAAGTGGCCAGGGAGAGACATAGTTCATTTTGCTCTATTATCAAATCAATGTTCAAATAATATTTCAGGATGATTTATTTTCCTCAATATGAGAAAAATGTCAAGATTCATTTCCCATGTTTCATAAATGTCAGAGGAAATTGACCCGAGCCTGGCGTCACGTAGATTTTAGCTGAAGGGCTGGAAGACAGAGCACTGAGCTGTGGTTATGAGCGTTGCCCTTGTGCAGGGGGCTCAGCTTGTGGGGTGCAGAGGAAGTGGGCTTTTTGCTTCCCTGGGACCCTCTAGACGACAGGAGAGATGACACCAGCAGGGTTGAAGCCTGTGTGGGTGGGATGAAGGGGTTTTTGAAGGTTCACAGGGTGGGGGGTCAGTCTAGACCTGGGACAAGCCTCACTCGAGGGCCTGAGTGGGAAATCTAGAAGCAGAAATGATGAGAGACCGGCGGGGAGCGTGGCCCTCAGGAGGGCAGCGCCCCTGGGGAAGAGTGGTCTGCATGGGGAGTGTCCATTCAGCGCTTTGGTCTTGATCAGTTGGTCTGTCACATTCGGCAACTGTCTACGGGCACCCACCATGCCAGCTGCAGGCGTGCACACCTGCCACGTGCAGTCCTTCCTTCTGGAGGTTCACACTGGGGTGAGACCAGCTCACGAGGGGCTGGGGCGGAGGCTCAGTGAAGCCTCAGGAAGATATGGAGGGCAGGCTGCGCACTGCCCGGGATGTGGGGGGAGTAGTGTGGATGGTTAGGCTGAGTTGGGTCGGAAGGCCTTGGGTATAGCCAGGAGTTGGGCTTCACTCTGTGGCCTGTGGACGTTGCTATAAAGCTGGGGAACCACGTGATGTTCTCTATGTTCAGAAAGAGGGGAGGAAAAGGCTGGAGGTAAAGAGACTCGAGGAGGAGGTGGTGGGCGACCTGGGATGGTGGCAGAAGTGACCAAGGTTGGTAGCCTGGTGGTAGGTCAGATGGGACTGTTGGTTGGGGGGAAGGGGAGAAGGCAAGGCTGCCCAAGGGAGTGTCATGTGGACCCTCAAGCCACACGCAATACTTAGAAGCCCTGGGGGTGCAGAAGAGGCTGGAGCAAAAGCCAGTCTCCAGGGGACGAGGAGCCTGGGTGGTAGGGTCAGCAGGGTGGAGAGAAAGGAGCCAGGGGCCGCCGCCTTCCTTTCGTCATCTCTGAAATCCTAGGAAGCCGGAGAGCTGCCTGGAATCCACCGGGGATGAGGGCATCAGGAGTTCGTTTCAGCATTTAATCACACTAGCCATCATAACCACTTTCTAGAGATTACATTGGCTTTCCCGTATTTTCCGTAACTAGATTGAGATTCACTGTCTATGGCTAAATCGCTAGCTAGCTTCTTTATATTTATAGTGCTATTCTTAAAGATTACTTTCAGAGTAAAGATACTTCTTTTTCTTACAATTTTAGTTTTTATGCTTAAGAAAGAAGCAATCTAAGAAATTGTTATTTGTGAAATTTCCTTCTGGAACAGATGGCTTTCCTTATTTATCTTAATGACCTGTGCTGTGACTTAAAATGACTTCAAGCTATTGGCAGCAGCCTTACAGTGATTTTGGGAAACCGTCTGGGTATTGACAGGGCTGGAAGCTTGGCCGGGTACTAAGGATGTGGGAGCCTGGAGATCAGGACACTCAGATGACTTCTGAGATCTGATGATGTTAGACATGCATTGCTCTTGGTTTGAAGCCACCGTACAACTCAGAACCAAGAGTCAAGTCAGTGTCAGCTGACCGAGGTTATCTCCAGTTCTGTCATGAGATTTTACAAGTAAGACTTAAAGGTCGAAGTACAAAGTTAGCGTGTCTCCCAGTGTAGGAAGCAGATTACATGGTAGAGTTTGTCTCGTGAGAGTAACTGAGGCCGATTATGACTTTGTCATGTTCAGACAGTGCCCCAGTCTGGCGTCCCAGTGTCAGTGGTCACTGGGGTCCCTTAGGGCTCCTGTCCCAAGAAGGTTCCGTTCAGCGGGTCTGCAGTGGACCCGAGATCCCTCATTGCTAATGAGCTCTGGGGGCTGCTGGCTCCTGCGTTGCACTTGAATAAGAAGGGTCTGAGCTGGGGTTCCCATCTTTTGGGGCACAGAGCCCTTTGAGGAACTGAGGAAACTCTGAACCCTCCGAAAAGTGAGCCTGCCACCTCCCCAACCCCATCCCATCCTGCCCCACCACCTGCTGTTTCAAGGTTGTATAAACCTGTTGAAACCCACTGAGTGTCTTCAGTTTTTTTTCTTTTTTAATTTATTGGAGCATCTTCAATTTTGATTCAGACGTGGCTGGTAGAAAAGATGCTCATTCAGTCAGTATCTTCCTTCATGTCTTTATAGAGTGGATGTTAATTTAAAACTGGGCATGTACTGTCGTGGCTTCCTATGGGTTTGGAGTCAATGATCCTGGGGAGAGCCCTTTAAACTTAGTGGCTCTCAAAGACTCGTGGCTTTGAGCCTGGGGCTCCTTTCCCTTTGGCTTCCCATCGATGAGAGTGGTGGGCGCCATGTGACCTGCAATTTCATTTTACTTTATTTAAATATTTTTTCCTTTGTTTTAATCTTTCACATTTAGATTTATGATCCATCTCTAATTTTTGTGTATAGTGTGAGGTCTGTTCTTTTTTTTTTTTGGCCATGCCTGGTGGCACGTGGGATCTTAGTTCCCCAACCAGGGATCAAAGCTGAGCCCCTTGTGTTGGGAGCATGGAGTCTTAACCAGTGGACCGTCAGAGAAGTTTCTTTCTTCCTGTTTTATGAGTAAGAATTGGCTGGTGATATGAGCGCCTGTCAAGGACTAGTCCTCAGATCCCTGGGTGGTTTCTGTGCTGCTGGCAAATTATTTGTTGACAACATTAGTGGTTTTAAAGTGCAAGAGCTAAACACAGTAGACTGGTGAATGACTGAGAAATGGCCCAGGTGGAAATGGGAGGGATGTCATTAACAAAGGGAATCCTCCTGGCTTTCTCCGTGGGCAGAATGTGCTTTGGAAGTTGAATGCTGTGAAGATAAGTGTGTGTTTTCCAGCTCCATGAACATGGGGTTTCCCCAAGGCAGTTCTCACTTTTGGGTTCACAGTGGAGCCGCCCAAAGACCTGGAGGGTGGAGTGGAAGCTCCACACAGGCGAGGGGGGTTCATTTATTTGTCTCTGAGCCAGTGTTGTGTTCGCCCAACCCTGGACTTCCTCAGACTGGCCTGGAGAAGCTGAATTAGGCCATGGGGATCCACTGTAGCTCTTGAATGGTGTTTACCGCAGCATACTCTTTGGGCTTCTGGCTGGTGTTTGTTCTGTCTCTGTTCACCCTGAGGTGGTCAGGGTGCTTCCCCTTCCCAGTTCCACTCCCTACTAGATTATCTGAAAATAAGTCCCAGACATCATTTCATTTGAAATGTTTCAGTGTCTCTCTCTAAAAGGTCAAGACCTTGTAAGACTCAACATGATAGCATTATTACACTTAATAATTCCTTAGTATAATCACATATCTAGTCAGACTTAATATTTCCCTCATGTCATATAATTTCTAAAAATGTTTTTCTATATGAACTGAGATCCAGTCAATGGATAAGTCTCTAAAATCTTTTTTAATCTATAGGTTCTGCTTCCATCTTTACATTCCTTGCAGGTTTTTGTCATTATTGAACAACCCAGGTAGGGAAAATGACATGATGTCAGGGCCTCTTTCTTCCCCGAGACACAGTCATTTTGAAAGTGGCCACTTAATAATCCTACTATGGCCTGTAGGTGTTCAAGCGAAAGAAAGAGGTGCATGTCTCATCTTAAATCAAAAGCTCGGAGTGATTATGCTTAGTGGGGAAGGCATGTCAAAAGTCGAGATAGGCTGAAAGCTAGGCCTCTTGTGCCAAATATTTAGCCTACCTGTGAATGCAGAGGAAAAGTTCTTGAAAAAATTAAAATTGCTGTTCCAGTGAACACATGAATAAGAAAGCAAAACAGCTTTATTGCTGTTGTAGAGAAAGTTTGAGTGGTCTGGATAGAAGATCTAACTAGCTACAAGATTCCCTTAATCCAGTGCAAGGCCTTAACTCTCTTCCATGCTATGAAGGCAAGGAGAGGTGAGGAAGCTTCGAGAGAAAAATTTGAAGGCAGCAGAAGTTAGATCGTGAAGTTTAAGGAAAGAAGCCATCTCCATGACATCCAAGTGCAAAGCGAAGCAGCAAATGCTGCTGATGCAGAAGATCTAGTTAAGATCATTAACGAAGGTGGCTGCACTAAACAGCAGATAATCAGTGTAGACACAGCAGCTTTCGATTGGAAGAAGATGTCGTTTAGGACTGCCATTGGGCAATGCAGTTGGTAACTTTAAAACCAAAGCTCACTGACCATTCCAACAAATTTTAAGACCCTTTAGAATTTATGCTCAGTCTCTCTGCCTGTGCCCTGTAAATGGAACAACCAAACCTGGATGATAGCACATCTCTTTACAACATAGTTTACTAAATATTTTAAGCCCACTGTTGAGACCTTCTCTCAAAAAAAAAAGATTCCTTTCAAAATGTTACTGTTCATTGCCAATGCTCCTGGTCACCCATGCCACGGAGATTAATGTTGTTTTCATGCCTGCTAACACAGTATCCATTCTGCAGCCCTCGGATCAAGGAGTAACTTCCCCTTTGAAGTTTTATTATTTAAATATACTTCATAAGGCTGTAGTTGCTATAGATAGTGATTCCTTCAATGGATCTGCGCAAAGTAAATTGAAAACCTTCTGGAAAGGATTTGACGTTCTAGATGCCATTAAGAACATTCATGCTTCATGGGAAGAAGTCACAATACCAGCATTAGCAGGTGTTTGGAGGAGTTGATTCCAGCCCCATGGATGATTTTGAGGAGTTCAAGACTTCAGTGGAGGAAGAAATAGTACCACTTCAGAGGTGGTAGAAATAGCAAGAGAACTGATTTAGAAGTGGGGCCTGAAGATGTGACTGAATTGCTACACCTCATGAAAGAACTCTGATGGATGAGGAGTTGCTTCTTACGGATGAACAATGAAAGTGGTTCCTTGAGATGGAATCTACTCCTGGTGAAGATGCCGTGAAGATTATTGAAGTGACAACAATGGATTTAGAATATTACATAAATTTGGTTGATAAAGCGGTGTTTGAGAGGATTGGCTCCAATTTTGAGTCTGTGGTTTAAACACCGTCAAATAGCATTGCATGCTACAGGGAAACTGTTCATGAAGGGAAGAGTCCGTCAGCGAGCAGCACTTCATTGTTGTCACATATGAAGAAACCGCCTCAGTCAGCAGCCACCAACACTGAGGCAAGACCCTCCACCAGCAAAGAGATGGCCATTTGTCAAAGGCTCAGATAATGGTTAGAAGTTTTTAGTCATAAAGTAATTTTAAATTAAGGTATGTACCTTGTATTTTTTTAGACAAAATGCTATTGCACATTTTAAACATAGTTTTGATACGCTCTGGGGAACACCAAGGTTAATGTGACTCACTGTGTTGTGATACTCGCTTTACTGCCACGGTCTGGAAGTGCCGGGAGCCGGCATATTGCATATTGAGTGCAGCACTTTCCACAGCATCATCTTTCAGGATCTGGAATAGCTCAACTGGAATTCTGTCACTGCCGGGAGCCAGCGTGAGGAACTCCGCCCATGACAAAGGTCATGAGGAAGGAGGCTCAGCATACGCAAAGGCGGGATCGCAAAGGCGGGATCAAGCTTCAGGAGTCCCCCTGGAAATTCTCGAGCGTCTACCCCCAAAACCAGAGTCTGCCTACTTTCTGCTTTGTGCTTTCACCTACACCTCTGACTTTACAGGGGGCTGTCCCCTACTACCTCTCTCTGAAAAAAAGAGTTAGCTTACAGTTCCAGTTAATAATTACTGGGTGTGACAGTGTTTCAACCTACAAACTCCTTTGGAAATCCTCTAGCCTTAAAACAGCCAGATGCAGCTCAGTCTGCCTGAATATTTGAATTGAATCGTCTCTAGTAAGCCCTGGCATAGCTTAGTGGAAAATGGTATTTAGATACTACTTTGGCCGTAAGACTCTAGGCCTTTTCCGAGGACAAAGCTGGGGAGTACTTCTTTTCAGTTTCAGATAAAGTTCATCTTAGATTTCCCGTTTAGATTTAGGACTAAGGAGTTTTTACCTTATGTCATCAATCTGTTTAAAAAAATTCAACCAAGTCAATTTGAAGATCTTATTGGTTTTATTCAATGATTCATGAATCTGGCAGCATCCCCACCTGGCAAGTAGAAAGGCCCTGCCAGGAGCTGTACAAAATTGGAAGGCTTTTATGGGCAGAAGGAGGCTGTGACAAGGAAGTTAAAAAAAGTGGATTATATCAGGCAAAGTCAGCTTCCCTGGGGGACTGCAGGGGTTCTTACCAGGGAGGTTACCTTAGACCAGGAATTTCCAGATGGACTGGTTCAAGACTTACTCTTGGGAGAGGCTGAAGCTGCCTTAAGTTAGGTATTAGGTCTTGGTGGGGCTTAGCTTAAGTGACTCCCATTTTGGTGTTACAGTTTCTTTTTAACAAATCTGATGTTTGTATCTCCTTTCAAACCAAAAACTTGGCTATCAGGGGCAGCAACATAATTACTCGTGTATTATCCCTCATGTATTACTCATGTATTATACGCAGACAGAAATGCTAGGATAAATAGACTTATTTTATCACCAAAATATGATGCCTAAAAAAAACTTGACGATTGCTTTGTATTAATAGTTCTTTTTTCCCTTAGCCTAGATTCCTCCTGCCCAAGGAATCTAGCATGAGATCTGTTCTCACTGTGCAGTGCACAGATTGATTGACTTCAACTTACTTTTGGGTTTTAGGTTATTTAATAAAAATTGTTTTATTTTTGTGTAAATTATTTTCATCATTTTAAACACGATCTACAGATCAAGATGTTTTTGTAGAAATCTAGCTTTGTTCTCTGTCTCTTCTTTCTCCCTAGGTGACCTTTTGAAAGATAAATAGGTTATCCTTTTTATCTTTAAATACAAGTAGTGGTTTCCTGTGTATACTTTTCTCCGCTTTGAATTTCCCACTCAGGGTCCCCTGGCCTCTATCCACAGCAGTACCTAGAGACCTTCCTCTCCCCATTACCAGGGACAACCCTCCTCATTGTGTGGGTGTGGGCTTGTTTATTTAGGAGTTCTCTTAACTTCCTGTTCCAGTGTTTTCTGGGAATGCCAGTTTCTGGATGGAGGTAGAAAGAAGGTGGGGGCAGGGGTTGGCCTGGCTGCCTCTGGGAGCATCCTGGCTGTGAGCACGCACTCCTCTCTCTTCTCAGTCCTCATCCTGGATGGAGCGTAGGTGCCTGTCCTCTGTCCCAGGTGGGCAGGCCCCTCTTACCGAGAGTCAGAGCGCCATCCACGGTCTCTGTCTTTGCATTTATACTGCTGTTGGCTCCCATGTAGACATTCTCCCAGGGTTTGAGTAATGCAGCATTTTCAGTCTTAAGGTTTTGATAACGGCCTGTTTTGTCCTCATGTTTATGTGGAGAAGGAGTTAGAGATTGTGCTTCATGTGCTGAATAAAAACAGGTTGCGGTACATAAAAAGTAAACACAACAAAAATTGTAGAAGCACCCTTTTCTGTCCTACCTAACCAATACTGAATTACTTGTGTTGCAGGGAAAAGGACTTGGAAGCCAAATTCATTATTCAAATGGAGAAAAGCAAAACGACCATCACAAACTTAAAGGCAAGTAGTGACCTGGCCTGGCTCCAGTTCTGAGTTGCGTGCTTTGTTTCAGTGTTAAATGGTTTGTGGGTGAAGAGGACGCATCTGTTTTCACAGCTTTCTTCTCTCAGTTCAGTTAATGATGTCAGCTTGAACTTGGCTTGGGCTTGGCCACGAAGCAAATGGGTGACAGGTGATTATCTGTTACCTGTCCTGTCTCTGGTTTTGTTGACCTTAGCTGCAGAGCCAGGCCTCAGCCTGGGGAGGTGAGACCAGGCATTTTTATCCTCTGTCCTATTGTGGATTTTCAGCCTGGAAATGAGCTCATTGTGGATTATTATACGCTTTGACCCTAGATTTGTTTTCATTTCTTAAAAAGTATTTACTTTTATTTATTTATTCAGCTCTTCCAGGCCCCAGTTGTGGCACACGGGGTCTTTGATCTTCATTGTACAATGTGGGATGTAGTTCCCTGACCAGGGATGGAACCCAGGCCCCCTGCATTGGGATTGTGCAATCTTAGCCCCTGGACCACCGGGGAAGTCCCTGTTTTCATTTTTACTGAAAGTAACTTTGTAAACCTTGCAGGAAGAGCTGGTATTACTATTCAAAACTCAGGAGATGAAAAAATGTAAAAAAATGAAATTTTTTTCTGGAAAAAAAAAAAAAAGAAAAATCCCAGAATTTTCTAAGATGGCAAGTTCTTTTGTATTTAAAATATCTTGAATACTTGCCATTTATGGGCAAAAGAAGTGTGTAAAACCAGTAATAAAGGAACCACGCCCCTAAGGACCCAAGCCCCTCCTTCTCCGAGGCTGGTCATTAGCTCACAGGTTTGGGTTTCAGAGGCCTGCTGCCCCGCAGCCAAGTACAGATCACCCTCTGGTTGGATTTCTGTTAATTCATGGCTCAGGGGACTGGACACTTTGTAATCCAGTTTCAAAGTCATGCAACCTGATCCCCAGTGATGGAAGCCAGTAATGTGCCCATCTTCAAACAGGCCGTGGCCCTGGGGGATTCCAGAGGCCTCCTCTGAGGCGCCAGTGCCCCTCGCCTGCGGCCTCTGCAGTGGAATGTTTTTCTTGCTCTGCTGACCTGCACTTCTTGTTCCTCCTGGCTCTGCCCAGCCGCACCTGGCTTCTCCTCTTCTGACCACCCACATCTTCTTGCTTGGCTCACCCTTTCTCTGCTGTTGGTTACCTTCACTTTGCTCTGCTTCCTGTGTCTTTATGTACTCACAGGGCTGTAGACAAAGTCCATCATTCTAATAGTGTATTTACCGGAACCAGTGGGGAGAGCCGAGCTCTGGATGAATATCCTTTCTTTGTGTGCTGTGGAATCTCATTTTCCTTGATTACTCTATTGCTTTTTGAGTTTTGCAAACATTGCTTTGTTTGATACAACTGCAATAGGTGCCTGGAGTTTTAAACATTTTAATAATAAGAACCTTAAAATTTTTTCTTTTTTGCAGCTTATAGTACATATAGTGCTGTTGTTGAGTCACTCAGTCGTGTCTGACTCTGTGATTCCCATGGACTGCAGCATGCCAGAATTCCCTTTCCTTCACCATTTCCTGAAGTTTGTTCACATTCATGTCCATTGAGTTAATGATACCATCCAACCATCCTATTCTTTGTCACCCCCTTCTCCTGCCCTCAATCTTTCCCAGCATCAGAATCTTTTTCCAGTGAGTTGGCTCTTTGCATCAGGTGGCCAAAGTATTGGAGCTTCAGCATCAGTCCTTCCAATGGATATTCAGGACTGATTTCCTTTAGGATTGACTGATTTAATCTCCTTGCTGTGCAAGGGACTCTCAAGAGTCTTCTCCAGCACCACAGTTCAAAAATATCAATTCCTTGGCACTCAACCTTCTTTATGGTCCAGCCCTCACATCTGTACATGGCTACTGGAAAAACCAAAGCTTTGACTAGATAGACCTTTTTCAGCAAAGTGATGTCTGCTTTTTAATACACTGTCTAGGTTTGTCATAGCTTTTCCTCCAAAGAGCAAGCATCTTTTGATTTCATGGCTGCAGTCACTATCTGTAGTGATTTTGGAGCCCAAGAAAACAAACTCTGTCTCTGTTTATATTCCCCCCCCCATCTATTTGCCATGAAATGTTGGGACCAGATGCCATGATTTTTGCTTTTATGACTGTTGAGTTTTAAACCAGCTTTTCACTCTCCTCTTTGACCTTCATCAAGAGGCTCTTTAGTTTCTCTTCTGTTTCTGCCATAAGGGTGGTGTCATCTGCATATCTGAGGTTACTGATATTTCTCCTGGCAATCTTGATTCCAGCTTGTGCTGCATCCAGCCTGGCATTTCATATGATGTACTCTGCATATAAGTTAAATAAATAGGATGACAATATACAGCCTTGGCGTACTCCTTTCCCAATTTTGAACCAGTTCGTTGTTCCATTTAAGGTTCTAATTGTTTCTTTTTGACCTGCATACAGATTTCTCAGGAGACAAGTACGTTGTCTAAGAATTATCCAGTTTGTTAATGATCCACACAGTCAATGGCTTTAGTGTAGTCAATGAAGCAAAAAATAGGTGTTTTTCTGGAATTCCCTTGCTTTGTCTATGATCCAACAGATGTTGGAAGTTTGATCTCTGGTTCCTTTGCCTTTCTAAACCCAGCTTGTTCATCTGGAAGTTCTTGGTTCAGGTACTGCTGAAGCCTGGCTTGAAGGATTTGGAGCATTGCCTTGCTAGCATGTGAAATGACTTCACTTGTGCAGTAGTTTGATCATTCTTTGGCATTGCCTTTCTTTGGGGTTGGAGTGAAAACTGACTTTTTCCAGTCCTGTGGCCACTGCTGAGTTTTCCAAATTTGCTAGCATATTGAGTGAAGCGCTTCAACAGCATCATCTTTTAGGATTTAAAATAACTCAGCTAGAATTTCATCATCTCCACTAGCTTTGTTCAAAGTAATGCTTCTTCAGGCCCACTCGACTTCACATTCCAGGATGACTGACTCCAGGTGAGTGACCACACTGTCATGGGTATTTAGGTCATTAAGACATTTTTGTATGATTCTTCTGTGTATTCTTGCCACCTCTTAATATCTTCTGCTTCTGTTAGGTCCGTACCGTTTCTGTCCTTTATTGTTCTCATTTTTGCGTGAAGTGTTCCCTTGGAATCTCTAATTTTCTTAGAGAGATCTCTAGCGTTTCCCATTGTATTGTTTTCCTCTATTTCTTTGCATTGTTCACTTAGGAAGGCTTTCTTATCTCTCCTTACCTTCTTTGGGACTCTGCATTCCAATGGATGTATCTTTCCTTTCCTCCTTTGCCTTTCGGTTCTCTTCTCAGCTATTTGTAAGGCCTCCTCAGACAGTTTGCCTTTTTGCATTCCTTTTTCTTTGGGATTGTTTTGACCACCACCTCCTGTACAGTGTTATGAACCTCTATATGGTTCTTCAGGCACTCTGTCTGTCGGATCTAATCCCTTGAATCTATTTGTCACTTCCACTGTATAATCATATATGCCTGAATGACTTAATGGTTTTCCCTACTTTCTTCAGTTTAAGTCTGGATTTGGCAATAAAGAGTTCATGATCTGAGGAGCAGGCAGCTCCTGGTCTTGTTTTTGCTGATTGTATGGAGCTTCTCCATCTTTGCCTGCAAAGACTATAATCAGTCTGATTTCAGTGTTGACCATCTGCTGATATCTACGTGTAGAGTCTTCTCTTGTGCTGGAAGAGGGTGTTGCTGTGACCCGTGCGTTCTCTTGGTAAAACTGTTTGCCTTTCCCCTGCTTCCCTTTTTTTTTTTTTCACTACAAGGCCAAACTTGCCTGTTACTCCAGATGTCTCTTGACTCCTACTTTTGCATTCCAGTCCCCCATGATGAAAAGGAGACATAGTGTAGTATCTGAATTATGTTGGCAAATATGATACCGATTAAATTTATTTAGCACATATCCAGGAAGCTGTGTGAGGCATTGGTGGCATATGAAGATGTTTAAACATGATTTTTTTGTTCAGTTTTGGTATGTAGCAAGATAAATCAGATGGATGCAAACATATGCCATAGACTCATAATAGAATGTGTCCTGGGAGAGGCTCGTCTCTTAGGGGTGGGAGAAACTACTTCTGGATGGAGTGCCAAGGGGAGCCTTATGGAAGAGGCGGCGTCTGACTTGGAGTTTTCAGTGGAGCCAGTAGATCACACATCTGTTCTCACATTGTCATCTGTGTGAACAGCACCCCCTGGAGTTCTGCAGATTTTAGCTTTGGCCAGAATGTCAGGCTCTTATAAGGTAATCATGATAAAAAGTCCAGAAAAGTTAGCCTTGGGTCGTATTGTAGAGAACCTGAATGAGAGGCTGGGAGGAGTTCATGTTTGCTTTCTGTTCCTTCATTGAGAAGGTGGTCAGGAGGAATTAAATGGATTTGAGTCAGGGTATAAATAATGCACATTGGTGATTGTTGTGAGCTTTTTACACAATTGTTTTTTTTTTTTTTTCTTTGAATTGGGTGGATTACTTGTCAGCTAACAGTATTCTTTACATTATTATGGTTTTTCTAGTTGCACTGTTATTATCACAATCTTCTCTCTCTAGATACCAGAAGGAGGGACTGGGGACTCAGGAAGAGAACGGACCAAGACCTTCACCTACGACTTTTCTTTTTATTCTGCTGATACAGAAAGTCCAGATTATGTTTCTCAAGAAATGGTATGATGTTTTCAAAAATCTCTATTTTGGTTTATTTTCATGTTGAGAAAAACATGCCTACCCTCAAACTCTTTAAAACATCTTGCTAATTTTTTTTTTTTCTGAAAATCATTTATATAAAATTAGTCTTTGCTAACTTAGCTTTTTGGTTGTTACATAGCATGATTTCTCTTAGGCCTGAGATAAATTCCATCCCCAAAAGGTGGAGTTTTTTTTTCCTTTTCCAAGCATGATCGTAATTTTTGTTTCAAAACTTGGCAGTGACTACAGTTTTAAAGGAGCTTTGCAAATAAAGCATTTTGAGAGGGACGTTTATAGACTTACTTTATTTTACTGTGCTTTGCTTTATTATACTTTGTAGATACTCTTTTTTATAAATTGAAGGTTGTGGCAACCTCGTGTCAAGTGAGTTTGTGTCATTTTTCCAACAGCATTTGCTCAGTCGGTATCTCTGTGTCACGTTTTGGTACTTCTCACGATATTTCAAACTTTTTCCATTATTATATTTGACCAGTGATCTGTCATATTACTTTTGCAACAAGATAATGACTTGTTGAAGGCTCAGATGATGGTTAGTATTTTCTAATAAGAAAATATTTTTTAATTAAAGTATGTATATTATTTTTTTTAGACATTATGCTACTACACACTTAGTAGACTACTACAGTACAATATAAACATAACTTTTATTTGCGCAGGGAACCAAAACATTTGTGAGCCTTGGTTTATTCCAGTTGTTGCTTTGTTGCAGTGATCTGAACTGGATCACAGTGTCTTTGAGGTCTTCCTGTGTGTACTGCTAAGCCTGGCAGATTACTCATTTGACTTTGAGTCCTACCCAGATGCAGAGCTTTAGGATGTAGACTTCAAACTCAAGTCACATTTCCCCTTCTTGGGTGCACCGTTGTAGGTTCCAGAAAGAAGGATTCTAGAAAGAAAGATCGTTTTGCCCAGAATCTTTCTGGAAGATAGAATGAAGATGGGGTTTGTCCAGGAAACCTGTGCTGTGGACTTCTGTGATCTGAAATGTATACCTGACATTGGCAGGGAACAGACCCGAAGGCCCTCCAGGGGACCATCACGTGATGACATGTCACGTGACCAGAAGGACTAGTGGGTTTCCTTGGGTGGGACAAGCAGGCATTAGAGCATAGCGGGGTTCTGGGGAAGCACAGTGTTGTGGGAGAAACTGGTTGCATCTCTGGGCTTCTTCCTGGCTTGCTAACAGCTTCTTTCGAGATGTAGCTTCAGTTCTCCAGGTGTTAAACTGAGGGTATTAAGGGTGGTGCAAATGTGATTGCTGTTTTGGACCGTGAATTTTAAATCATGGTAACGAGGCTCAAACACATTTTTATTAATCAAAATAAGAACCATTACAATCAACACATTTTTGCCAACAAGAAATAAGTTTGTTTATTCCTGTAGCTTAAAAATCTGTGGCTCAGGATTCAACAAACTCTTGGGAAAGCATTTTCTGCCTCCTGCTGGTTGTGGATGCATTTTCCCTGCAAAAAGTTGTTGAGATGCTTAAAGAAGTGGTAGTTGGTTGGTGAGAAGTCAGGTGAATGTGGCAGATGAGGCAGAGCTTTGTAGAATAATTGTTTAACTTTTGAAGTGTTGGTTATGTGACATGTGGTCAGGCGTTGTCGTGGAAAAGAATTGGGCCTGTTCTGTTGACCAATGTCAAATGCAGGCATTGCAGTTTTCAGTTCATCTCATCTTTTTGCTGAGCATACTTCTCAGTTGTAATGGTTTTGCTGGGATTCAGAAAGCTGTAGTGGATCAGATTGGCAGCAGACCACTGAACAGTGACCATGGCCATTTTTTGGTGCGAGTTTGGCTTTGGGAAGTACTTTGGAGCTTCACGGTCCAACCACTGAGCTGGTTGTTGTATAAAATCCACTTTTTGTTGCACGTCCCAATCTAATTGAGAAATAGTTCATTGTTGCATAGAATAAGAGGAGACGATACTTCAGAACAACGATTTTTTTTTAGATTTGTGGTCAGCTCATGAGGCACCCGCTTACTGAGCTTTTTCACCTTTCCAAGTTGCTTCAAATGCTGAACGACCATAGAATGGTTGACGCTGAATTCTTTGGCAACTTCTTGTGTAGTTGTAAGAGGATCAGCTTTGATGATGGCTCTCAATTGTCATTGTCAGCTTCCAATGGCTGGCCGTTGCACTTCTCATCTTCAAGGCACTCCTTTGCAGAACTTCTTGAACCACCACTGCACTGAACATCCATTAGCAGTTCCTGGGCCAAATGTGTTACTCATGTTGTGAGTTGTCTCTGGTCCTTTCAACCCATTTTGAACTTGAGTAAGGAAATCACTCGAATTTGCTTTTTGTCTAACATCATTTCCATAGTCCAAAATAAATATAAAATATACAGCAAGTAATCACTAGCAAAAGCATAAAGCGAGAAATGTGCATTAAAATGATGTATAACATCACCACATTTATTTAAGAACGTGTTCCAGCCAACCTAATAGAATTCCCAACCTGGCCGTCCTACCCATGTGGTAGCATCTTGAAGTGGTATCATCATCTAGTTTCTTGTCAGCTGGTGTGTCCACGTGCTGGAATCTCAGCATTGCCTGAGGAAGTATTAGAAATGCAGAATTTCAGGGACTATTCCCACTGAACCAGACTGCATTTTTAGAAGAACCCCAGATGAATGCATACTCCTAATCTGAGAAATGTAGTTGGTTTAGAAATGTTTGGTGGAGACGGCTTTCTGAGGCGATGTAAGTGCTGGGTTAGAGTTAAGATGGGCTGTGAACTTGGAGAAGTTGTTCCAAGGAAGAGCCTGGAGGGATTGGATCTGGAAGATGTTGATTCACCATCAGGGAAACATAGACAGGATGATGGCAGAAGGAGTAGAAGGAGTGGAGGCTGTGAGCGGACGGGAGGCGCCTGGCATGCAGGAGGGGCAGGGAGAGGCAGCGGGGACTGGTGTTGCTGGCATGTGCCCCGGACTCAGAAACGCTGCTGGGTGTGCTGGGTGCTCATGGCCGCTGCCTGTTTAAGCCCCCCAGGAACCAAACGAGGTCAACGTAGCTCAAATTTTCTTGTCAGAGAGACTCAGGGTAAATAACTCAGTGGATTAGATCAAGTCCGTAGATCTAATCCACTGAATTGAAAGAAAGTGAAGTCGCTCAGTCATGTCCAACTCTTTGCTACCCTGTGGACTGTAACCCACAGGCTCTTCTGTGCAAGGGATTCTCCAGGCAAGAATACTGGAGTGGGTTGCCATTTCCTTCTCCAGGGGATCTTCCCAACCCAGGGCTTGAACCCAGGTCGCCCGTGTTGCGGGCAGACGCTTTACCGTCTGAGCCATGAGGGAAGCCAAACTGGGCAGCGTAGAAATCCTAGGGCTGCTGTACAGGGCAGAGGAGATGCCAGTGGAAGGCCTTAAGGGTATAGGAGAAAGGGTCAGTGTGTTCTCAGTGACAGGTGGACAGGGCTGCCCAGTTGAGTGAGTAAATGGGCCAGCGAGGGAATGAAGATAACTTTGGTCCTGAGATTAGTGGACTTATCAATGTTGGTAGCTAGGAGTGTGGCGAAGAACAGAATGTTACAGCTAGTGGAATCCAGACTTGGGCTTTCGTGTAGGAGTGGGGATGAGGTGACCTGTGTGAGACAGTTTAAGGGGAAAGCTGGTTTCTTCCCCCTCCTTAGAGCGTCTTCACCAGAGGATGAAGGAAGTACCACGAAGCCTTTCCTCCTGACTTACCTGGCTTTCCCCGCATGGAACCTGGGTTTGAGGCCCCTAGGGACAGGGGCTGTGCTGAGGGAAAGCCCAGGCGTGGGAGTGGCGGCGTGGACAGCAGGGCCTGGCCCCCTGGAGGTGCTCAGCATGCGTTTGCTAACCAAGAAGCCTCGTCTGCGGTTGGTGGTCCAATTATGGGAACAGGTGACAGTTCCTGGATTCAGGGAGAGTTAAGGTCAGGGAAGCAGAAACAGGAGGCAAAAATACCTGTCCAGAGTTAAAAATAGTGAGAATATGAAGAGTTCTCAACTCAGGAGCACACTTCCCAGCTTCCGGTCTGAGATTCAGATGTTTGGGTTCCTTGACTCTGAACAGTCTCAGGTTATTTATACGCACTTCAAAACTGATAAAAACCTTTGAGATACGTGAGTGAATGCTGCTTTCTGGTAGAACCACATGTTAATAGAACCAGCAGAGATACAGGAAAATACCTATGTTTTGCATTTTTTCCCCCAGTTTTACTGAGAAGTAATTGACATACATCACCATGTAAGTTTAAGGTATACAGCATGGTGGTTTGCTTTATATATCTTGTGAAATGATGACCACAGTAGGTTCAGCTGACATCCGTCTTCTCATATAGATACAAGGAAAAGAAAAAGAAAAAAATTCTCCTTGTGATGACAACTCTTAAGATCTGCTCTCTTAACAACTTTACTGTATACTGTGCGGCAGTGTTAACTGTAGTCATCACTGTTTTATATTTCATCCTTAGTATTTATTTCACTGCACTGGTCATAACAAACACCCTCTTCCAACAACACAAGAGAAGACTCTACACATGGACATCACCAGATGGTCAACACCGAAATCAGATTGATTATATTCTTTGCAGCCATAGGTGGAGAAGCTCTCTACAGTCAGCAAAAACAAGACCAGGAGCTGACTGTGGCTCAGACCATGAACTCCTTATTGCCAAATTCAGACTTAAATTCAAAAAAGTAGGGAAAACCACTAGACCATTCAGGTATGAACTAAATCAAATCCCTTATGATTATACAGTGGAGAAGAC
>NW_011494907.1:461008-461689 GCF_000754665.1 Bison bison bison
GATACAGTGGAGAAGGTGATGGCACCCCACTCCAGTACTCTTGCCTGGAAAATCCCATGGACAGAGGAGCCTGGTGGGCTGCAGTCCATGGGGTCGCTAAGAGTAGGACACGACTGAGCGACTTCACTTTCACTTTTCACTTTCATCCATTTGAGAAGGTAGTGGCAACCCACTCCAGTGTTCTTGCCTGGAGAATCCCAGGGACAGGGGAGCGGCTGCTGTCTATGGGTTCGCACAGAGTCGGACATGACTGAAGTGACTTAGCAGCAGCAGCAGCAGATCTGATTGATAGAGTGCCTGATGAACTATGGAATGAGGTTTGTGACGTTGTACAGGAGACAGGGATCAAGACCATCCCCATGGAAAACAAATGCAAAAAAGCAAAATGGCTGTCTGGGGAGGCCTTACAAATAGCTGTGAAAAGAAGAGAAGCGAAAAGCAAAGGAGAAAAGGAAAGATATAAACATCTGAATGCAGAGTTCCAAAGAATAGCAAGAAGAGATAAGAAAGCCTTCTTCAGCAATCAATGCAAAGAAATAGAGGCAAACAACAGAATGGGAAAGACTAGAGATCTCTTCAAGAAAATCCGAGATACCAAAGGAACATTTCATGCAAAGATGGGCTCGATAAAGGACAGAAATGGTATGGACCTAACAGAAGCAGAAGATATTAAGAAGCTGT
>NW_011494907.1:462269-465829 GCF_000754665.1 Bison bison bison
GGTTCCAAATAGGAAAAGGAGTACGTCAAGGCTGTATATTGTCACCCTGTTTATTTAACTTCTATGCAGAGTACATCATGAGAAACAATGGACTGGAAGAAATACAAGCTGAATCAAGATTGCCAGGAGAAATATCAATAACCTCAGATATGCAGATAACACCACCCTCATGGCAGAAAGTGAAGAGGAACTCAAAAGCCTCTTGATGAAAGTGAAAGTGGAGAGTGAAAAAGTTGGCTTAAAGCTCAACATTCAGAAAACGAAGATCATGACATCCGGTCCCATCACTTCATGGGAAGTAGATGGGGAAACAGTGGAAACAGTGTCAGACTTTATTTTTCTGGGCTCCAAAAATCACTGCAGATGGTGACTGCAGCCATGAAATTAAAAGACGCTTACTCCTTGGAAGGAAAGTTATGACCAACCTGGATAGCATATTCAAAAGCAGAGACATTACTTTGCCAACAAAGGTTCGTCTAGTCAAGGCTATGGTTTTTCCTGTGGTCATGTTTGGATGTGAGAGTTGGACTGTGAGGAATGCTGAGCGCCGAAGAATTGATGCTTTTGAACTGTGTTGTTGGAGAAGACTCTTGAGAGTCCCTTGGACTGCAAGGAGATCCAACCAGTCCATTCTGAAGGAGATCAGCCCTGGGATTTCTTTGGAAGGAATGATGCTAAAGCTGAAACTCCAGTACTTTGGCCATCTCATGCAAAGAGTTGACTCATTGGAAAAGACTCTGATGGTGGGAGGGACTGGGGGCAAGAGGAGAAGGGGACGACAGAGGATGAGATGGCTGGATGGCATCACTGACTCGATGGACGTGAGTCTGAGTGAACTCCGGGAGTTGGTGATGGACAGGGAGGCCTGGCGTGCTGTGATTCATGGGGTCTCAAAGAGTCGGACACGACTGAGCGACTGATCTGATCTGATCTGATTTATTTCTCTAATAACTGTGGGGTTGTACCTCTTGTCCAACTTCTTCCAGTTCTCTCTCTCCCTACTTCCCACCTTTGTAATCACAAATCTGATCTCTTTTTCTATAAGTTTGGCATTTTGGGGAAAACACCCATTTTCTACTCTGTTCAAAAGGCAATCTCCCTCACCTCTGATTTTATTAGCTGGTATTGTGTGGGCTCATGTTTTCACGCTGGCAGATCCTGCCCAGGAGCTGAGCTGACAGGTCACACGCCGGCTGTAAAGAGGGGAAGATCACAAGCTTAGCGTGCGTGAAGTCACCCTTTGTCTTTTTCTTCTCTTTAAAAATGATTAAAATGTAATGGCACGTTGAGACAGTATATCATGCCCGTTACTGTAGTACAAGTCAAGTTTCCCATGATGTTAAACAAATTCCAAATAAGATGACAGTTAATATTTCTTCGTTCCAAATTAATTTTAAATTTAGAAAAAAAAAATCAGTGAGCAGTTAAAAGTCCATGCTCATCTTGATTAAAGACCATTTAAGTAAGGTCTGATTTTCTTTTTTTTTTTTTTATTTTTTAATTTTATTTTATTTTTAAACTTACAATATTGTATTAGTTTTGCCAAATATCGAAATGAATCCACCACAGGTATACCCGCGTTCCCCATCCTGAACCCTCCTCCCTCCTCCCTCCCCTACCCTCCCTCTGGGTCGTCCCAGTGCACCAGCCCCAAGCATCCAGTACCGTGCATCGAACCTGGACTGGCGACTCGTTTCATACATGATATTATACATGTTTCAATGCTATTCTCCCAAATCTCCCCACCCTCTCCCTCTCCCACAGAGTCCATGAGATTGATCTATACATCGGTGTCTCTTTTGCTGTCTCGTACACAGGGTTATTGTTACCATCTTTCTAAATTCCATATATATGTGTTAGTATACTGTATTGGTGTTTTTCTTTCTGGCTTACTTCACTCTGTATAATAGGCTCCAGTTTCATCCACCTCATTAGAACTGATTCAAATGTATTCTTTTTAATGGCTGAGTAATACTCCATTGTGTATATGTACCACAGCTTTCTTATCCATTCATCTGCTGATGGACATCTAGGTTGCTTCCATGTCCTGGCTATTATAAACAGTGCTGCGATGAACATTGGGGTACACGTGTCTCTTTCCCTTCTGGTTTCCTCAGTGTGTATGCCCAGCAGTGGGGTTGCTGGATCATAAGGCAGTTCTCTTTCCAGTTTTTTAAGGAATCTCCACACTGTTCTCCATAGTGGCTGTACTAGTTTGCATTCCCACCAACAGTGTAAGAGGGTTCCCTTTTCTCCACACCCTCTCCAGCATTTATTGCTTGTAGACTTTTGGATTGCAGCCATTCTGACTGGTGTGAAATGGTACCTCATAGTGGTTTTGATTTGCATTTCTCTGATAATGAGTGATGTTGAGCATCTTTTCATGTGTTTGTTAGCCATCTGTATGTCTTCTTTGGAGAAATGTGTATTTAGTTCTTTGGCCCATTTTTTGATTGGGTCATTTATTTTTCTGGAGTTGAGCTGTATTAGCAAGGTGATTTTCTTAATGGTTCTTCCAACTCCGAAGGGAGGCTCTGCTCTCAGGCTTGCCTGTTCCTTGATTCGACCCCAGAGAAACTTGAGACCTAAAATCTCCCCCTTGATAGCTGGAAGGAGAGTCTTTTGTTTGCAAGTGCCCCCCTGTGGGCAGTTGCCCTCCAGCGAGGCCCTGCAGTGCCTCCCTTTGCTCTGGAATCGGCTTTAAGCCTCTCAGCAAGCGTGGTCTCCAGGTCCCTGGCCAGGAGGGCAGCCTGACAGCCCATCTAGCGGCCCCTCCTTCCCCACCTCAGTTGGTCGACAAGTCCTTGGTGGGAGCTGCCATGGGGAGCCTGTTTCCCTGCTAGGGGCCCTGAGGTATGGGCACTGCCCCGCTGATTCTCTGGGTTCCCAGCCGACTTGAAGCTGAGACCGAGCCCGACCTGCATCTCAGCCCCTCGGGGCCTGCGTTTTTCTGTGCCAGTTATAGGGTCCTCTCCACCAGCCCCTGCCCTACCCCCAGGCCCCGAGTCAGGTGGAATACCAGCTGAGTAGATTTCTAGAGAATAAATGAAGAGTAAAGTGGCGGGTATGGGTTTTAACCCAAGGGAAGAATTCCATCTTGAAAACTTTGGGGTTTGTCTTTTATTATTGTTATTATTTTGGCCACACCCTGCGGCATGTGGAATCTGAGTTCCCTGCCCAGAAATGGAATTCAGGCCCCCTTCAGGGGAAGCGTGGAGTCTTAGCCACTGGACCACCAGGGAAGTCCCTGGGGTTTGGTTTAAATATGGTATTTTCCGTGACTTTGTTTTAGCCCCAGACAAAAGTATGAGAGATTGTTTCTTTATTCTTTGGGAAGCTTTTGGAAGGTTGTTCTTCCTCTCCACTGGCATCCTGTGACGTGTTAAAAATGATAATCTGTCATTTGGTTTTTTGTCTGATCAGGAAGAATTAAATATTTACAGTTTTCTTCCTATCATGCGTGGAATCAAAATCAACAGATTTAGATCAAAATATCTTGGGAATAGCAAAGATCTGAGAAAACACACACGACTTGCATGCAGGTGCTGCCTCTGGTTCAG
>NW_011494907.1:465929-473653 GCF_000754665.1 Bison bison bison
GTTTTCTTCCTATTCTATATGCGGTGGTGAAAACCAGCCTCTCAGATGGTTAGTCTGGAGCCCAAAGTCCCTGTGGGATTCCTGGTTCTGCTTCACGGAAGTGTGTGTGTGTGTGTGTGTGTGTGGATGTGTGTGGAGGGGGTGAAGGAAGGCCTTCAGCGTGGGCTCGGGCCTCCAGGCTGATGCTGAGCGGCGCGCGGCCCGGGCTGGGGAGGTGGCTGTGGTTCCCAGCCCTGCGGCTGCTGCGGGCCTGCTGCCTCGCCTCTCCCTGGGACAGAGGACCTGGTGGCACGGCTTGCCCCAAGGGTGGGTCACGAATACAGTTGAAGGTTGAGTTAGTCATCTGACTGTGAGAAAAAGATCAGAAGATGTCAGCTCCTAAAGCGGAAGTGGATGAAACTTAAGTCAGAGTGAAGGAGGGTAATGGGAGGTCCTCCGTGGAGACGGCCTGGTTGAAGGGGTAGGCTGTACACCTCTGACTGAGGAGACGAAGCTTGAACAGGAGGGCAGGCCGATGGGCCGGAGGCGTCCTGGCTGACAGCCCGTGTAGGTGGCGGGACGCTTACCGGGGGAGGGGGGAGCAGGCGGCCGGTGGTCATCAGGCCGTCTGGGGTGGGGTCTGCCCGGAGGGCCCAGGCCCCTCGGGAAGGCGGTGTTTCTAGAGTCGGTTCGCGCAGCGTCGCTCCTGGAGAGTCCGCTGTCCTGCTGGGCTGATGTGGATCCTGCCCCGGCCTGTGTGCATCCCACACCTCTTGCTGCTCTGAGAGCCTGATTGCACCCCCGCTCCCTGCCGTCTCCTCAGCTGCTGATGCGACTTGTTTTTGAAGGAGGGAGGTGTTCTTTGTGCCCTTGGTGTCCTGGTCCGAGAGGCCAGGAGGCGACCTGAAAGGCAGGTGGGGGTTAGAAAGCTTCGGCTGGTCCCCTCCCTCGCTGGGGTAAGGAGGATGACCCGGCATCTCGGGTTGCTTCGTTCGCATTGATCACGTAGGTCACGCATTTGTCCTTCGCTCCCTTCCATTCCCGAGTGTCCCACTGCGGTTGTGGGGTACACTGGACGTGGACTCAGGGCTGTGAGCACCATCACAGGCCCCACAAAGCTCATCTTGCTTCGAAAATATCCAAAAAGGGAAGATCGACTGGACTCTGACTTGGTGGAGCCCAGCATCCCAGCCTCACCCGCACCCACCTGTCACTCAGCTCGTGAGAGCCTCTGGAGACTGATGAATAGCCGTATCCTTAAAATGATGGCGTTGATTTGGCATGGTTTGAGCCATAACTTCTGGCTGCTGTGACTTTCAGGTTTTGAATATTTAGTTTATGGAAGCTCTGGTATAGAATGAATCACTTTATGTGTTTATTTACTTTTGAGATGGTAAGTCACCATGCTTGAAAATTGTCTCTGCTTCTGTACATGATTGTCACTTCGCCTTGTTTGCCTTTTTATGTTTTAGGAATCTTTTGTTAACTTAAGTGGGAAAAAGGATGAGATTGCTTTTTGCTTTGTTAAGAAGTTTCTTTTTGATTAAAAACTGGAGTACACGTATTCTGTTGTTAACAGCTCTTCAGTGATTTCTTCGCATGGTATAATCCTATGAATGTAGTATTCAAGAATGCTGTCAGCACTGAAGGGGCTTCTATTAAAATCCATGGTTAATTATATCTTTTTTGTTTTTTTGCTTCCAGGTTTTCAAAACCCTTGGCACAGATGTCGTGAAGTCTGCGTTCGAAGGTTATAATGCTTGTGTCTTTGCGTACGGGCAGACCGGATCAGGAAAGTCATACACTATGATGGGAGACTCTGTACGTGGCTTACACTGTGTGGGAAGCAAATTTCTCATTTTCTCTTTGGACTGATGAGAATGTCCCTTTTGTCTACGTGGTTGGTACTAAACATGCTTTTCGTGTTCTCATCATTCTTTAGTAGTAAGATAAAACTCAGTAATAAGTGGGATGAAATTTCCTCTGAGAGATTTTAAAATTAGAAACAGTTTTAAGTTTATAAGCATGAATAATGGATGGGAGTCTCAGTTCCTTTCCCGTTTTTAAAGGCTTTATAATCTTATAAAAAAAAAAGTGTGCTGGGCCTGCAAGTAATTTATTCTTCTTTTCTGCCAACCCAACAGTTTGAATAAAATTACTGAAATCTGTTCTTTTTAAAATTATTCAAAACACTTTTGCCCAAGAAAAATGTAAAAAAAAAGAATCTCCTTGGTGGAAAGGTACTGCATAAATCCAGTGAATACATGAAAAATGTAAGAATTACATGGGTTATATAGAGTCTACACAGTTACAAACATAGTGTGTAGAGTTTAGTAGTCATGCTATATAAATTAAAGACATTAAAATTATACTTGCCCCAAAATAGACGGCAGAGGAGAAGCTGGGAGTGATTGTAGAATCTTATCCCATTCTGTGTTTTCTCCAGACCTGGACGGTGCTGGTGTGTTTTACTTCTCTCATGTCATGGTTTGGAAAAGTGTTCATTGACTCTGGGAGTCGAGGACCTAGCAGAGCTTGGCTGGGCTTCCTGCCGGCAGGCTCAGAGGTGGCCCAAATGCTGCAGGTTCGGTGGTTTGTGGGAGAAGTAATGCATTGAAGGAGGATAGGTCTTTCTGGATGAAAGCCTTTCAGCCCGTGTGTCCTGGCTCCTTAAATCCAGGCGTCTTCTTTGTAGTAGAAGTAAATGCAGTGCTGCGAATCCTCAGTCCTGAGAAGCAACGAAAAATAAGAGAAGAACTGAAGAACCGATGATTTCAAGAGTTTCACATTTCCTTTTACCATTACTCTACCCTTCCTTCTTTCCTGCTGTGCTTTGGGAAAAAAGCCTTCTCTAAAAATGAAATTTATGGGACTTCCCCAGTGGTCCAGTGGTTAAGACTCTGAGCTTCCACTGCAGTAGGCATGGGTGTGATGCCTGGTCAGGGAACTAAGATACCACATGCCGTGTGTGGCCAAAAAATAGAAAAAAAAAATTTTTTTTTTTTTGCTTGTTGATTTCCTCTTAGCTAGTTTATGTAAGTTCAGCATTTATAAAGCACTCACAAGTTACAGCTGTTTTTCTCTGACCTTAAATTGAGTACCATTTGAGTATTCTTTTTTTATTTGATTTGTTAAAGTAAGAACAAAAAATGTGGTGAAAGGGCCAATTTTTATTTTATAAGAATTGGTACTGATTTAATGGTGTAAAGGAAAAAAAGTTCTCCTAAACCTTGTGATGATATATATATATAAATGTGTATATATATGTATGTATATCTTTTTTGGATGGGGGGAATGGGAGATTAGGTGCGAGGAGAGAGAGATTTCAGAAGAAAGCATTGAAACCTCAGTTTGGCCTCCTAACAGGAGCATTTTTCCTTGTCTTTGGTGCCATTCTGAGGCTCGTCAGCTTGTCATTGCCGACCGAAACATGAATACTATAATTACACCCAGGTCACATAAGTAATGTGATGTACTGAAATCTTTCTGTCGAGGGAGGACAGGGTAGGAATTAGTGCATCACAGTCTGTATGTCTTAATGTGGTCATCAGCTCCTTTGTAAGACAAATAGCTTCTTTGAGGACTTCTTAAGGTTTCTGCCCAGTGTGTATTTTAGCTTTTTTTGTCCTTTGACCAGATCAAATTTTTTAACATTTGTTTTACAGCAGTAGACTCTCTGGTTTGAGAGCTAGAGAATACATCTTATGTTTGCAAGCCACGATTTAGCTGATTGACAGCTGACAACTGTCTATTACTATGGTCCCAGCATGTAGAAATTAGAAGGCTCAATCCTCTTATTTCAGAGGATAGGAAGCAGTCCTGGAAGGGGTGAGTGGTGAGCCCAGGTCCCTGGGGTGGGCCTGTAGGCCCCCGGAGTCTAAGTCCACCCCAGCCCATTGCAGATGCAATCATCAGGTGCTTTTATTTCAAGTTACAGCTGAGGCACCCCTCTTTCCCACTGCAGGGCGATTCTGGCTTAATACCCCGGATCTGCGAAGGGCTCTTCAGTCAGATAAACGAAACCACCAGATGGGATGAGGCGTCTTTTCGAACTGAAGTCAGGTAGGGCCTGTGCCTTGAGTGAGTGTGTGTGAGCTTGATTCAAGGCATGAGGAATGGATACGGCCTTTGCATCCCTGAAAGGAGAGTCTGCCTTTCCCCATCCTGTGCTGTGCTGGTTGGAAGTCAAGCTCAAAGCACAAGTGTGTTCAGTGACCTCCTTGGGTACCATTTGGATGAGGGCTTTGGAGGTTAGTGGAGGTAACCCAGCCTGGTCTGAAATTAATGTATGATGATCATCTCAAATGCAGTGAGCTTTTGACCTTTCAGTTTGTACCCACTTGCCTTATTCTTTTATTTGAATAAGGTTTGTGTTATTCTTTATGTTGATTGGATCACTGTCATTCTGATCTTTAAGTAAATCTGGGCGGTGGAGGTGTTTTTTTCCCCCTCTCCTTGGACTTAAACCTGTGTGGAGAGGCAGTTTGGTCAGTGGTTTGAGGGCAGATATGGCAATCAGGGTATTCTCCTGGCTGCCTGAGCTCTCAGAGGCCGTGAGGCCTTGGACAGGCTGTTTAAATCGCCCAAGTCTTTGCTGCCTAGTGTGTAAGACGAGGAAGATAGTACCTACCTTTGAGCTATTGTAGGGATTAAAGGAAATAATCCCCGTAAAGTGCTGTACCTGATATGTAGTTATCGCCCATAAATGTATGCTGCTGCTGCTGCTATTAGTGCCTGCAGTAATTTTACTGAATTCAACTCTGTTTGTCATTTTTAGCTACTTAGAAATTTATAATGAACGTGTGAGAGATCTTCTTAGGCGGAAGTCATCCAAAACCTTCAATCTAAGAGTCCGTGAGCATCCAAAAGAGGGGCCTTATGTGGAAGGTAAGAGTGGATGTTTTCACAGCTCTTTTCTTCTTGGGAGTTTTTGTTAAGAATAATAGTTTCAGAGAAAAAGAAATGAAGGATAATGATGACATCTAAAAAATTTAATTTTGGAGTTTAATTATAGTAAAAATTACATGTGCTGCCACTGAACACTGGGGCTTCCCAGGTGGTACTGGTGGCAAAGAAACCACCTGCCAGTGCAGGAGGCATAAGAGACGTGGGGTTTGATCCCTGGGTTGGGAAGATTCCTTGGAGGAGGGCACGGCAACCCACTCCAGTACTTTTGCTTGGAGAATTCCATGGACCGAGCAGCCTGGTGGGCTAGAGTCTATAGAGTCTGTAGAGTCCAGCTGTAGAGTCTATAGAGTCCGAGACGACTGAAGCAAGTTAGCACGCCACTGTGCTCTATTCACTTAATGTGCTTCTACTTTACTGGCCATTAGCCGATTTTGCAGGGCTTGCCAATAGATCGTGTCTACCTTTAAGAACTCCAGAAACTTATTTTCCAAAGTTTTCAGGCAAGATAAGTAACTCTATAGCTTCTTTAAATGGCGTTGCATTTCAGGGGTGTGTTTTTACTCATCTTAACGGTAACATGACTGTAGGGTGATTCTGAGACCTCTCACCTTTGGGAAGAGTGTTTGAAGTTCCCGTGCTGTGTTCTCGGCCTTTGTGTTGTGATACATTCGTCAGGTCACTGTTCATTGGGAGGACTGTCCCAAGGAGTGATGGGTAAAGGACTGGCTCCTGCAAACTATTTTAAAAACAGGCTGGACGGAAGGCTGTCTTTAGAATAGTCAGCTCTGCACACTCCTCTGTGTGAGGCAGCTGAGGTGAGGCTGGAGACTAGGAATCGCACACAGACAGGCTCTCCTATCTTCTATTGTGGTGATGTCCTTCCTGTGTGTTTCATCAGAGGCAAGGCTGAGAACTGGTCATGGATTCAAAGATGTTTCTACTTCTGTTGTCTTTTTCACCTGGAAAACCAGGTGTGCTAACAGGATCCCATCTGCATTTTAGTAAATTTTCGATTGAACTTTTGTGTTTCATGCCCACAGCAAGGTGAGTAACTATGTATTTGTTCCATGGAGTGTGGGATAAATACTATCGTTAATAGTTTTTAGCCTAACTGCCTTTTCCCTTTAACTGTCTTATCAAATGTTAAGACATACTATAGGGCTGGGTTTGTGGAGAGACAGGTTAATCAAGCAGGGTAAAAATCCAGAATCTACTGTCAATACTTAAAGGGGATTTAGTTTCTAATAAATCTGCTATTCAAACACTGGGGGAATAGGGGTTAGTAAGTTGTCTTGGAGAAAAAAAAAAAGAGAAAATTGGTACCAGAGCTCAATTTGTATACTAAAGTAAATGGCAGATGGAGCAAAGATTTAATGTAAAAAGTGACATAATGACTGCAAGAAACCCTGGATTATTTTTTTTCTGGAAATTTAGAGAAGGGAGGGCTTTTAAAATTTTTTTACTTAAAATCCAGAAAATATGAAATAAAAGTGTTAAATTTGAAATGTTGAAACAAAACAAAAAATGAACTTTATACTTGGTAGAAACACTATAGGCAAAGTGAAAAAACAACTTACAAGGTGGAGAGGATATTTTCAATTCAAGTTTCAGACAAAGGACTTGTTTTCCTATTATATAAGGAGCTCCTGTAAATTACAGACAGCTCCACTACCAAGGAGAAAAATGAACAAAGAATGTGACTAGGTTGTCCATAGAAATATTGATGATTTTTAATCAGTATTTTAAAAAATTAATTTACAGTGTTGTGTTAATTTCTGCTATACAGCAGTGCTTCAGTTATACATTTATATGTATGTATGAATTTATATATACACATACATTTTAAAAGTACTCTTTTCCATTATGGTTTATAATAGGATATTGCATATAGTCCTTTGTGCTATACAGTAGGACCTTGTCGTTTATGCCTTCTGTATATAACAGCTTATATCGCTGACCTCAGCCTCCAACTCCGTTCCTCCCACAACGCCTCACCCTGGGCACCACCTTGGTCCATGTCTGTGATTCTGTTTCTGTTTAATAGGTAGGTTCCTTGGTGCCATATTTTAGACTTCACACAGAAGTGATACCATATGCTATTTGTCTTTTTCTGACTTAATTCACTTAGCATGGTAATCTCTAGTTGGGTCCACGTTGCTGCACATGGCATTAATTGCTTCTTTTCTAATGATGTGCATACACACACGTGTATATGTATGTATGTATATCACATCTTGATTTACCCCTTCATCTGTTGATGGATGTCGAGGTTGTTTCCACGCCTCAGCTATTGTAAATAGTGCTGCTGGAAACATAGCGGTGCATGTATCTTGTCTGGCTGTATGTCTAGGAATGGAATTGCTGGAGCATACGTAATTCTCGTTACGGTTTTCTGATGAACCTTTATACTGTTTCCACAGTGGCTGCACCAGCTTCCATTGCCACCAGCAGAGTAGGAGGGTTCCCTTTTCTCCATATCCCCTCCAGCATTTATCTGTAGATTTTTAAAATGATGGCCATTCTGACCAGGGGTGAGGGAGTACCCTGTACTTTTGATTGGCATTTATCTAATAATGTTGAGCATCTTTTCATTTGTCTGTTGGCCACCTGGAAACACACATGATTTTTAAATGAAGGAAAGAAAGATTGACGTCACTAATAAGCAGAGGAAAGCAGAATAAAAATTCTTTGAGATAGCGTCTGCTGCCTGTCCCCAGCAGCTGTAAGGAGCCTGGGACAGTGTTGGGAGACAGGCAGTCTTTTGCATTGTTACTGTTGTGTGTAAGTTGCCTTTTATGGAGGACAGTTCTGCAATATCCATCAACATTTTGTATATG
>NW_011494907.1:473753-475309 GCF_000754665.1 Bison bison bison
TCAATCTAGAAATTCCACCTCTTAAGAATTTCAGTTCAGTTCATTTCAGTCCCTTAGTTGTGTCCGACTCTCTGCGACCCCATGGAGTGCAGCACACCAGGCCTCCCTGTCTATCACCAACTCCCAGAGTCTACCCAAACTCATGTCCATTGTGTCAGTGGTGCCATCCAACCATCTCATCCTCTGTCGTCCCCTTCTCCTGCCTTCAATCTTTCCCAACATCAGGGTCTTTTCAAATGAGTCAGCTCTTTGCATCAGGTGGCCAAAGTATTGGAGTTTCAGCTTTAACATCAGTCCTTCCAATGAATACCCAGGACTCATTTCCCTTAGGATGGACTGGTTGGATCTCCTTGCAGTCCAAGGGACTCTCAAGAGTCTTCTCCAACACCACAGTTCAAAAGCATCAGTTCTTCTGCGCTCAACGCTCTTTATAGTCTACCTCTCACATCCATACATGACCACTGGAAAAACCGTAGTCTTGACTAGATGGTATTCTGGGGCAATTCCCGGGCCTGAGAGAGAGTGTGGCTGCCCGCGTGCGGAGGGCAGAGGTGGTGGCGGGCCAAGTGCCCTTCCCTGCGCCTCCAGACCCCCCTACCCCCGCTCGCCCAAGTCCATGCGCCTCGTGCCGCTGCCCGGTCCGCAGACCCGCGCCCAGCCTCACCTAGCTGCGCCGGCCATGCCACCCGGCCACAGCTTCCATGCCCATGGCGACCAACAGCAGTGGGGGACGCTGCTGAGTCGCAGGAGCGCAGCCTGAGCACCGGCCCTGCTTAACGCGCTTTGCTGATTGTCCATTTTTATGAGTTTACAACTTTTCTAAGGACTTTTGTTTACAAAGCAACTTTTATTTTAAAGGCATCTCCCTTTTGTATTTAATCCAAAGGAGAAGTATGTCGGGCAATTTGCGGTTTGGTTTTGGCTTCGTTTCTAAATTTTTTTCCTCTTCGTTGACTTTGGGGTTCAGATACTCCTACAGCTTCAGACTCCCGAGGACCTTTTGGGCCCCCATGTTAATGAGCCACCTGGCGAGTCTGATGTGGCCGCCAGGGAAGCGCTGCTCACGTCCCTCCCCACATTCGCGTCTGGCCTGGCTGGAAGGACGAGGTGCCCCGAATGACCGCTGGCAGGAGGAGCTCCCCCACATGAAGCGGTTTCCCCGGTGCTTCCCGGCTGCCCCTACGACCTGGTGGCGTCGACCGCGGCCGCCGACCTGGAGAGTGGTGGAGTTTGCAGCTGCAGCCCGGCCCTCCTGCTCTGGAAGGAGGCGGGAGAGTTCAGTGATCTCCTGGACCTGGACCTTGTCCTCTCCAGCTCACTGTCGCATCAGGAGCCCGTGGTCACCATGGCGTTCTGGTAAACATCAGCCTCGTCCTCGCCCTCCCCATGGAGCAGCGGCCCCGTCAGCGCGCCCTCCACCTGCAGCCTCAGCGATTGATCCGGGCTGGGGGCGAGGTGGGCGCAGCCGCCTCTGCAGCCGGGAGTCTGCACTCCCCCCGACGGCTCCCTACAACCTGGCAACATCAGTGACGTGAGCCCCTCTGGCGGCTTCGTGG
>NW_011494907.1:475409-497754 GCF_000754665.1 Bison bison bison
GGCTTCGTGGCCCTGCTTCTGCAGCCCGAATTGGACCCGGTGTGCATTCCGCTGCAGCCGCCACGTGGTGGACTGACGGGCACGTTCGCCTGAGTGCCCCTGGCAGCGAGTATGGCAGCCCTTGGTTATCAGTGTTCGCACAGGCAGCCCAGATGGCAGCCACTCGGTGGTGGTGGGCCCTATAGCAGCAGGCCACTGCGTATGTGCCCGAAGATCAAGCGGGAGGCTGTCTCCTCGTGTACTGTTGGTTGGCCCCTCAAGGCCCGCTTGGGCACTGGATCTCTGCTCAGCAGTGGCCACCGGCTGCCTGCGCACGACTTTCCCCTGGGGCAGCAGCTCCCTGGCAGGGCTACCCCAACCCTGGGTGCCGAGGAACTGCTGAGCAGCCCAGACTGTCATCCTGCCCTGCCGCTCCCCCCGGGCTTCCATCCCCACCTCGGGCCCAACCACCCTCCCTTCCTGCTCCATCAGATGCAGACGCAGGTCCCATCATGCCATGACCAAGCGCGTGCCAGCCAGTTCCTGCATGCTGGAGGAGCCCAAGCCAAAAAGGAGGAGGAGGTCATGGCTCTGGAAAAGGACGGCCTCTCATACTTGTAATTATGCAGGCTGCGGCTAAATCTGCGCGGAGAGTTCTCATCTCAAGGCACACCTGCGCACCCCATACAGGTGCGAAACCTTACCACTGTGACTGGGATGGCTGAGGGTGGAAGTTCGCCCGCTCAGATGAACTGACCAAGCACTATGGCAGACAAACCGGGCAGTGTCAGAAGCGCCACCGGGCATTCTCAAGGTTGGACCACCTCGCCTTACACATGAAGAGGCACTTTTAAATCCCCAAACAGTGGATGTGACCCACACTGCCAGAAGAGAATTCAGTGTTTTTTACCTTTCACACTGTCTTCCTGGTGAGGGGAGGAACCCAGCTAGAAAGCATTACAATCACGGTCAAGTTCCCAAGGAGTAAACTTGTGAATGGATAATCAGGAGACACAGGAAACCAAAAGACAAACTCAAAAAAACAAAAAAACAGATGGGGTCTGTGACTGGATCTTCTAGCATTCCAATTCTAAATCCAACTTGAATATATATTTCTGGACTTAAAACACGTGAGTTGTAGGGGGGTGACTGGAAGTTGTGGATATCAGGGTATAAGATCTGAAAGTTGGGGGGAGGGAAGACCAGAACCCCCTGAATTGTTTTGATGCAACACAAACATAAAGATCACATTGTATTCTATTTGCCTTCTGAAGGCCATTATGATGATCTTAGAAGAAGAGGAAGAAATCCAGGTACAGAAAACGGTGTTTAATAGCCTAAAGGATGGTTCTTGGTAAGTCTTGGTTCTAAAGGTACCAGATGAGGCCAAAGTTCTCAAACTGCTGCTTGCTTTGACAAGGAAAATCTGTTTTTGTCTTCTGATCTACATTTATGACCTAACTCCAGTAAATACATCTGGTTTACTTTAATCTTTTATATAGTCTGTTATGCATTGTGGTTTCAGATGTGCAATAATTTGTACAATGGTTTATTCCCAAGTATGCCTTAAGCAGAACAAATGTTTTTTTCTATATAGTTCCTTGCCTTAATAAATATGTAATATAAATTTAAGCCAACTTCTATTTTGTATATTTGTAAACTACAAAGTAAAAAAATGAACATTTTGTGGAGTTTGTATTTTGCATACTCAAGGTGAGAACTAAGTTTTAAATAAATGTATAATATCTGGAAAAAAAAGAATTTGTTCTGCAGAATTATTCACATATTCATAAAAACTTGTGTACAAGATTATATGTAGCAGCATTGCTTGTATTGAAAGCAAACTCTCAACAATGTCTGTCATCTCAGTAGGAGACTATTCAATTGGTTATGGTCTATACATAGCGTCTAGTCCTAGTACAGTCTAGTGCTCTGCAGCCATAGACATGAATGAGGGATCACTTTGATACACAGAATTCTTCAATGTATTTTACACAGAAAAAAGCAAGATGCAAAACAATGTGTATGGTATGCTACCATGTGTAAAAGGGGGAAAAAGATGGTTTAATATTTATGTAATGGCCTGGCCACCTCATGAGAAGAGTTGACTCATTGGAAAAGACCCTGATGCTGGGAGGGATTGGGGGCAGGAGGAGAAGGGGACGACAGAGGATGAGATGGCTGGATGGCATCACCGACTCAATGCACATGAGTTTGGGTGAACTCTGGGTGTTGGTGATGGACAGGGATGCCTGGCTTGCTGCAATTCATGGGGTCGCAAAGAGTCGGACATGACTGAGCGACTAAACTGAACTGAACTGAATGGCCTGTATACATATGGCTTATTTCTAGAAAGTTTTGGAAAAACTAAGAATGTTGGGTTGCCTGACAGGAAAGTGTGGGGTAGGTTATCAGATGGTGGAGGGGAAAGACCCTTGAACAGTGTCCTTTTTGTAGTTTTTGACTATAAGAGCATATGAATGTTTCTCAAAAAAATGAATGAAAAGTTTCTTTAAAAAGGATTTTAAAGAATGTGGTCGTGTTTTGCCTGGAGGTAGTGTTTGCATTTTCCCTGACTGTGACTAGGGCTAGTGATGTTGACGGTGATATCGCACGGTTATCCTGAATACTGTATGCAATAGGCGAGCCCTATCAGGAGAGGTGACCAAGGCTCAGTGAGGTTAAATGACTTCTTCGTAGCCATGTGAGTCCACTGGTCAGCCACCGAGCTGCACCCGAGGCAGTTAGCTCCTGGGTCTGCATTAGGAGCCACCATAGGTTTGTACAGGTGCAGATGCGTGTGCGCTCAGTTGTGTCCGACTCTTTGCCACCCCATGGACTGTAGCCCGCCAGGCTCCTCTGTCCGTGCAATTTCCCAGGCAAGAATTGTGGAGTATTGCCATTTCCTTCTCCAGGGGATCTTCCCCACCCAGGAATTGAACCCTCGTCTCCTGCATTGGCAAACGGATTTTTGCCACTGTGCCATTTGGGAAGCCCACAGATCTTTACAGTCGTGTATTATTTTGTAGAGGTACCTCTCCTCTTCCCTCTACTATCTGTTGGGGAGATTTCTTCACCCCCTCTTTTTTTTCAGATTTATCCAAACACTTAGTTCAGAATTATGGTGATGTCGAAGAGCTTATGGACGCAGGAAACATCAACCGGACCACCGCCGCCACCGGGATGAATGACGTCAGCAGCCGGTCTCACGCCATCTTCACCATCAAGTTCACGCAGGTGAGGGCCGTCGCCCCGCCCCCGAGCGTGTAGGCAGCGCCGGCTGCGGACTGGTCTGCGCTGAGCCAGGCACCTTGGAGGCGCCCCACTTCTGTTTTCTTGTTCTTTAGACTGTTGAGCTGTGTGATGGTTTCTCTGCCGTTACATTTGAAATGTAGCCCGATGAAGACCCCTAAGACATATTTAGCAGGCTTCTGCCCTGTTCTCCACATAAAAAGAAAAAAAAAGGTGCTCTGTGTTTAATTAAGCCAGAGTTTTCATTGTTGCAAGCTCTGTGGTAGGTAATGGGTTGCCAGACAGAGCAGCTGGAGGCCAACGTGAGGAACTCATCACCTTGAGTGGTCTAAGGTGGGTGGTCCTGTATGGCTCCGTGGAATTCACCCCACAATGCTAATTGTGATGATATTAAAGGACAAGGGATGTTTTTAAGCATTAATGTTCTGATCTGGAGGTGGAGAGCGTTTAGAACACACATGGAAATGAATTAATGTTAGGGGGAAATAATGTTAACACCAAGGCCAGTTAAACCAACGAGCCTGAAAGTGTAGGGTCCTCTCTGCGCTCAGCCCGTATTAGGAGTTTGGGGGAGTCTGGCCTGTGTTAGCCATTGAGCGTATCAGGTAGAAAGACTTGCATAATTCATGAGGGGGATCAGAGAGCAAAGAAGATGAAAAAATTCTCCAAGGTCAATTGGAACAACTCCTGATAAATTCTCCAGAAATGTATCTTTTATTCCGTTGACTGGTTTTTCTCCTGTTTTCTGGTTAATGTGGATTAGGATGTGGCCATCCCTAGTTCCTAAGAGGCTTGCTTTTGTATCAAAATGCAGTAATTTCTTCTTGGCATTTTGGTTCAGACTGTAAAACATAGGTTAAAAGTCTTGGGAAAGTAAGATTTTGGTAAAATTCAGAATCAATATAGTATTTAAGATTTTTGCTATTTTATAATTGTGAAACAAATTGTATTTTAACATCAAATAACAGTTGGATGATCTTTCACATAATTGTCTATGTTTATCATATTTTGGAAAACCATTGTGCTTGTCCTGTTCAAGATTTTAGGTGAGAGCAAAACTAATTATTTGTTTACTTACATTTTTCTTTATGGAGTGAGTGCCCCTCAGGGCCTAGCTTCCTTCTCTGCCAGGGTCAGACTCAGCCCTTGTTGAATGAGTGATTTGGATAATGGAATTCGTGGTTCTTCAGAAAGTTTAAGACTCACATATGGTAGGCTTCTATTGTATCCAGTATAATTATTGTAATCAGGAAGAAGCCCAGTGAAACAACAAAATTAAGAAAAAAAATCTACCCTGAGAGATCACAGTGAGGAGTAGGAAATAATTAGAACTTGTTTTGGTGGTTTAGTCGCCAAGTCGTGTCTGACTCTTGTGACCCCATGGACAGTAGCCTGCCAAGCTCCTCTGTCCGTGAGATTCTCCAGGCAAGAATACTGGAGTGGGTTGCCATTTTCTTCTCCAGGGGATCTTCCCAACCCAGGGATCAAACCAGGGTCTCCTGCATTGTAGGCAGATTCTTTACCAACTGAGCTATGAGGGAAGCCCTTGAACTTGTGTTATAAACACATAAACATATGTGGCAGCCTGGATGGGAGGGGAGTTTGGGGGGGAATGGATCCATGTATATGTATGGCTGAGTTACTCTCATGTACACCCAAAATTATCACAACATTGTTAATTTATATTCTGATATAAGAGTCAAAAAAAAAAGAGTCACCCAAGAAGAATTTGATTGCTAAATACGTTGCCAGTCCAATGCTAGTTATCAGTGAGGATGTAAAAGATTTTGTTCCTGTTAAGAAATAATAATCTAGTTGGGGAGAGAAGATTGATAAGTATGAATGACAGAGAAGAAAAACACACACACAATGTTATATAAACATTGGTGTCCTTTATACCTCTTCATTTCGCATTTATATTTTACCATAGGCCAAATTTGATTCTGAAATGCCGTCTGAAACCGTGAGTAAGATCCACTTGGTCGATCTTGCGGGAAGCGAGCGGGCGGACGCCACTGGTGCCACCGGGGTCCGGCTGAAGGAAGGCGGCAACATCAACAAGTCCCTTGTGACGCTGGGCAACGTCATTTCCGCCTTAGGTAGGTTCACGCTGGTCTCCTGCCTCCTCTCGTTCTCCATGCTGCACAGTGGCCTGAAGGGCTTAGGTTTAGTGTTTGTGTTACAAACTAGAGTAATAGCTTCAAGGTTTTTTGAAGCCAAATTCAAGAAGGGAAAAAAACCTTTAGTAATTGTCTTTGCCTTCCCCCACCTTTTCTTTCTCCCTGCAGCTGATTTATCTCAGGATGCATCAAACCCTCTAGTAAAGAAGAAGCAAGTTTTTGTGCCTTACAGGGATTCTGTTTTGACTTGGTTGTTGAAAGACAGCCTCGGCGGAAACTCTAGAACTATCATGATAGCCAGTAAGAATTTTTGTTTTTTTTCTTCTCAGCGTATAGTGTTTCATGTGAATTGATTATAGCTGTTTTAAGTATTTCATTAGGAAGTAGCACCTCTTTATTAAAAAAAAAAATAGTTTTCTATTTTGAAGAAAAGTACTTACTGTGATCCAGTTTACAGTATGGTATTATTGACTCTTTTTGCCTCTTCCTGGTTACATTAACTTGCTGTTTTCTTGGTTATGCAAGCTGATATCCGTGCAGGATGATCCTCAGTTGTGCTTAAAGTATAGGACAGAAACTTCCAACTCTGCCAACTCATGCCAACTCCAGACATAAACTAGAAATAACCCAACTTTGTTTTTCTATTTAAAAGCAGAAAATAAGGAATTTAAGATTAAGAATTGAGAGGAAAAAGTGTGGTATATATGATAATAATATACGTCTATATTTTCACTAATTAACAGGAAGAAGCAGAACAGAGGGGAAATGTGCAAAGGGGAGATAACTGTTGAGAATTTCTCTTCCAGCTCCACCCCCACTCTCTTTTCTTGTCTCCGGGTCTCCTCCTGCCCAAGTTGTGCAGTCCCTGTGGAGGCCAGGGGTCTTCCCAGGGGTGTGCACCCCAGATGCAATTGTGTAGTAACTTTAGGTCTAAAGTTTGTTGGGGTTGAGGTGGGGATGTGATCAACCAAAGCTTTGGGAGGAGGAGCGTTAGCTGATCTACAGATTCTTTACAAAAGTTATCATACTCTGGGTTTTCATAGGTGGTAGGTTTTGCCAGAACTCTTTCAAAAGGATTTAAATTTCTGCTTTATCTTGAGAAGTGTAAATAGTCTTAAAATCCTCTACTTATATGTTCAACAGAGGAAACTCCCTAAGCTGCAATGGAGTGTTTCCAGTCTCGTTTTAGATTTGGTTAGATGGCTGATTCTAAACTTAAGAAGAGTGAAATGGCATTTAATTTAGCATAGTGAGCACCTTTCCTATGAGTCCCAGATAATTTGTAATATTCATGACTGTAGTAATGAATATTTAGTCTATCCAGACACCTGGGGTTAATCTGACTTTTAAATTACAAAACAACTTTGTGTTAAATGAAACAGAGTGCTGGATAAATTATTTTTTGAATTCATTCTTCACAGCCATTTCACCTGCTGATGTCAATTACGGAGAAACCCTAAGTACTCTTCGCTATGCAAATAGAGCCAAAAACATCATCAACAAGCCTACCATTAATGAGGACGCCAACGTCAAACTCATCCGTGAACTGCGAGCCGAAATAGCCAGGCTGAAGACGCTGCTTGCCCAGGGGAATCAGGTTGGCTCTTTTCTCAGACTTACGGGTAATTTTCTTTGAGTAATGGCATCTATTTCTAGATCTTAATGAGACACTCATCTCGGGAGTCGTATTGATTTGAGTAAATAAGTGCTAAGTAAAGCTTTGAGTGAGTTAGCCTGGTCTCTCCTTAACATCACCCTCCCGTTGGCCTTCGAATTCATTATATGCTCTGTGCTTAAGATTTTATCCACTAAACCCGAGATGATTAACTACCTAATAGTTATCAATTATGGATGGAAATTTAGCATGCAGTAGGATTAGCAGCATAATCTCCATTAGTGCAAGGAAATCGAGGTGCTTGGAGCAATGTTTAAAATTCTACTGAAGCATTTTATGACTTAGATGTATTTTAACAGAATGAGAGACTCATTTGAGCCCCTTTCTGAGTCTGTCTTTGGTACTGCTCCTTACAGCAGTGGTTATAGTGATGCGGGGTCCTGAGACATTCCTGTGGCCTGGCTGAGGTGATGTGCCTGGGCCCCCAGGTGATGGTGGAAACAGCCTCCCTTCAGGATCCTTTGGGGTTTTTGTGAAGGAGCCTTGTCCTTTTCACCGTAGTCTTCTGCATGGTGTGTGTAGCAAGCTACATTCTGTGATGACAGTGTGATCCGTGCTTCTTGGTTTAGACACAGTCAAGAGAGAAAGTCAGGATCACTTTTTAAAACACTCGAGTTAAAGTGGAGTTAGAAATAAAGAGGGACTTACCTGGTGGTTGAGTAATTGAGACTGTGCTTCCAAAGCATGGGGCATGGGTTTGGTCCCTGGCTGGGGAGCTAAGATCCTGCATGCTGCATGATGTGGCCAAGAAAAACAGCCCCCAGCAAAACAAGATACATTTCTTCCCATTTTCCTAACCCATGAATGGATGTCTGAAGTGTATCATTAAAAAAAAAAAGAACCCAGCTTTTCTTCAAATGCACAGAGCTGTCTTCAGAGCAGCGTTCCCTCCAGGAGCATGGGGCCCTTGAAGCCCTTGGCATCCTGTGAGCAGTTTGACTCATGAGACTCAACAGGCCAAGAGCCTCACAGAGTTTCCCGCGTCCTGAAAGCCCTGAGAGTCGCTGTCCTCTAAACTGGGGGACTAGAGTGGGCTGGGAGCTGATCTCTGCACCTAAAAATAGCTCCACATAATTGTACTCTTTTTTTTTTAATCTTTTGGGTGTGCTGCTTTGCATATGGGATTAGTACCTTGACCAGGGATCGAACCCTTGCACCCTGCATTGGCAACTCAGAGTCTTAACCCTGGGACCACCAGGGAGGTCCTAGCTGTGCTTACTGATGGGGAACTTCCCTGTGTGTGCGTGGAAGCCTCAGCATGACGAGTCCAGCAGCTCACGATGTTACCAGGCTCGAATCACTGATGACGCCGGCCACAGCTGTCATGTTCATTTATATGCTCTGTTACTGGGATCTTTTTTCAATGTTTTAAAAATACTTGTCTGAGGTAAACATATAAAGGTGGTTTGATAGAGTTACCCAGACTACTGCGTGTGAAGGGAAGGACTGGAACATTCTTGTAGTTACCATTTAGTAAGTCATGAGAATGGAGGAAAAGAAAGATCAGCCTGTTAAATGTTAAACTGAGAACGTCCTCGAAAGGAGCCTTATCACACCAATGGAAGAACTTCATTCAAACTTTTACAGATTCTGCCCTAGGAATGTTTTAGAGGTGTTGTATATGCCAGTTGCCATATACTTTCTGATCTTCCCTTGTCTTTTTCTTTCATGGCCAAAGACCACCACAGTCATTAAAGGATTATTTTAGTTACTGTAGTTTTGGGGATAAGGATGGAAAAGATTGTTGTCTATTTTAGGATACAGTGAAGAACTCTGAAAAACAATATGTTACAATAAAAACGAGTCCAATTTAAAATAATTTATTGCACCATGAAGCTATAAATTGTTGTGAGACAATACAAGCTTATCCAAAATTAATTAAATTTGTGATGCTCAATAAAATAAGCAGGGGTTCTTAAGCGCTCATTAGAAAAATCTCTATAAAATTTTTTGGTGACATTCTTGTTTTCCCACAGTATCCTGTTCCAGATGGCTGCTGTGGTTAATTGAGAATGCTGTTCAAGTCAGAGCTCCATTTCTGGGTTGTTGAAGTACAGCCAGATAAAAGCTCCTGCTTTTAATAATTTTATGTTTAATAATTTGCCAATGCAAAATGCCAAGTATATCAGAATTTCAAAAGCACAGTTTAAATACAGCAAAAGATTCTGACACGTATCCGCTTCTCCTGCTGCATAGATTATAGACAGATAAATGTGTGGTGGTATGTATGTATATATGCATCCATGTGAACGCTCCGCTGAAGAATGACACCCATTCTGAGTGTACGTATCCGTGAATTTTCACAAGCTGTATTCACCCATGTGACCTGTGTGCTATCAAGAAGCAGAACGTTCCCCAGTGCCCTAGAAGCTCTCTTCACGTTCCTCTCCTAGCCCCGCCTGCCCTTCCTCTCAAGGGTACCCTCTATCCTGACTTATTCAGGCCGGGTTAGTTTTTAGTTTTGCCTCTTTGTTCTTTATATAAATGTAATCATGTAGTACATACTCTTGCTCTCACTTTTATATAAGATCAGATTTATGGCATTGCAACACATAGACCTACAAAAAACCCGTTTCATAAGGTTGCAGACGTGCAAGGGTGCTGGCCTGCGGTACAGCCTGGGGAGGTGACAAGTTCAGGCAGCGGGGCTGAGGGACAAGTGGAAAGTGACAGTGAGAGCAGAGGACAGACTGAGGGGCCTCATACGGCGGTGGGAGTGTGCTGGGCCCCCGATGATCATGACCAGCTTCTGTCTGAGACCTTGTGAGATTCCTCCACGGTGGAGCGTGTGGGTTCAGATCCATGTATGAGCACCGCTGTGCTGCACTCCATCACACGCGTGTGCGCCAGCTCACCTGTTCTGTTTGATGGGCTTTGGAGATTTTCTCTTTGCTACTATTGCTGCTGCTGTGGACTGTCTTCTCCGTGTCTTTTTGTGAACATCCAGCTTCATTTCCAGAGAAGGCAATGGCACCCCACTCCAGTACTCTTGCCTGGAAAATCCCATGGACAGAGGAGCCTGGTTGGCTGCAGTCCATGGGGTCGTTGAGGGTCGGACACGACTGAGCAACTTCACTTTCACTTTTCACTTTCATGCATTGGAGAAGGAAAGAGCAACCCACTCCAGTGTTCTTGCCTGGAGACTCCCAGGGACGGGGGAGCCTAGTGGGCTGCAGTCTCTGGGGTCGCACAGAGTCGGGCACGACTGAAGCGACTTAGCAGCAGCAGCAGCAGCTTCATTTCTGTTAAGTTTATACCGAAGAGTGGAGTTTGTGTGAGAAGGGGTACATAGTGTTTGGTTTTAGTAGATAACTGCAGAATAATTTTTCAAGGTTTTTATACCAACTTATATTCCACCATCAGTATGTGAAAGTGCCAGTTCCTTGCCAATGCCTGGTGGTATCTGCTTTTCATCATAGGCCATTCTGAGGGGGCATCGTGGTGTCACAGAATGATTGTAGTTTCCGTGTCTCCAGTGATTAATGCAGTCAAGTGTTTGGGTATCTTCTCTTTTCACATGTTCTCCTTTGTTATATTTAAAGCATCTTTTCAGACTTCTGCTTTGAGTTTGGCAGAGAGAAAATGTCCATTAACTTTTCTCTCTTAAATGTCTCTGAAGATAGCAAGAAAATTAACAACATAGAAATAGGCAAGAACAGTCCAGGAAGCAAAGAAGGCAATGAGTTAGAGAAGGTGGAAGGAGAAAGGATTTCTCATTTGTGTAGCTGAAGTCGTAGATAAACTTTGAATAATAGCTGTATAATAAAAGTGTCATTATGTGTAAACTTTCAAGGTGGACAGCATCTCAGGGAGGGTCACAGAGTAAAACCAGGTGATAGGGTGTTTGTGAAGATGGGCAAAAGCAGACCAGGTAGTCAAGGAAATGTGAAAGCCTCCATGGAGGAGAGACAATGAAAAAAAGTCGTGCATATAGATGATTAACAAATGCCCTTCTAGGAATTTATTCTGTTGATACTGCCATGCATACTGTAGGCAGCTGGTATAAGATAAGTCCCTGTATCAGTGACTTATCTTCTGGTAAAGCAGAAGATGAGAAAAAACTACCAGTCCACTAAGAGGAAATTGTGGACATAAATTGTTGAATAACCACACAGTGGAGCGCTGTGCGGTGGAACTGGAGTTGTTACAAAGAATAAAATAGATTTATTTGTCCTGAGTTTTTCCCAAGATTGTGAGATGAAAAAGGCAATATTCAGAATAGCGTTCATGCTGTTATGTTTGAAAAGCAACACAAGCGCACTTGCATGTGACCAGAATAACTGCACAGTTATGTAGCAGAATGGGTGAGACGGGTTGCCCGTGGCCTGGAGAGGTGGAGAGGGAGACCCCCTTCCGTCTTCCTTTCAGGTAGCCTCGTCTGGAGCCCCGTGTTCTGCCTCTCAGGTTGTGAGTTAAGAATGCAGTCAAAGCCCCCTGTGCCCCACCTGGCTGTGTTTCCCTCTCCCGTCTCTGCCTTGCCTCGTGCCCCCAGGGTGAACCTGATTTTGGAGTTTATCACTCTCACACCCATCTTTGCAACACAGATGAGGAAATGGACACAGACTGTGGCCAGCCTCCCTGTAACTGTGTGACCCAGCAGTGATGATAAAGGAGGGTCATTTGCACGTGTCAGTGTGGATAAATCTCAGAACCCTCTGGTTGGATAACCCCTCTTTTTGAACCTGTACTTGGTGCAAATTCAAAACGGAAGAGTCTTTCAGGATCTAGGGATTTAGACTGTTTAATTTTGATAAAATGTCAGCCAGTTACGTGTTTGTCTTTTTCTTTGCCTTTGCTGATTTGTGTTGCAAATGTAGTTTTACCAGGATGCTGTGGTTTTTTGAATATTACGAGGCATGTACCTTGTGGATTAAAGACTTCGTGGTGACTAACACTTTGAGGGAGGTGTGGGAAAATACTTTTCACCTCTGTTTGTTTATATGGCAGTTTTTGATGGTTTACAGTGTCAGGACAGATCGTTCCTCTAGATTATCGGTGTACACTCATGGCCTCTGCCTTTTGTGGTTTGCATTGCAGATTGCCCTCCTGGACTCCCCCACAGCCTTAAGTATGGAGGAGAAACTTCAGCAGAATGAAGCCAGAGTAAGTGACACCATAACTTTTTTTTTTTTTTTTAATCGTAAGTTTCACTATTTTATTTTATTTATTTATTTTTTAAGTTTCACTATTTTAAGTGGATACTTTTTTAGTATTGGGTTAGCCAGAAAGTTTGTTCAGGTTTGTCCACAAGATGTTACGGGAAAACCCAAACAAACTTTTTGGCCAGCCCAGGACTTGCTGTCTGACATTCAGTTTCTCTCTTCATGACAGTTAACGCTCCCACCCTGTTTTTAAAGACCCACACTCGCTGACTTCCGGTGTATCTCCTGTGTCCTCTGTGATTTAATAGATGGGGTTTGTCTGGTAGTCAAGGGTTGAATTGGAGAAGGCAGTGGCACCCCACTTCAGTACTCTTGCCTGGAAAATCCCATGGACGGAGGAGCCTGGTGGGCTGCAGTCCATGGGGTCTCAAAGAGTCAGACACGACTGAGTGACTTCACTTTCACTTTTCACTTTCATGCATTGGAGAAGGAAATGGCACCGCACTCCAGTGTTACTGCCTGGAGAATCCCGGGGACGGGGGAGCCTGGTGGGCTGCTGTCTCTGGGGTCGCACAGAGTCAGACACGACTGAAGTGACTTAGCAGCAGCAGCAGCAGCGAGGGCTGAATACAGCTGAGACTGGGCCATTGCACGAGGCGGTGAGGCTGCACTTCAGGAAAGGGAGGCTGTGTTCACATGCTGGTCCCCACAGCCTCACCGTGGGGTTTTTTGGCCATCCTTCTACTTACTAGCGGGAATTGCAGCACTTAGGGAATCACTGAATACTCCGTGAAGGTGCTTCGTTGCTTTAAGCAAAGTGGGATTTGAGGCTGGGGGGAGGGTGTTCTGGGCTGAAGCCAGTGTTAGTGCTGGTGCTTTCTGAAAACTAGTTTCACGGATGACCTGCTTCTATACTATCTTTTTTTTTTTTTCTTTTTAAAAGAGAAAGACCTTCTGTGAAAAGAGAAACAGGTATTGATAATGTTTTCAGAGTGGATTTTGTCCACTGTGCCAAATGGTTAAAGCAGATTGAGAAAGAAAATAGGATTTTGTTGGCAAAGCTCTTTCAAGAATACACAGTATTGAAGATACAAATCAAGAGTGTAGTTAGGAACTTGTTGACACTTCCTGGGTAATTATGCTGATTAATTTGCTGATAATAGCATTAGTGAAAACATTAGTTTTTTAACCCCTGTTTTTCTCTTGACATTTTGTATTTTGGTACTTCAGATTTTAATTTTGAGGACTTTGATGGATGTGTCTGGATTGTGTGTGTTCATCACTCAGTTGTATCCAACTCTTTGTTATCCTGTGGACTGTCCCAGCCCCCTGGCTCCTCTGTCCCTGAAATTCTCCAGGCAAAGAATACTAGAGTGGGTTGCCATTCTTTCTTCAGGGGATCTTCCTGACCTAGGGATTGAACCCAGGTTTTCTGCATTGCAGGCAGAGTCTTTACCATCTGAGCCACTAGGGAAACCCTTGATGTGTCTGAATATAGTCTTAAATTATTTCTTACTGATAGTTTTCAGGAATACCTAGCAAGTTAATAGAAACCAATAAACATTTTAATTTGAATTGTTATACATGTGCGGACAGACGTGACTCTTGTTAACAACATTTTCTAAATTTTCATCTCTTCCTTTGCTGACCTTTTAAAATTGTTTGCCATCCACTTGGCTGTAAATCTTATCACCTGGTCACATTGTGAGAGGTGCTATCAGACTTTGCATTTTTTTTTTTCTTGAATTTTAAAAATGAAGATTATTTGGTTTAAATTCAGTGGTAAAAGAAACCGAAGGCATACTTACAGTTCTTTGAAAGCTGGAATTATTTGATTGAATTGGAAAAGGATTAATTGGCTTACGTTTCTTTAGGGAGAACTTACCTGTTGGTAAAATCCCAAAGCATGCTTTGTTAAATACTTGGTGTTTCTCAGATAAATTGCCAATGAGAATCTGTTAACTGATTATTATAAATTAGTAAATTCATCACCCCAGTCTCTTCTACGTCTGTAGGGAGAGAAGGTGTAGAAATATTCCCTCTCTGAAAGCTTTTCCAACACAAAAAGCCCTGTGACCCATGGGGTTGGCATCACTTGAGTGATGAAAGGAGAGCCTGTGTGTGTGGCTGGTCCAGGGGGGCGGGCAGGACAGCCTTGCCTGACAAGTACCAGTGAGCACGAAAAGAAGTTACAGAGGCTCAGTCCTATTTCTTCTCTTACTAAGAAGATGGTAGACTTGACATTAATAACTAAAGAAGACGTGTGTGTGTGCTTAGTCACTCAGTTGTGTCTGACTCTGTGACCCCCTGGACTGTAGCACACAGGCTTCTCTGTCTGTGGGGATTCTCCAGGCAAGAATACTGGAGTGGGTTGCCATGCCCTCCTCCAGTGGATCCTTCCAACCCAGGGGTCAAACCCAGGTCTCCTGCACTGCAGGCAGATTCTTTACAGTCTGAGCCACCAGGGAAGCCCAAGAATACTGGAGTGGGTAGGCTACTTCTCCAGGGGATCTTCCCAACCCAGGAATTGAACTGGGGTCTCCTGCATTGCAGGCATATTCTTTACCAGCTGAACTACCAGGGAAGCCCAGTTAAAGAAGATATATTTTTAAAACCTTTTGTTTTGTATTGGGGTATATAGGTGATTAACAAACAGTGTTGTGATAGTTTCAGGTGAACAGTGAAGGGATTCAGCCGTACATACACATGTATGCATTCTCCCCCACACCCCCTCCCATCCAGGGTGCACATCATGCTGAGCAGAGTCCGCTGTGCTGTACAGCAGGTCCTTGCTGGTTATCCATTTTAAATACAGCAGTGTGTACACGTCCTTCCCAAGTGCCCTAACTACCCACCCTTCTCTCTCGCCCCAGCCTGCAACCATAAGTTCATTCTCCTTCTCTAAGCCTCTTCCTGTTTTGTAAATAAGTTTATTTGTATCATTTTAAGGAAGATATTTTATTTAAAAAAAAATGCTACCTTAGAACTCCTGTAGTTGTTTGCGGTAAGTGTTCCGTTGCTCAGCCGTGTTCAACCTTGTCCTAGCGACCCCAAGGACAGCAGCCCACTAGGCTCCTCTGTCCATGGGATTCTCCAGGCAAGAATGCTGGGGTGGGTTGCCATTTCCTTCTCCAGGGTGTTTGCGGTAAATCGAGGAGTAAAATGTCTAGCCGTTGAATGAACAAGGTGAGTGAGAGGTGTTTTGGTTTTGCTCTCAGATAAACTGTCACTCCAGTCCCTCCTTTTTTGTCAGTGATGAACACAGCCTTTCTTGAAGGTTGCTGACTCACGTCCTTTCTGTTTATGATACCTAAGGCCTGTGGAAAGCATCTTCCTCTTAGCATTGAGCACGTAATCCAATGTATTCTGTGCTTCCACTTTGACCTGGTTGAACAGGGTAACTTATTGGTAGGGAGACCAGTCAGGTGAACTGGGATGGCGTCTGCTGCTGGGTGGGGAGGTGGCAGGAACACTGGAGGGCGGAAGGGAAGAGGCTTCGGGAGGGTGTGTGCCCCGCACTCCCCCAGCCCCTCGGAGGTCACTCGCTTTTAATCCGAAGTATATTCCTTTTGACAGAATTTTCCATTCTTTTTTTCTACCTCTCAATCAGGTATCACTTTACTTCTTAATGACTCACTCACTCAGGTCATTTAAAAAGTTGTGTGGAACTAGCAGAGTATTTTCATTAACTAAGAAGCTATTTCCAACTGTGCTGTGTTTGACAGTGGGGGATATTTTCTCCCTTAAGTTACTGCAGACTGGAAAGAAGCTGATTATTATCAAAAAGATATTTTTACCTTTACTAAGAGTCAATTAAGGAGCTACCTTTAAAAAAAAAAGATAAAATGATATTTATAAACCTTATTAATTAGCTACAAAAGCAGATTATCTCCTAAAAGAAAATGGCAGTTTCCAAGGTGATTTAATCATCACATCTAATTAGAAAGTAAAGTAAATCACCATTTCTTAGGACCTAAAGTATAATCAGGAAAAATTAACCCATGTAATGGGATGGTGGCATCTTTGAACGTGTAATTTTGGTTAATATCCAAGGAAGCAGCTTTTATTTAAGTGCACCTTGAAAAAGACTGCTGTAAAGCTCTAGGCAGCTTGACAGATTTTTTTTCTGTTCTTTCCTTTGCCGTAATGTAGGTTGTAGGGTGAGATCAGCTCGTTTGATTTATATTTGGTAATGGTACTCTGCAGCATTGCTATCTAATTTAAAAAGGTATAGTATGTTCTTCTATAATCTATAAAAGTTTGAAAACTTTTAAAGGAAAATCACAGTAATTTTTTTATAGAGCAATGACGTTTTTTTTTTTTTTTTTTTTCTTTTAGGTTCAAGAATTAACCAAGGAATGGACAAATAAGTGGAACGAAACCCAAAATATTTTGAAAGTAAGGACTGTAAAAGGTGCCATAATCTTACTGTGCTTGCTTCAGTAGGTAAACTCCTTCCTTTCTCTGTCACACGCGGCACTTGTGTGCTTTGTTGGGCTGGGACTCTGGTTGGATTTTAAAGGAACAGAAAAGGGAGCTATTAGCCATTAAAGCTGTGTGTTTAGAGACGGTGCTCATACTTAAGGCATTTCCTCTCACTTGTGGAGTTTTTTCCATTTTTGACTCAACATATATTAAATTCCGTTTAATATTCAAGGGCTCCCACTTTGTCTTTCTGCTTTTTGTTAAACTCAATATAAAAGCAATGTGTTTAAAAAAATGTGAAATGGATAGCCAGTGGGAGTTTGATGTGTGATGCAAGGCACCCAGAGCTGGTGCTCAGTGACAGCCTGGAGCCTTGGGGTGGAAAGGAAGGTAGGAACAGGGTTCAGGAGGGAGGGGACACGTGTGCGCCTGAGGCCGGTTCATGTTGATGGCGATGTATGGCAGAAACCATCACAATACTGTAAAGTAGTTATCCTGCAGTTAAGATACATGAATTACAAAAAAAAAAAAAACTTCCCTTGGCAATACTGTAGAGTATGTGTGTAGCGTGCTAGACTTCAGAAGTTTCCCAACTACTGATTTCCTACTGGAATTATTCTTTTCCTGTGTGTCTTAAAGGCTAGGCAGTGATGGGCTGTATTTTTGGCAAGATTCATGGTGAAAAGATGTCAGTAATAGCCTCCATGGTTCATACTTTATGCTTCAAAATACACGTTTCTTTGTGGTCCCATTTTTTTTTGCTGAGTTGGTAGGAAACTTGTGTCATCTGTGGAGGATCAGCCATGTCAGGTTTGAGGTTCAGCCTGGAATTTCACGCTTTGATAGTGTCTGTCTGTCCTTACACATGAGAGAAGGTGATTCAGAGATGATTACTGAATCCTGGTTTGTTTTTAAGATCTGTGGAGGTAAAACTTTCCCAGAGGACTGAGGCCTCCTTTGAACATTGGTGACGATGATGAGGTTTAGCTGTGTGTCTCTGCAGAACCCTGAGTTGGATGGCCTTCACGTGAGGAGGGAGCAGCAGGTGACCATTGCACAGGGTTGAAGGGGGAGCTTCTGAAGGCCTGGGATAGCCACTGAGCTACTCGGTCTGAGAGTGGGGTCTGCATCATCTTATGAAAGCTTCCTTGTACCATATAGGCAGCCTGGCCTGCTCTGGGGGCTACAACGCTTATTGCTCACGAGCAGAGTTGAGCTGCAGTCCTCAGTAGCCGTGGATCGTGGTGGTCCCAGAGACATTCTTTCCAGCTCTGAAAAGGGCTGCAGTAAGTAAGACTTCTACATCCAGAATTTCTTTGCTTTCCTCCTGATGATGATGATAGCGTCATGTTATTTTAAGGTACTTTCTCAGTGTTTGTTTTGTTGAGAGGTTTTCGTGCAGGAAAACTGAGCAAAGACTTTAGTTGCATTTCTTGAGAGTTGGGTGGGAATAAGCTCCGGCAGAGATGAAACTATTCATCATCGTCTCTGTTGCACCCGTTTGGAGGTGTCGGGTTGCAGCCCCAGTGTTAAGAAGCCCGATCGTTGGACCGTTCATGGCATGATGTATACTTTCCTCAGCAAATTTGCCCGAGAGGACTAAAATCTGCTGCACATAAGGAAAAGAGAAATCAAGTCATTAGCTATTTGCAAAGCCACTGGTGTGCGTTGTGCCTTATAGCACAGGAGGCGGTGCAGCAGTGAACGCAAAGATGTCAGCCCACCCTTGCTGCCGGGTCTCTCTTTGTCACTGTGCTGGGGGTTTTATAATAGCGCTGCAGAGCTGTCCACACTGAGAGTCACCATGGTGAACCCCTGAACCTTTTGTGATGCTTTTTATCCAAATGTTATTCTGGACCCTAAAGCTAAATAAATCCTCTTCCAATTTCAGCTCTGTTTTTCATAAATCTCACTGTTTTTATCTTTTATTAACTTTTGAGATGAGAAGACTAGCGAGGTGTTATGTGCTCAGTGTTGAAAGTTATGAAAAGGGCTCATGATGTTTCAGATTTTTCCCTTCTTTTGACCCAGCAAGCCCTTTTTAGATCTCTCTACTGGTGTCTGTGTTTTAAACCCGTAGTTGCTTTCTGCTCACGTTTGGTATTTTAAGAGCTGTCTTCATCTCTTATTGGAAGACAGCACCTGAGGGCTGAGGTGAAGAAAACGGCTACTCAGATGCTTTTGAAAACATTCTTTGGAAACTGACGGGGAAAGAGATTGCTTTGCGATGAGTTTGTGTCTGTTCAGTTTGTCAATCTTCCTGGTATTTTTGCTGCCCGAATGTTCCTTCATCAGCTCTTGTTCCAGTCATGCTACAGAGAACCCACTCCAGTCCAGTGGCTTAAAACAACATGCACTGTCCCTCGTGCCTGTGCATATTGGCTGCGTGGCTGGTCTGGCTGGGTTTGGATTCAGGCTTCGGGTGGGTTCCAGGTCAGTCTCTCACTCTCTGGGACTAGCTGGTTGTCCTAGGAATGGTCTGTGGTCATGGCCAATGTAGAATCAGGCACACCTGGTCTCGCAAGCACATTTCAAGCATCTCCTCATATCGTGATGGAAGCAAGTCTGAACAGAAAGTCAAGGGGGTGGGGTGAAGTGTATTTCCCCCTCGGGGCTGTGGCAAGGGTGTAAAGGTGTAATCTTGCTTTGAGATCAGTGGTTTAATCGACCTGTGCCCCTGATAAAATACGAATCTTCAATTCTGGGACCTTGTTTTTCCACTGCATTTGCTTGTTTCTAGAGATGAGCCCAGTGAGACAGTAGATTCCCAGTATCATCTCCACCATAGCGCTGATTGTTTACTTTGCCGACTTGTCAGTATCATCCCTTCTAAGCCCTGAATCCTGAACATCCAAGGAGAGACCTTTGGAGAGAAGACTGAGAGTGAAACCGTCTGGGGGACTGAAGGGCGATACAGGATGCTTCAGTGCCTCTTGGCACACTAGGAGCTGGCCTTGTGGCTTTTTCTTTCCTGAGCTCTCAGACGCTAAGAAACTCAGACGCTCAGAGTGACTTTGTCCCCTTCTTTGTGATCTGGTCTGGGGCTTTCCTTGCTGGGAATGAGTGAAGTCTCAGGCGTGTTGAGTGGGGTGAAGAGGGGATGAAAGGTGCTCTGATGAGATGCTGGGTGTTTGAAGCTGGGCAGGTGACGCTGTGGTGATAATTGCACGAGCCTGGGGCTTTGACCTTCCAGCTCCATCTCAGGCTTCAGTTCGCTTCCCGAGTCACTCGTGGGTTGTGACACTTACCCACAGGGTCATGTCCCCTCATCCCCAGCTTGAAAGTCAGGGTGGATGGCAACCTCTTCCTTATACCCAGGTCTTGAGGCGAGAGGTGATAAAGTGCTTGGGATTAGGATGCAAGTAGCTGATGAGAGTGTAAAGTGTGTTGACCTTGAAGAGACATTTCTTAGGTGGGTAGTAATGTGGGCTTTATCATCCTCTGCCGCTCACACTGTATATCCACTCCTTTGCCTGTTAATCTCGCTTCCTCATTTTCATTAATCTTCCTTTCTAGAAATTAAAGTCTAGACCCCCTTGTTGGTCCCCAGAGGCACTGAGCTCCTTCCCAGTTCCATAGTTGCGTCTGCCTGTAGCTCCTGGTCTCCCCCCGCCTGGCCAGAGGCCTCGCTGGCCCCTGTCCGCACTGGGTGTTGGGTTCTGGGGTCTCCCGGCCCTTGCCTGTGCTGCTCCATCATCTCAGGTCCTCCCCTTTCCACGCCCATCAGAATCCACCATGAAGCTCTTTCTGATCCCTCTTCTCTCCCACTTTTCAGGTGGAATGATTTTGTCTTCCTCTGGCTTTTGGTTCTGTCTCTTTCACAGCATTCATCATAATTGGAGTTTGGTGATCTCGGTTTCTCCCTCTACACAGGAGCAGGACCTGGGCTCGGACTATGTCCTTATCATTCTGTGTCCCAGCTCCTAGAAACTCAACTGTTTCTCACAGAGCAGGCATACAGTGAAAACTTACTGATAGTAGTAGTATCAGGGAACTAAAGCAAAATCTTTATATTAGTTTGCTAGGACTATCAGACAGAGAAGGCAATGGCACCCCACTCCAGTACTCCTGCCTGGAAAATCCCAAGGATGGAGGAACCTGGTAGGCTGCAGTCCATGGGGTCGCTAAGAGTTGGACACGACTGAGTGACTTCACTTTCACTGTTCACTTTTATGCATTGGAGAAGGAAATGGCAACCCACTCCAGTGTTCTTGCCTGGAGAATCCCAGGGACGGGGGAACCTGGTGGGCTGCCGTCTCTGGGGTCACACAGAGTCAGACACGACTGAAGCGACTTAGCAGCAGCAGCAGCAGCAGCAGGACTATCAGAACATCACAGACTTGAGGCCTAAGCAGCAGACATTTATTTGCTTGCAGTCCTGGAGGCGAGAAGACCAAGATCAAGGTCTCACTAGAGTAGGCTTGTCCTGAAGCCTCCCTCTCTCCTTGGTTTATGAACACTGCCTGCCCTCTGGGCCTCATGTGACCTTCTCTCTGTGTGCCTGTGGCCCTGGTCACCCTCTGCAGCCTAATCTCCTTTTCTTGTAAAGACATTGGTCAGATTGGACTAGGGCTCAGCCCCATGGCTTCTATTTTAACATAATTATCTGTTTAAGGGCTATATCTCCGAAAACAACCACATCCTGAGATACTGGGGCTCCGGGGTTCAGCATTTGAGCTTTTAGGGGGACACATTTCAGCTCGTAACAGCCATGACCCGCACACACCTGTGAGCTAGCGGGGAAGGTAATGCGGCGTGTTGTGCAGGCAGCAGCCCTGCGCTGGAGCTCCTGCCTGTGCATTCCATCCTGTTTTCCTTATTCCATTTGAAAGGCTCATAGGCGACTGTGTTCTTCATCCTTGGAAGGAATGTGGCCGCGTTCCTGTTGATTACAGTCCGGTTCATCCCTGGGTCAGTTAGGTTTTGCCGCTCCGTGTATGGTTCCTGGACCAGCAGCATCAGTATCGTCTGTGTGCTGGTTGGAAGCGCAGGCGCTCTGTCTCACCGCGGGCTCCGAAGTCGGAACCTGTGTGTTAATAAGATGTCCGGCTGACGCGTCCGCACGTCCCAGTGTGTATTGGACCTGAAAAGCTGGGGCAGGAAAGGTGAGGCCATTCTGGACTCTCTTGCCCTCAGTCCGGGTTTTCCCTTCTCCTGCTCTGACCTGTATCATGGGGAGCTACCGAGCGGGCTGCCCTGTGCCCAGTGAGCTTTGCTGTGAGGGGTTGGAGGGAGGAACCAGACCTCTCTCATGCCATTTCCTTGAAGAATCCCTGGCGTGGTACCACCTGGCGATACAGCCCTGACTTCCAGAATCTCCTCCTGACCTGCCCCTCCTCCTGGGGCGGTGCTGGTTTCCTGGCCTTGTCAGCTTGTGAGTGGCCTCACCAGCTCCACCGGCTGCCCAGCTCTGCCATCAGCAGGGTAACCAGCTCCCTGTCTTAAAGTCCCCAGGGATGTGAACACCTGGCATTTCTGTCTGATGCTGGGCACTGCCAGCTGCTCAGAATCTTCGGCTGCCCCAGTGCGTTTTTCATTCTGGCTGAACTTGTCTTTAGCTGCGGTAACTGTTGGCTCTTGGAACTTAATGTCATGATGAATTGGCTTCTACCAGGCCTGGGGTCGCTGCATTCCCAGGGCATTCATGTCAGCCCCTCTTTCCATGGCTTCCACGTGGCATCGGCTGCTTTGTATTTGGGATGGTTTGTAAGGGGACTGGCCTGGCGTTGTACATCTTACTGCTGATGAATTTTTTCAAGTCACGCGGAATCCCTCCATCTATTGACCCCTCA
>NW_011494907.1:497854-522355 GCF_000754665.1 Bison bison bison
ACCCCCTCTCCCCCCAACCCCATCCAGTATGCACCTTTTTAGTTTGTCTGCTCAGGATGCATTTTCGTTTCTCTGTTCTAACGTCTTCTAAATGATTAAAATGGAACTTTCAGAGGTAGTTTTTAATCTGACTTTATTATCTGACTTCCAAATAACGCGTTGAGCTCTGTGCTTCGGAATAAGTCGCAGCCAGCGTGGGCCGCATGGGCAGCTCTCGGGCATCGGGCAGCTGGCCTGGCAGAAGGGCCCGTGGCTCTGTCTGTGCAGGTCTGTCCAGGGCCGGGCTGCTGTGCGGATGCTCACAGCCCGGAGGTTATGTTCTGTCGAATCCTGTAGCAGGGGTTATTCTTCCCAGTTCTCAGCAAACAGGGTCCCTTCCTTACTGCAGGCGTGTCCTTGGATTCTCTAGCGCGTGACCAGCTTGTGTTCTCATGGCCCTCTTGGGCCGTCTGACTGGTTTGGCATGGGGTGTGGGGAGGGAGCAGGCTGCTCATGTGCAGAGGCTGTCCCTGCAGAGGCTTGTCCTTGAAAAGTGGGTGATGTGTTGAATTAAAGTCTTTTTTTTTTTTTCCCCTAGGCATTATTTGGAGTTTTTTCTTACGATAATGTTGAATTGAATTGGAGGATGGTACATACTTGAATCTACATCATGATGCGTTCCTAACACATGATTTCAGCTTAACTTGTGCCAGTGTCTTAAGATTCTGTCTCTGAAGAGGCAGGAGTATCTCACACATTGACGGAGAAATTTTTTTTGTTGTTGTTCTTTCAGAATGTTTTGACTAATAAGAAATAGAGTAATATGAAATTGGAATCCTTGACTGGCTTTAGATTTTCTGAGTTCAAATTTCTTGGAGAGGCATACTTTAAACCAACTTATTTCCATTTTATGATAGAATCTATCAGCTGAACTTTTGTCTCTGGAATATTACAGAAACCTATCAAAGAATTTCCTCCTGCTGTCTGCGGTTTTCCATTTCACGGAGGAGACGTGTGCTGGGGAGGGTAATGGATATGGAGGGAGTGCGGATTCCTGGGGCTGATGCTGGGCAGGCTTGACGCCAGCCAGGTCATGGACCTCTGAATTCCTGCTGCACAGGGCCCTGGATGTTCTGGTTTCTAGATAACCCACGGACAAACCAGTGGAGAGGTGACATCTTCTGTGGCCGGTGTCTCCATTTGTATCAGTTAAACTTGACCTCTTCCTGGTATAAGAACTGAACCTGGGGGTAGCTCTAGGATAGCATTCTGTTTACAGGCATTGATTTTGCTCAGCTTTGGGATAAAGAGGAAACAACTCTTTCAGCGATGCGTCACCCTCCTTATTAGCAACCATCTGGGAATTTGATGGTTCAAAATTCTGACCTTAGACAGTCACACGTACTGATTGCAACTTTACGAGAGAAATTGTTTGTCTCCCTGCTTTAGCATGCAGTTGATGTGAATGAGTCTGTGTCTGGACAGAAGTTAACTGTCAGTACCCCTGGTGCGAAGCCCCTTGTCTTTTTGTAGTGCATTCACACATACTGCCTTGCTGGCTGGTTCTCAGTCTGAAGCAAGAGGAAAAAGACATTCAGTTCAGTTCAGTTCAGTTGCTCAGTCGGGTCCGACTCTTTGCAACCCCATGCATCGCAGCATGCCAGGCCTCCCTGTCCATCACCAACTTCTGGAGTTCACTGAGACTCACGTCCATCGAGTCAGTGATGCCATCCAGCCATCTCATCCTCTGTCTTTGACTCCATCCCTTCATTCTTTCTGGAGTTATTTCTCCACTGATATCCAGTAGCATACTGGGCACCTACTGAACTGGGGAGTTCCTCTTTCAGTATCCTATCATTTTGCCTTTTCATACTGTTCATGGGGTTCTCAAGGCAAGAATACTGAAGTGGTTTGCCATTCCCTTCTCCAGTGGACCACATTCTGTCAGATTTCTCCACCATAACCCGCCCGTCTTGGGTTGCTCCACGGGCATGGCTTAGTTTCATTGAGTTAGACAAGGCTTACTGCTCTTTATATATTAATGGTACGCAGTTGCTAGTTTGTCGACTTCTCTGGTTGTTAATTTCGATCAGACTCTTGTGTTCTCTGCTTTCTAAAGTTCTACTTTTGCACCTGTTTTTTTTTTTTTAATATAAAAGGCAAAGTAATCAAGTTCATTGTGCTCTGAAACCGGGGTTTGATAATTAATAGAGGAGATGACTGTCGGTGCCTTCGCGCTGGAGGTTGATTGAGGATGTGGCAGAGTCAGAGGCTCAGCGAGCTGTTCTCAGGACCAGCTCTGATGCTGTTAGTAATGCCAGTGCTACCTTATTTTCTGTGGCAGTTTTCATCTTGAAGGAGCTGCTCATAAATAAAAGTATTGCAAGTGTATGTAGGTTCTTACTTTTGAATAACGTTTCTTGGAACAGAAGGCTCAGAAATAAGTCAAATGCGCCCTGTTAAATGTTGGAACCACGTGATAAATTATTTTGAATACATAGGGGATTTTCCTTCTGATGTTTTGCAGTGAGGCATGCATGCTGACGGGCTCTTACTGCATATTTATAGCTGCAGTCAGGGAGGAAAGGATTGCCTTGGTCATATGGAAGTAATGGTTTATGTGCACCTGAGCTCTCTGGAGGTGCTGAACTGTAGGAACTTGGTTTTGTTGGCAGGAAAGCTTAAACAGTGACCGTTTAATGGTACAATCAGTTTATTGTTCCTGTCACCCAGAAACACACTTAACTCCCCTTGGAGGAGTCCTCGGAGTTGTGAGTCTGCAGAGGAGTGAGGAGGTGGTCCTCCTCCTGCCTGGCTTGATGCCTGTGTCTGTGCATACCCTAACCTTGGTCCCTTTGACCTTTCTGTGTCTCAGAATCTCTCTGTGAGATGCAGACAGTAATAGTACCTGTCGTATGAGGTGAGTCCAACGCATAGTCAGTATTGTAAGCATTACAGTAATATTGGCCAGTTCTTCCTTTATTTTTCTTATTGAGGTACTGTTGACATCTAACATTGTATTAGTTTCAAGTGTACAACATAACAGTTCAGTGTTTGTGTGTTTTGCGAAGTGATCACCACAGTAAACATAGTTAACATTCTTCAGCATCATTTCTTGTTTTTTTTTCACATAATGAGAACCTTTAAGATCTACTCTCTTAGCAACTTTCAAACATGCAAGAGGTTTTATTAACTGTTCATTGCATCCCCAGGACTTATTCATCTTATAGCTGAAAGTCTGTACCTTTTGACCATGTTCACTTATTCCACTTCACATTACCACCCTGTGTAAAAAAGTGTGAAAGTGAAAGTCGTTTAGTCATGTTCAACTCTGCGACCCCGTGGACTGTAGCCCGCCAGGCTCCTGTGTCCATGAAATTCTCCAGGCAAGAATACTGGAGTGGGTTGCTATGTCTTCCTCCAAGCATCTTCCCAACCCAGGGATTGAACCCCGTCTCGTGCATTGGAGGCAGATTCTTGACTGTCTGAGCCACCACTGGCAGCCACCAAACTACTAATCTGTGAGACCAGGTTTTTTTTTTTTTTTTTCAGATTTCACATATAGTTCACCATTTTTTTCTTGTTTTATTTTCTCAAAATCCATCTTTTCCAAATCCATATGTAAAACTGGCTTGACAATAATATATGTCTTCTCATTGGCCAGAAAAACCAGAAATTATATATATGCAAACTTTTTTTAAAAAGTATAGTTTTATGCAGCTACAATGGGGCATTACTTATAAGGCATTTTATTATGTAGTGTTTTATGTTTGTTAATTTCAAATAACAGAAAACCCAGTTCCAGACTGGCTTATACGGTAAAAGAGTGGTGGTCAGGTGGTAGGGTGGGGTTTAGGCATGGTTTGATCAGGGCAACGGCTCTGCTTCTCTGGACTGTTCTTGGTTGTGCCTTTGTGGTATAATGACTTCATCTTTAGGCTCTCGGAATGGCCGGGTGAGAGCAGCAACGATAGCTTTGTACTTACCCACCACACCATCTAAATTCAGAGAGTCTGGGTTCAGAGTCTCCAGCCAAGTTCTGAGGTTTGCACTGATTGAATGATGTATTTGTGAACCAGTCCCTGGGGCCTTGTGCTGACTGGCTTAGGCCTGGATTATCTCTGCCGGTCACTCTGATAAAGACAATGGGTTACGCGGATTGGTCGAGGTGAACCAGGGCCCACCTTTGCGCTGGGGTGAGATTACGGTAGCTGTTGTGCACTGTTGGAGCAGGGGGTACAGGTGGATCCTGGTGATACCATCCATGTTTTCCACTGGAGACGCAGAACCTGGTCACTTATACTGTGAAATATACATTGTGAAATATATTCAGGGCAAATAGAAGATGTAGTGAAGTATTCTTTTATTTCTTGAAAAGTGAAAGTGTCAATCGCTCAGTCATGTTTGATTCTCTGTGACCCAGTGGACTGTAGTCTGCCATGCTCCTCTGTCTATGGAATTCTCTAGGCAAGAATATTGGAGTGAGTAGCCATCCCCTTCTCCAGGGCATCTTCCTGACTCAGGGATTTGAACCGTCTGAACTTCAGAGAAAATATTTTCAGCCACTTCCTTTCTGACTCAGAAGTCCCGTGTCTGGCCGGGAGACTGTGAAAGGCCCCTGGGTATCTATACCCTCGTGGGAACATTCCACGCAGGAGAAGTCAGCCTTCTCTGGTATTAGAATTGAAGGGTGCACACAGTGGATTCCATGTGTTTAAGCATATTTCCCTTGCTTTTCTAGACTGATTATGTGATTTTAAAAAGAGCTCTAAATGAGCGCCTGTTCTCTTCTTTGGCTTTTTGCATGTGGTTTTAAATTTGGCTTCATTTCCCGTCAACCCCTTTAACTTGATGTTTCCCAGCCCAGCCTGCCTAGCAACCGTTGCTATGAGCAGCGAGTTGGCACTGCCCTCCATCTGGAGCACAACGGCAGGTTTTAGGAGATTACTGTTCCTTAGCATCTGGGTTGATTTTGCCTTTGCATCATTTAAGGATGACCATCGTTTCTCCAAACTCCAGGCGCTAGAGTTCCAAGTCTCTTAGCAGAAGTGCTGGTTTTAGAAAGTATGTATCTGTAAGACAGGATCATTAGCCATGGGCAGATACTGAAAAACAAATACGGACCTAGGTTGTGTGTGAATATTTATTACCAGGATATTCTGATACTTGCAAGGGGGGAGGTGGTTATAGATTTGTACTATCTTTTATAATACTTTATATTAATAACGTTGGCTTTACCAGCTAAGAACAGTCTTCCCGAGAAGTCGTCTGAGGGTCATACATGAGAGGGGTGATTTCCTAACAGCTGTGATTTCTCCTTGGAAGACGAGCAACATGAACGTCACCAAAGATGCTCCTTTTCTTCTAGATCGAATCTACTCTGTATCAGTGTATTCTATTTAGGCTTTCCTGTTCTTGCTATTAAAGTAAAAATTAGACTGGCATTTCAAGAGGATTAAGGGACTGAAATGAAACCACAGAACTTGCTATGATGCTGTTTCAGTCGCCAAGTCCAGTGTCTTATCCAAAGCAACATAAGTACCAGTTATTCCATACTTCATACCAGTTGATTTTCCATAGGGAAGTGTTTTCAGCTCAGAATCTCTTGGGGGCCTTTTTTTTTTTTTTTAAATTAATTAATTAATTAATTTATTTTTTTTGACTTTCAAATTTTTATTTTATTTTATTTTTTTTCTAATTTTATTTTATTTTTAAACTTTACATAATTGTATTAGTTTTGCCTTTTTAAAAGACCATTTTCTGGGCTTTTCAGTGTCATGGAATGAGAGTTGTGGGGGATGATACCCCCAAATATCTTTTTTTAAACAGTAGCCTGGAGCCTCACAGGAGTTGGGACCCACAGGTCTAGAAAGCACATCTTGATGTGTTTATTATATGGGCGAAGGCTCCCAGAAGAAAGTGGCCCATGTCACTTCTTGCAGAGTTTTATAGTCCCCAAATTGCACACTCATGCAAGTGTTTGGAGATGTTGGGTGATGGCATTTGAAAAGACATTTTTCACTTGAGTAGATTATTTGTCGTTAAATAAGGTGGTCTGTTCACAGGACCTTTTTAAAAGACCTCACACAGGCGTTTGAATTTAGTTTTTAATTGAGATTCAACATACACAAACTATGTACATTTGAAATGTGCGCCTTGTTGAACTTATAAAAAAGCGCATGTCTGAAGCGTCCAGCTCACGTGCTGTCACCTGTGCGTGTGTCTCCCTCTAACCCACACCCAGGTCAAGATGCAGACTGTTTCCTGCTCCCAGGGGTTCCCTCTTGTCCCTCCCTGGTCAGCCACTTCTTGTCCTCATCTTCCAGGGGTGTTCAGACAACTCTTAGGTAGAGGAGTGTTGGCTGTCCCTGAGCTTCCTGCAGCATATTCTGTTTGTTTCTGTCTTCTTTCATGCAGGCTGTTGTCTTTAAGATTCATCCATGCTTTGTTTAGCAGTAGTTTCTACTTTATTATGTGACTGTACTGCACTCTATTCATTCTCCTGTTGGTTAGCTGCATTTGGGTGGTTAGCTCCAGTGTTTTGGTTATTATCTAGGAGCGTGTGGAAACGTGTTTTGTTGGGTGTGTACATTCAGCAGGCCCCCCCTTTTCTGGCTTCCAGACCTGGTAAGAATTTGGCTACGTGTACATCTGGCCAGTATTGATGATCAGAGTGCCCCTGATCCAAAGGTCCCTTATCTCTATCCAGGTGACTCTCAACGTGGTCTGGGCCACAGAGCAGAGGACCCCCTGCCCCAGTGGGTCAGGTCTGGACCCGGCAGGAGCATCTCCCTCACCCCCGGTCCTCTAGCAACAGATGTTTGCCTTTAGTCTGTGTGGGTTCCTCATGTAATATTTGTTTTTTTCTGTTGTCAGCTGAATATAGTCTAACTGGGTGGGTAACACAAATTCTAATTTCTGTACATTTTTAGAATGATAATTTTGAAGGTCTTCAGTGAGTTGAATACATTCTTTGTGGATTTTTTTTTCCCCCTGCAAGTCCTCTTTTCTCACAGCTAGATATTTGATGATTTGTTTTCTATAAAGCTATAATATTATGGTATGTCTGGTTTTCCTTTGCTCAACTCCGAGGTCCAGAAGGTAGAGACATGTTTAAATTGTTTTTGGACTCTCTTAAATTGCCTTGCATTTAATATTATTAATGATAATATTAATAGGGATAATAGTGGGTAATATTTACTGCACTCTTACTGTGTGCCAGGCATTGTTCTAAGCCAGCACTGTTTAATAGAAATGTGATGCAAGCCATGTATGGGAGTTTAAATTTTCTAATAGCCACATTTAAAAAGAAAAAGCTGAAATTGATTTTAACAGTACATCTTATTTAACCCGTTATATAAAAAACTTACCACTTGACATATAATCAATATAAAAATTAATTAGTGAGGAATATAATTTTTAAAATAAGTCTTTAACATGACCTAAATTTGCAGTACCTTTGCATTTGTAGTACCTCTCAACTCAGTGTGAAATTTACATTGGATGCGTTTGATCTGTATTTTGATTTTATGAAATTTACAGTTGAAAAGTAGATGCTCATTGCAAACTGTGTTCCAAACACATTTAAAAGTTTTCCAGTCGCTCAGCTGAGCACAGTTTAAAACTTAAACCAGTGGGTCGTTAGCTGCGTCTCGAATGTTTGATGGCCACACAGATGCACGACTTTAAATATTGTTTGCATTAAGTTGTTCTGCTCTGCTCAGCAACCTTGTGCAAGGTGGAAGAGTATTTATTTTCTCACTTTGCAGACAAGGAAACTGAGGCCCAGAGGGTACTCAGTTAAGGAAGGAGTAGATGAGGTCGGAATTTGAACCTGTCTCAAAGTTGGCTCGTCGATACCATTCTGCTGTCTGGTTCTTAATTGTTCCAAACTGACCTTTTAATTCCCGTGTTCTAATTTATTGCCTTTTTTTCTGTGTGTGTCTTTCTCTGACCTTTGTCTTTTTTGCTTTTTTATGTTTTAAAGATTGATGGAAAAAGTTGTCTGAAAAAGGGATACTTTATTTGCCGTGAATTTGGTTATTCGTCGGTGTTTTAAAAACCAACACAGGTGGTGGCCACTGTTTCCGCACCATCTGCTCTCTTATCTCCATAAATGTCAAGACAAGATTTGCTTTCTCTGAAATAATGGCTCAGGTTTTCTTTTGTGTTTTGTAATGCCCTGTCTTTAATCAGGACTCTGATGCTTTTTATTTCTACCACCGTTGGGCGTAGTCATTTCTTCTGCCTTGGCTCTTTTCTAGTCTTTTTCTATAAACAGTCATGATTATTTCTCTGGGTATCATTTTTTTTCCTGATGTGTTATTTGTATTTGTTCTTATGTTAATGACTTCTCTGAGCATCTTTCAGATTCTTCTTTGAACTATATTCAACCAGCTGGGTGTTCTTGTCTCCCTTTGTAGGTAATATTTTACTTTATATGAGACTTGCTTTTATACAAGTGTTCTATTGCTCTTCACTGCAGTGGTGGTTTGTTTATAAAACAGAGATCTGAAATGTGCTCTTTGCAAGGAAAAGTAGTCCAGACATGCAAAGTGTTCTCTTTTTAAGTGCGGCGTAGGAGGAAGGGAAGTGTGGGGTTCAGTGGTAGTCTTGCTGTATTTCACCCACAGTCGGTGTGCTGTGTTCCCCGTCTCTGCAGGATTGTCTTCTCCCCTCTCTCTGAGGTCCCTTCTGCTGTGGATATTGTGTGCACCTGTCACCTTTCACTGCTTATCTCATTTGAATGAAATGGACAACAGCTGTGTCCTTTCTTGAGCTCTTACCCATTCAGGGTAGTTGCTCAATTCATTCTTTTGAAATATCTTGACCATTTTATAATTAGTTGTCTTAATTGAGGTGACCCAGCTTTTACACTTGAATTTATCCTTAACTAGTTCTCGGACTTGGAGCAAATTATTCTGTCTCGGTCTCTCTCTGTCTCAGTTTTTTTCAGTCATGACCAGGTGGGTGGTGAGGTGAGCTCTCAGGATTCCTTCTGTTTGAGAAGGATGTGGGTTCTTTCTCAGGAGGCTGCATGGAATTTTCCCTGTGGGTCGCCTGTCCTGGGTATGGGCCCCTTCCCCGTTTCTCTGTCTTCAGGGGTCCCCGATGGTTTTGTCTTGCTCCACTTGCTGGGGGAATTCTTTTGTTTTGGGCCACTCTTCCTTTGTGACTGTACCCTGGGAGCTGTTCTCAGTCTGGGCGTTTATGTGTCACATGTGTGTGCACAATGCACAAACGGTGAGTGTCCTGCCTGATGGATTTGCACAGACTGAAGGCACCCATGCAGCCCGTGTCTGGGTGAAGAAGCGGAACGTGCTCAGCCCCTGGGTGTCCCGACCATGCCCTCTTCCAGTCATCACTGCCCTCAAGAAAGATGTCTGGCTTGATTTGAGAGAAGAGTGTTGAAACATGTATATTACCGTATGTAAAACAGATGACCAGAGCAAGTTCCATGCATGAAGCAGGACACCCAAAACCCAAAGCCCGTGCTCTGGGACAACCCAGAGGGGAGGGATAGGTTGAGGAGGGAGGTGGGAGGGGGCTTCAGGAATGGGGGGATACGTGTACCTGTGGCCGATTCATGTTGAGGTATGGCAGAAACCATCACTGTAGTGTAAAGTAATTAGCCTCCAATTAAAATTAATTAAAAAAATAAAAACACAGTTTGGCTTATCCAGCTTTTAAACTTTATGTGTAAGGAACCATACAGAACATAATTTTTGGTTTTTTTTGTAACTGGCTTTATTTGCTCTGCATTATGTTTGTGAGATCCATTTCTTTTTTGCAATTTTGCGTTTATTTTCATTGTTGTATAATATTATATAATGTGTAACGTGGCTATATCACAGATTATTCATTATCTCTTTGAATTTGGGTTGTTTACTGGTTTGGGCTGTTAGGAATACTGCTGCTGTGAACCTTCTTGTCCATGCCGTGAACGAATGTACACGTTTCTCTTGGGTGTCTGCCTAGGAGAAGAATTGCTATGTTGTAGAGCAGGTGTCTGCTCCTCTTTAGTAGGTAGTGAAAATGGTTTTACAAAGTTGTTGTACCATTTACACTCCTGCCTGCCATGTGTGAGAGGGCCAGTTGTCTCACCTCCTCCCCAACATTTGCTGTTTTGTCTTTTGGGGCCATTTTCATTAGTGTGCAGTGGTATCACGTGGTGGTTCTGTTTTGAATTTCCTGATGATGGTATTAAAAATTAAAACAAACACCATCATTTTTAATTAGCTTCATTTCTCAGATGCCTTTGCCTTAGAACTCGTCATCAAGCGCATTGTCCTCGCGTTTTCTGTCCTCCATCGCTGGGCACTGCTCCAGCCTTCTCCAGCTCCCCTGTTTATCCATAAACTAGCTCTTCACTGCCTCCCACCACCTCCCCGCACCCCCTAGTCCTGGAGAGCTGTCACTCATTCAGACAGCAGCTCGTCACAAATGCCCATTGAGGGGAGCTCCCTCCTGAGATACTGGGGGGATACCAGTGCAATGATCTGGAACCGACCTGAATCTTGCCGGGGGCGGCAGGGGGGGGTCTTCCAGATGCAACTCACCAAATTTCCCTGTCTTTGTGGAGTTTGACTGCCCCTCCTTCTGGTCTCCCCACCCCCACAGGTCACTTTATCTGCTCTTCTAAGATAGAACTGTTACTTTTAGCTAGGTCAGCATTCTTTCTGAAAAGTTAGAGTAATAAACATAATTGTAGTTGGAAACTCCAGACAGATTTTGAATCAGTTACATCCTCATCCTCAGCTTAGCCTTTTCAATAAACATTCCCTGTACACTAAAGAAAGATCTCAGTTTTTCTGGTGGCAAAACTTCACTTGACGAGAATGTTTGTGAACATCCTGGTTTAGTGACAAAGCCCACTTGAATTATGTGAGTTATGAAAAGCTTAATTAAAAGGATTCAGCATTCCTTATGGGTTTAGAATATACAAGGCCTCAGTGAATGCTATCTCTGTGGGGTCTCTGGGTCCTGGTGTGAAGAAGAAGGTTTTGTGTGAGGCCTCCAAGCGTCTCTGGCGGGTATGGAGTTAGATTCTAAACGAGATTTTGCCCGTCCTACCATCTTGCTGAGGCTTCTCCTTTGCCCTTGGATGTGTTGGGGGATCCAACATTCTCCTGTCGATGGTTGCTCAGCAGTGAGTTGTAAGTTTGAAGTTCTCGAAGGAGAAGATGAGCACACGTCCTTCTTCTCTGCCATCTTGTCTCTCCAGAAAACAGCAAATGTTGGGGAGGAGTGAATGCAGTTTAATATGTCCTTGATCAAGCTCAAGCTGTTGTCGGTGTTTAGTTGCGAACTTGTGTCCGACTCTTTGCCACCCCATGGACTGCAGCCCGCCAGGCTCTTCTGTCATGGGATTCTCCAGGCAAGAATACTGAAGTGGGTTGCTATTTCGTTCTCCAGGGGAATCTTCCCAACCCAGGTATTGAACCCGTGTCTCCTGCATTGGCAAGTGGAGTCTTTACTGCTGAGCTACCAGGGAGATACCTTTATATACTGCACAGTGATTTCACTTCAAATCTCCTTTGTTGAGTCTTAGTTTGTCCTGAATTTCTTAAAAGTGCTGTGTCATTGCCTGTGGTTTAACTAATTTTAAAAAATTCTCCTAGATTGTAAAGATCATCTTGTTCATAGAGCACAGAACATAGCACAAACAACCCAAGAAAGAATTTAGGTGAAACTCTTCCCTCATCTCACAAAAGAAAAACTTTTTATTTTAATGAGGAATTTGAAGCCACGAGAAATTAAATGAGTTGTTTTTGATGTTCTAGAGTTAGAAGCAGGGCTAGACTGGGTTTTTTCCTCCTAATCCAGTGCTGCTTAATTATATCTTACTTATCTTTTTAAATGGTTTCCAAATGCCTAGGTTCTTAATTCCAAAGTGGTGCTTTACTTTGATAAAGAGACTATGGCTGGCCCACATCTTTTAGAATAATTTTAATATGTAAAATCTGGAGACAAGATTTAGCCCATGGCATATTTAAATCAGCAAGCCATCCTATAATGGGCTTCATCTGCATTTAAATTATTCTCCTTCAGAGATTTTTGAAGTTGGTTTTGAATAAATGGCTTGTATTATATTATTGTTACATTAAGCTGGGGTGCTTTTTGGTTAATTTTAAGAGGAGTCTTTTAATGTCTGCAGAATCTCCTAACTTCCCAGTCTGCTATTGGTAAATAAAGTTATGTTTGCATTTAAAACAAAAAATTGGAGAACAGAGTGATTTCTTCCCCTCAAACAATTGTGTCTTCTCAATGGGTTAATCTTATGAGATACTTTAAATTGGGGGTTAGAAGACAATTGAAAATCAGCAATTCCAGTTATGGAAAAAGCGATATATTTTTGAATTACACATACTCTGATTTTATAGTAGGCGGTTATCGTTATAGTAATTGGAAGGCATAGGGCTCCACAGTGTATTTCCGTTTCTCAGCACTAGATGTCACTAGAGATAGGAAGAACCAGCTCTCCTCCCGTCTTTAATTCCAGGGTCTTTGGTAGTGAAAGGACTCGGCAGGTATTGCTAAGTGGACTGGCGCCTATTTACTGGTTTCTGGATAGAGTCTGAGCGAGCTAAACTGTGAAGAGTTTAGTAGAAGGAATGTCTTTTTGCAGCCTCCTTTGGAATTAATGCTGAAAGATGTAAATATGAACCCTCATATATTTGGAGGTTATTTTCTCAATTTTTAAAATAGTTTTTCCAAAGTTGCCTCAAATCACTGGATACTATCTTATAGGTAAAAGATATATTTTTAAAATCTGGGTACTAGGTAGTCATTTTGACTAGCTTGCATTAGAAAGCTTTATTTGTCATTTATTTGTATTTATTTGTTTGCTGATATTTGCCCCTTAAAGGATTTTTCTTCTTTTACCTCACATTTTCCTCATTTTCAGCTTTTTGTTTTCCTTTTTCAGTTAATTAATCTTTTTCAGCTCCGGAAGTTCTGAAGAGAATTAAAACGTAGACCCCCTTGCCTCATTCTGCCCAATTGTATGTCTGACCATATTTACTTCAGCAAAGTAACCTTGACTCTGGGGATTGTGGCTGCAGCTTTTTCCTCTTTGGTTTCTCCTGGTTTGTGAAGCCAAGAAGTTTGATAGATAATCAGAGTGAATTTTCTCCCAGCTCGTTCCTTGTTTCTATAGAAACAGGAGGAAGGAGACAGCCATCCTTGGTGACTGAGAGGCAGTGGAGACTGAGAGTTAAGGACTTGAACACTTGAGTTCAGTTGCGTGGAATCCAGTCTCAGCTTTGCCGGTTGCTGGCTCTGTGACCTTGGGCAGCTTAACTTCTCAGTGCTTCAGCTTCCTCATCTGTGAAAGAGAGGTGATGGTACTTATCTCCTCAGGTCGTTATGAGGATTCAATGAGTTGCTTACGAACGCAGGCTTCCCTGGTGGCTCAGTGATAAAGAATCCACCTGCAGTGCAGGGGACGCAGGTTCGATCCCTGGGTTGGGAAGATCCCCTGGAGGAGGAAATGGCAACCCACTCCAGTATCCTTGCCTGGAGAATCCCGTGGAGAGGAGCCTGACGAGCTACAGTCCTTGGGGGTCACAAAAAGTTGAACACAACTAGGTGACTGAGCACTTATGAAGGCATTGAAAGGGGTGCTTGGCAATAATGTCTTAGGGCTTGTTAGGTAAAGAACTTTAGTTTCAGGCACTCTGTGGGCAAATTTATAAAATTATAAATAAATAATCTACAGTATCTCCAGTTTAACTAGGGAGGGACAAAGATGAATTTTTTTTGTTTTCTCTTAGAGTCTTCTCTTAGAAGAGTCTAGGGACAAACTATGAACGGCTTTGTTGTCTTTTTGTCCATCATGGAACATTTTTGAGCACCTGCTTGGCGAGATGGATTGTGTGAACATGCATAAGACACTTTCCATCTGTTGGGGAGACCAAACTTCAAACAAATAGTGAGATAAACTGTTACAGGTTCTAGGTTAATAAGAGTTAACTCTATCAGGGAGGCATTTGACTGCAGATAACGGTACCCTTAGTGCAGAGAAAAGGTGCCTTAAGCCAGCGGAGGATTGTTGGTTTTCCCCTCCCTGGATGAGGATGACAGAGCTGGGCTGCTGCTGCTGGGGGTTCAGTGGTTTGTCCAGAACCAAGGTCTGTGAAATTCCATTGGTCTTTCTCTCAGTAGCTTCGAGACAGTTTATGCAACTACATAATCACGTGAAATTTAGTTAGGAGGCCTGGGAATGGCAGCGGGGTGTGTCTTTGCAGAGTTTATCCCTCTCTTCAGCCCCGCTTCTGTCTTGCTGGGGAGCTGCGCCGCGGGGCCCCTTCTGCCTGGGCTGGGAATAATGTCTTCAGCTGGGAACCCTGCCATCTCTAACAAAACTGGGATTTTGCCCAGGAGGAAGAACGGGAAAGCAGAAGGCAGTTTTGACCACAAGCGCTTGCGGGACCCTGTTCAAAGCGCTCTACAGGTGGTAGTAATTGGTTGCAATCTTGTAACAGTCCTACTATGTGAATGCTGATGGCTCTGTTTCAGGAGGTGGAGACTGGAGTTGATAAGAAACTTGTCACACAGCTAATGAGTGAGCCGGCCACCCAGAAATGAGTCTTAGGATTGGTGGAGGCACAGGAGCCCTTGGTCAACAGGTCAAGCCTTCTGGAAGACGATCAGAAAGTGTTCAGAGAGGAGTTGCCCTTGAAGGCAGTGTAGAATTAAGTAGCTGCTGGGAATCCTGGGTGGGGTGATACAGGCTTCCTGATGGCCAGGGCTCAGATGAAGCCATTACCCTGGGGTATCGGGGCTTCCAGGGAAACTGAGTGGGCTTGGAGCAGGGGGACAGGGGGATGGGGTCCCAAGCTGGAGAAGGAGTGTGTGTCAGGTCATGGGGATCTGAGTTGCCCCCCCTTTAAAGCTCTCACAGTTTCATCATTGCTTCAGGAAACATGTTCAGAGCTCATTGAAATTCTCAGTGTACATTCTGGAGACGTTTCCAGTTTAGTTTCATTATCTGAGCCATCAGTGAGTCTTTTGAAGTGTCTAAGTAGTATATTGAAATTTCTTACCCGTTTCTCTCATTTCACATTGAATTAATGGCGTAGAATATTTGAAATGGACGGGGCCCGAGAGCCGATCTTCTTCCACCCGTCCTGTGCCACGGTTGGGGCGTCTGGCACCTGAACCCAGGGAGTCAGTGTCTGAGTTTAGGTCAGAAAATAATCATCTGATTGTCCAGTGCCCTTCCACCAAGCAGGGTTTCCCGAGGTGTCTTCTCTAGTCCCTGTGCATCTTCTTCAGGTGCCCGATATTTGGGTGATCATGTCTAACTTGTGGTTATAACAAGGGTCCTCACCAGGACACTTGGATGTGCTTCTAGTCCTAGCCCTTAGTTGAGCTCTTGCTACAGAGCAGGCGCTCAGAACTGTTTGTTGATAGACTGTTCCAGTGTTAATATGGTTCCTTGGGGGAGGGGCACAATAACTCTTGTTCAGATAAACCTGGCAGTTCTGGGTGAAAAGAATTAAACAGGCTTGTTTATGAGCCTTGTGCTCTTGCGTCTGTAGCTCTGAGGGGCTGTGCATTTCAGATCCACTTTGTTCTGAGAATGGCTGTTTGGCCCCAAGCCAAATGTCCTTTTCCAGTTTTGTGTCCAGACTTTATGAAAACCTTGTAGCCTAAATGGATTCCTTAGAACGAAAGTGCTTTTTTATTCTTTTTAGGTTGCCTTTTGGTCTTTTGCTATTAAAATAGTGAAAATCTTTTTTTGTCGAAACTGTGTTGTATTAGAAGATAGTTATGTTCCAAAAATTGAGTGACGTACCATTTCTCAGAACCTGGACTCCTCTCTGTCTGTCAGATGCTGACCCTTAATCGTGGGTAGGTTCTGAGGTTGGCCACCGAAACCTGTTTAGCTCACGGAACGAGGTGCTGAGATACTGACTTGGCCAGTCCTTAGGGCATCAGTGCATTGATGGCACATGGCCTGGGTCAGCAGGGCTGAATGCAGAGTCCATGGATCGATGACCAGCCCACTGAGGGATTCTGACTCTGCTCACAGCGTGTCAAGAGCACATAACATGATGCTGTCACGGGAACGTCGATGATACTGTGGTGCACGTCACGTGACGGGATTCGGGAAGTGTTTCCCCAGAGCGTACGAGAGTCCCTCCATTCCAGAGATTGGCTTCAGCTCTTTACTTTTGTGCCAGAGCTTGTATCACACTGGACTTAACGTTATCCCCCAGCTCCCACTTGGTAGAGCTTGGTGGTTTAGAGCATCTACTCTGAGCCTGTGAGTTTGAGGTTGAACCGTGGCTTGGTCATTTGTGAATTTGGCCAATTACTTAATCTTGATAAGCTTCATTTTAGGGCAGTGAAGCTGTTCTATGATGGGACATGTGTCAAAGACCCTAGAATATACAACACCAAGAGTGCAGACGTTTTTTCCCCAGTCATGGCTGACCCTCTGAATCTCTTGACATTGTCTTTTGTAGAGCAGAAGTTTTGAATTTTAATGAAGTCCAACTTGAAGTTTCTTTTATTGGTATTGCCTTTGGTGTTGTGTCTGAAAAGTTATCACCATGGCAGAGGTCATCTAGGGTTTCTCCCATTTTATCTTCTAGGAGTTTGATAGTTTGTGCTTTACTTTTAGATCTGTGATCTGTTTCGAGTTCATTTTGGTGAAAGATTCCTCCATGGCCAGTGCCTCTGGACTGTGAACCTCACAGAGCCTCTCCATTGTCCTGTGTCCCCTTAGGTGGGGCAGGGTGGCTGGAGTGGGCTGGGGTTGTATGTTTCTCTTCCCACAGCAAGTTTGTTGTTCTTGTTTAGTCAGTAATTCATGTCCAACTCTTTTGTGACCCTGTGAACTATAAATAGCCCACCAGGCTCCTCTGTCCATGGGGTTTCCCGGGTAAGAATACTGGAGCTGGTTGCCATTCCCTTCTCCAGGGGATCTTCCACACCCAGGGATCGAGTCTGTGTCTCCTGCATTGGCAGGTGGATTCTTTACTGCTGAGCTACCAGGGAAGCCCTCCAGGAAGGTTAGACTCCTGTAAAATGTTTTCTCCTTGGTAAGAAGAACCAAGGGCTTTGGCATATGTAAAAATGGCTGTTTTCCCCACCTTCTTCTGAAAGCAAGAGGGACTTTTTCTCTGATATCCTCTATGATGATATGGGGGAGCTCTGGGAAATGATCTCACAGAGGTTTTGGGACCTTCCCAACTAGAGGCTGAGGCTTCCTGGAGCTTTTAACCAGCAGAGCTGTCCACTCTGAGCCTCCACCGTGTTGTCAGATTACCAGTTAGTTTTCATAGCCTGGCACCTTCGTCTGGGTTTCTGCTCCAGCAGGATGTGATCGTCTGTGTCTGTCTCTCCAGTCGTGAGGATACCAGTTTGCCCTGTGCCCTCCTTTCTCTGACGGATCTAAGAAAAGCTCTTGGCTTTTCAGGTCCTCCCCGCCCCAGTTTTTAACTTATTGTTAGGCTGTTATGGCTTCTAAACTCCCTGCATGGTGAACTAGAAACCAGAAGTTAGCTCTTTTTTTTTCTTTTGAGATTAATCCCAGAATTGGATTCTCGTTCAGGCCCTCATCATAGTCATGTTTTGCCCATTGTAATAATTTGTATTTTTGTTACAAAACTATAGTAGTCAAACACTATGACCCTGGCATATAAACAGACATACAGACCAGTGGGACAGAATTGAGAGCTCAGAACTAAGCTCATGTATATTTGATCAACTAATGTTTGATGAGGGAGCCAAGAATATCGAATGGGAAAAGGTGGTGGCTTCAGTAAAAGTGGTGCTGGGGAAACTGGACATTAAAGAATAAAATTAGATGCCATCTTTTACCACTCACGAAAATAGACTTGAAATTAAAGTCTTAAATGTAAGATTGTTACTGTAATACTATTATAGGAAAACATAGGAAAGAAACTTCTAGACATTGGTCTTGGCACTGAATTTTTGGAAATAATGCACCAAAAGTGCAAGCAATAAAAGCAAAAATAAACCAGTGGGACGCCTTAAACTGTCAGTGTTTACACTTAACGTGTCCCACTTGCTTATTTTTGCTTTTATTGCTTGCACTTTTGCTGTATCATTTCCAAAAATTCAGTGCCAAGACCAGTGTCTAGAAGTTTTTATGAAAAGGCAGCCTACAGATGGGAGAAAACAATCGCAAACCAGCTATCTGATAGGGGTTAAAAACAAATGATTAAAAAACGGACAGAGGATCCGAATAGACGTTTTTTCCGAAGAAGACATACAGACGCCAACAGATACAGGAAAAGAAGCTCAACATCGCTAATCGTGAGGGAAACACAGATGAAAACCACAGTTAGGTGACCGCCTCATACCTGTCAGAAAGGCTCTTATCAGAGACATAACAAGTGTTGGTGAGGGTGTGGAGAAAAGAGAACCATTTTGCACTGTTGATGCGAGTGCAAATTGGTGCAGCCACTATGGGAAACAGTATGAAGGTTCCTGAAAAATTAAAAATAGAACTAGCATATGATCTAGCAGTTCCAAATCTGGGAATATGTCTGAAGGAAATAAAATCAGTGTCTGGAAGAGATATCTGCACACACATCACGGCAGCATCATTTAAAGAACCAAGACATGGAAGTAATCTACCTGTCCATTTATGGATGAATGGATAAAGAAGATGTGAGATAGAGATCTACATAATGGAATATTCTCCAGCCATTAAAAAGAAGGAAATCTGCCTTTTGCATAAGAGGATGGACCTGGAGGGCATTATGCTAAGTGAAATCAGTGAGACAGAGAATGACAGACACTGTGTGGTCTCACATGTGGAATCTAAAAATGCTGAACTCACAGACATTGAGAGTAAAACGGGGGTTACCAGGAGCTGGGGGAAGGATGGGGGAACGGGGAGATGCTGGTCAAAGGCTGCAGGCCTCTAGTTATCAGGTGACTCAGTTCTAGGATCTCATGTACAGCATGGTGACTGTAGTTAATCCAGTATCACACACTTGCAGGTTGTTAAGAGAGTAATGGATCTTGAGCGTCATCACACACACACACACACACACACACACACACACGTGAAAGTGACTCTGTGAGGTGATAGAGGTGTTAACTAACTTTATTGGGTAATTGTTTTGCAATAAGTGTGGGTGTCAAATCATCACATTGTACACATTAAACCTACATATATGTCATTAATATCCCAATAAAGCTGGAAAAATAATTTTATCAGTATAAACTAAACAGACTTCACTTACACTGCTGTGTTGCCTGCCTGGCCTCCACACCTGGGTTGTGTGGTAGTGAGACCTCACGCTCTACATCTGGGTCCCTGTCGTTTCGTCTGTTTCACAACGTGGAGCAAAACAGACTTGGTTTCCACTGCCACTGAGCTTCCATCATTCTGATTTTCTCACACATTTCTGAAGTTTAAGGGAAGAAGGAAAGAAAAGTAGGAATGATTTCATTGTCTCTTCACTAAGACTCCCGCTTTTCTCCGCCTTGGCTGTGTAGACCTGAGTACGTGACGGGGTGGAATATTCTGCAGTGAAAACGTGGACGTGTTGGACACTTACTGGAAGTCTTAGTAGTGATTTTTTTCTTTCACCTTTGGATGTTGAATTGGTTAAAATAATTCATGTAGAGACTTTGTATACACATGCATGCCCTGGATAGGAATGAATGTGTATGTACAGACAGGTGGCCACGTGTTTTAAATTAACACATTTTAAAATGATTTAAAATAAATAGTGCAGGGGCTCACTGGAATAGCCATGCACACTTTCGAGGTGTGTGGAAGGCATCACAGGAGGATGGCAGAGGCTGAGGGATGGGGTGGGGTTGTCTGACCGCTTCCCATGACGAGAGAGGCAGTGGAGCTGTAAGAATCGTTTCTATTCTGAACCTCTAGACGTTCCACTCATGATGGTTAAATACAAGTGCAGCCTGCAGCTCTGCGTGGAATCAGTTGGTTCTGGTTTTATCTCGGGGCAGAAAATACACTGCTGCTGCTGCTGCTGCTAAGTCGCTTCAGTCTTGTCCGACTCTTCGCCACTCCATGGACTGCAGCCTACCAGGCTCCTCCATCCGTGGGATTTTCTAGGCAAGAGTGCTGGAGTGGGGTGCCTTGTCTTCTCCGAGAGACTACACTAGAATAAAGGATTGCTGAAAATCGTTTCTTGTCCCAGTGTTGAGCATTTCTTTCTTCTTGGAGCTGCAAATGCTTCTCCAGGAAAGTATTCATTTTCTTGAGGCCGCTTTTGCAGCAGGATCAGAGTCCTGGTCTCATCCACATTTATTTTTAAATGGATAGATACGGGCATGAGGGTTTATCAAAGGTCAGTCCTGGAACTCATGGTGGCGAAGAACTCATCTCCTGGCCTCTCTTCATCTAGTCTGAAGTTCAGCCCATCTGCTCTCCTATGTCTGATAAATATTCAGCTGGAATAAGTTCTCAAAGAGTAAGTAAGGAAGTGCTCTCAGACCTTTGGCAAATATAATTTGATATCATTTTGAAAGTCAGCACTTTTTGCATGACTGTTGTTTGCCATTGTGGCAGGCAGTTGGGGAACAGGTATGAGAGTAAGCAAAGGATTTCAGAGCCCAGTTTATTTGAAGAACCTGCCAGCAGGGAGCAGGGCGCCAGAGAGGAACCATGGAGACTGGCAGGCACGCCTGTCATAGGCTGTGGCCGTGCTGGGAGGTAGAGGCCAGGGGCCTTCTGACTCTGCACTTGCACACCTGCCTAAGAAATTTTCAGAGCGCTGCATTCCTTGAACATTTGTAAGTTGGTATCTATGTTTTGTTACGTATTTAATATCTGCACAAGGTGTCATTTTTGGTGGATTTCAAATATTGACATTTTAAAAGAAAATCACTCCTTTACATGAATCCAGTGAAATGTAAAACCATAGGGATTCAAAATCCACCACCATTCATGCAAAAATAAATGAAATTTATTTACTGTCAGAAATTTTGCACTGTTTTATTTTCTCCTTGAACTTGTGTATCCAGTTTGCCCTACAGAAGTTTTCCCTAGTTTAATATGTTTTTTTGTGCTTGGATGTTTTTCTTTGATCATCTTATCATAATGCCTTATAATAAAATCATGCAAATAAATTTAAATGTAATTAAGACTGTTTCCTATAACCATGAGGCTGTGATCGTTAAGAAAATTTCTTCCAGAGTGAGTGCCATCATACTTATTTGTGGTACATACTTTAAAGCAATAGAAGTATACATTTTAAAAAATTTGGTAGGTGTTCTTTCTTTTTAAAAAATGTGTGATTTATTTGTTTTTTGTTCTGGGTTTTGTTGCTTTCTCTGATTGTGGCGGGTGGGGGCTGGTCTCTGTTGTGGCCCGAGGGTTCCCCTCACTGGCGGCCTCTCTCGCGTAGAGCGTGGGCTCTCGAGCACTGGCCCAGCAGCTGTGGCTCACGGGCTTAGTTGCTCCACACGTGGAGGCAGCCCAGACCAGGGACTGAACTGTGTCCCCTGCATTGGCAGGCGGGTTCTTAACCATTGGACCACCGGGGAAGTTCAGAAGTGTGCGTTTTGATAACTATTAAACAGTAGAAGTGCTTTCAGAGACATGTCATTTAATAAAACGTATGGGACATTCCCTTCAGGTAGATGGCTGTTCACAGGGACATAGTCAAGGGGCACAGATTTCCCCTTGATGGATCTTTTCACTTATTATATTGTTGGCTGTGGAAGGAGGGCTGTTTCAGCCATGGCCTCTCATTCTTCAGAGTGGTTTTCGGAGATGAGCGCAAAGTCACATGATGATCTCTTACAAAAATCTGTAGCACTCTGTGTGGTGACCAGCTGAGACCCGGTTCTCCTTCCATTTTGTTGAAGGTTAAGAATTGGAGACCCCCTGATTTCCACAAGTCCTTTGTTCCTCAGTTACTGGAACTATTTACTTTCTCAGTTTCTGGGAAGTTTACCAAAAAGACTTTACCCCGATGTGTCAGATGTCTATCAATGACACTTGTTGTGTTTTCACTTAAAAGACACTTTTAAAATTCCATATACACTGGGAAGGCTGAGAATGCATTTCTGTATTACTGACTTTAAATGTAGTTTTGTCTCTGTGTGCATGCGTGTGTGTGTATATGTAGTTAAAAACCGTGGAGCTGTAGAATTATTGTCATTCCAGTGAGAAAATGTCGGCTTTTAGTTTAAAATCATCTGCCTTCATTCTTCAGTTCAGACAGGTATGTTAATATCTATTTCTCTGTCATCTCCATCACTTCCATTTCCCAGGTCTAAGGTAGTTAGAGGGGAGAGGTGGGGAGAGTGCCTTTGCCACCTTGAAATAAGGAGACTGTCTTCAACATGTCCTATCCATCTGCTTGCCTTGTTGTCAAGACCCTCTGGCATATCTGAATCCAGAGCATCCCAGCACAGGACGGGATACCCAGAGTCTGTCATCAGGTTCGCCCAGAGCAGAAATATGTGCCAGAAGAGAAAGGCAGGGAGTTGGCCTGATTGCGGATGCTTAGATTTAAACCAAATATTGAAAATTTCTCTTGCTTGGCATCCTGAGTGCACCGTAGAGAAGTCAGGATGGGTACCGGGTATGTCTTGCTGGTGTGAAAGGGAAAAACAGTTGTGATAAGGAGGTGGGACAGAAGAGCGGAGTCATGGAGGGGTGTACAGCGGGCACTTTCTCAGGCAAACCTATGTTAGAAACACACGTGAGAAATCAGAGGCCTGGATACGGATTCCTGTAAGTAGCCATGCTCAGTATCTTCTGGAAGGTTCCCTCCTTAGAAAACTTCCAGTTTGAGTCTTCTGCTTTTGGACAGTAATTCTCAGATACCCCTCTTTGTTCTAGGAGGCCAGAAACTTACTAACGAATCCATGTCTTCTCTGTAATTATTCTGGTCATATGGTTCACAATTCTCTGGGATCACAGTTCTCTGGGTAGACAGTTCCGTGAGTTTTTGTTTTCATACCTAACAGCTCCTTGATAGTAACTTATTAGGCCACCAAAACTTGATCCTTATGTGGATGAATTGGAAATTTTGGTCAGTATTCCCGTGAGGTCTGTAATTTTTAGGAAGAGCTCTATTGTCAGGAACCTCAGTTTGGCTTGAGTTGGGTAGTGGTTTTCAATCATTGATATTTGGATTTTTAAAAATGTATAAATGATAAATTTTTTAAAGATTGGGTTCACTATGATCAATATACTTTATTATTTTTGTTAAATCTTGTTAGGTATAGTGATGGATAAAATGGGCCTGTTTATTTTAAGCAGAGGTGGCATGATTTCATTTCTTTTCCTATTTTTTGATTTTTCCATGGAAGGAGGAACCAATGAGTTTCATAAGCTTTGGGTTCCTTAGTCTAAGTGAGTTAAAGAAGAAAAAGTTTGGAAAACTACCCAAAAGATGCAGATTCTTCATCTTTCTCTTTGTTAATTTTGAGTATTTATATTTTCCATTGTTTGTTGTATTAAAGCTTTGCCTTTCTTTTATTCCTCTATATGTACCTTCAAGTCTTGTGTTTATCTTTGTTTTCAAAGTATTAATTTCTGCCTATGTTTTATTTCCTTATTCTCTTCTTTTGATATTTAAAATTTTTTGATTATTTTGTTTTTTGTAGAAAAATCATATAAGGCTATACATTTTCCTTTGGGTATACATTTGGCTGTATCCTCTGTGTTTTGCTATGTACTGTTATATTTTTGTATAGGTTTTTAATTAAAGTTTTATTTTCTTCATTGTCATAATAGATATTTAGGAGAATGTTTGTTTTAAAAGTTTCCATGACTTGGGATTTTAATTTCAGATTATTAATTTATTATTATACTATCTTTTCAAGGTCTACTTTCTCCCTGTATCTAGGCTATATTTAGGTTAAACCCAATGCTTTTTCTGATCTTTATTGCTTCTCTTCAGTGCATTTGACCACTGGTTGCCCTTTCTTCATTTTGATATATCTCTTGGATGAATGGAAGTGTCATGCTTGGGATGTTCATGGCTTTTGCAGGTGAATGGTAGCTGGAGTGTCTGTGGGACTCACAGTATTCTTATTAAGCTTAAACCTTATGCTCTAGTTTCTTCCCAATCCTGAAGTTGAGAAATTTTCAGTTATTTTTGCCGCTTGAAGCAAACCTGCATTTAATTTTCATTTGTACTTCTTTGTGGCGAATTCTGTTTATCTTAAAAGCATATTACCGTGAGATGTGCAGGTATTGGCCACTTCTGTCTCCTTTTGTCTGAATCAGTAGCAAAAACTCGGTGAAATTTCCGTTGTTTAGATAGTGGCTGCTCCCCCTCTCCCGCCACCCAGTACTGCACCTTATTTTCTCCATTTTCATACTTACTGTTTTTTTAAATCAGGCATTTGTGAGTAGAGAGGTGAGACTGAGACAGGAGAGTTTGATAGCTACCTAGGAGATAACGGAGCACTGAAATGGGAGGCCTTTGAGCACAGGTCAGAAGGCAGAGAAAGGCAAGAAAGGGTTTGAAATGTGTCAGAAACTTAAGCGAGAGACCCTTCAGTGCACACTAGTCTTAAGAAGGATTTCTGAGTTTG